>NC_142173.1:42454855-42828362 GCF_029865625.1 Vigna umbellata
TTGTTGATTAGCAATAGTTTTCTTTCTTAAATGAAAGTTGTTATATCTAAGTAGTTTGGACTAAATTCTAGATATAATCAAAAGAGTAGATTCACTTACAAGAGATTTTTCAATGCTTAAGTATATTAAGTTTAGTAAGAAAGTGAGAATCCGTATAATGATAATGAACATAATATGAGAATATAAGAAAGTTGAGTCTCACACTTGAATATTTGTGGATTAGTATTGTATTTATGAGTAAACAAATTATGTTACTTAAATATAATGAAGTATTATATTTTAGAGATATTAGATAATCAATTATTCTATCATGGGATCTTATATCACAATATCTTGTCTTAGAAATAAAATAAAATCTATAAAAAATTATTATATCATAATATAATATAATATGTACTTACTTTAAGATAAAAAAAATATACTTAAAAACATATGACTTTATAAAGTCATATATATATATATATATATATATATATATATATAATATTTAATAAAGGTTATGTTAATAAAAATTGAAAAAATGTAAATCAATTTAGCATATAAAAATCTATATGAAAGCATTCATATAATTTATATTATTATCTCTTTTGATGTCTTTCAATTGTTACAAGACTATCAATTTATTGATATATATGAAAGATAAAGATAGTATTGAATATGTATGAAATCATTATCCATTTATATAAATAGTGGGATGAAAATAACTCAAACACACAATCTTGTTAAAATTTGGACAATTTACAACTATCTAAAACTTATAAAACATCTCTCTATCTAAGTTTTTTTTTGTAATATATATAATATTTCATAAAGTTATGTTATTAAAAAATTGAAAAAAATGAAAATCATGATTAATTTGGCGTGTAAAATCTATATGAATGCATTTATATAATTTATAATATTATTTCTTTCGACGTCTTTCAGTTGTTACAAGACTATCAATTTATTGACATCTGTGAGAGAAAGATAATATTGAATGTATGAAATCAATAACATAAAATAGTGTGATGAAAATAGCTCAAACACATAATCTTGTTAAGATTTAAACTATTTACAACTATCTAAAACTTATAAAACATCTCTTTATATAAAAAGCTATATATATATATATATATATATATATTTTATATGTATGTATCATTAACACTTTTGTTCACTTGAATGAATTTGGGAGAGAGTGATTCAATGGATTTGAAGGTAAACTTTTTGTTGTTTATTTGAATGGATTTGGAGGTAAGTGAAAGTGGATTGGGAAGTAAATTTTTTTAATCGGTCACATAAATCAAATCCTATACCAATTCTCACAAACTTTACTTCCAAATCCACTCTCACTTACCTCAAAATCAACTCAAATAAACAACAAAAAATTTACCTTCAAATCCTCTCAAATCCATTCAATCACTCTCCTCGAAATACATTCAAGTGAACAAAACCTAAGAAAAAAAATTAGAATTACCAATGGATATATGTTGTTGATAATGTTCAAAATTCGTCAGTAATTGAAGTTTTTTGATAGATTATCGATGGGCTAAGATTCGTTAGTATTGTTCTTATCAAAAATAATTATTGACGACTTATATCAACCAATCATCCGTCAATAAATAGAGAAACAGGTTGAAGTGCAGTGGGCAACATGTGCTAATTTTTATTCAACCTTTTATTTCCTTTTACTCATCCTTATATAGATTTTATTTTTGATTTTATTTCCTAAATATTAGGTAGCATTTACTTTAATACAATTATAAGCACATTCCTTTAGTTCACTAGTGAGTGACTACAATAACAATTAAGTTTTCTCATAATTCATGACTAGTGAGGTGTGTTTAGATGTTGTTATTAACGGTAAGATTAAGGAAAAGTAGGAGTCTTAGAAATAAGGTAGTTTTGTGACTTTAGTGTTTTTGTTTGGAAATTAGTTTTATTAAGTGTACACCTTTGTTAGAATATAATTGTTAAGTTATGTTATTTTATTTATATTTTGGCTTGGAGACAAAAAAATCTTTTACCTTTTATTAATTAAGTGTAAGAAATTAAAATAGAGGGTATAGAAAGGAAAAACATGCAAATTACATGACGTGGGAATTTAATAAAAAAGATATTATATAAATCTTTTTGAAGATTTAGTTATTGTTATTTTTAAAAGTAGTTGAAAAAAATAGGAGATATAATTTTGAGATTAAAAGAGATATTATTATTAGAAAATGATATTATTAGATATTGTTAGATATTCTAAAAGATATTATTGGATATTGTTATTAGTTAATTAAAAGATATATTAAGATACGATTATGTATAATTAAATATTATAACTAGATAATAATAATATATATTATTGATAGACTTATTATAATAAATTAGAATAAAAATATTAACATAGAATATATTATCTAAGGACTTATCAGAATTAATTAAGTTAAAGATAAATTTATTTTATCTTATTTATATCTTTTATTTTAGTTGGTTGTTATTACTTTTTTATGGGTTTTTATTATAAATAGAGTACTCTAGGTATATCTTACACATAGATGTAACTATATTAGACACCTCCTAAAGAAACTCTAGCCATTAGGAAAATAAGACAGAAACATTAAAAGTGAGAGGAAAGAAGAGAGAGTGAACAGTAGAGTGCAACTACATTAGAGAAGATCTTTGGATATAGAGAAAGTATTAGGATTGGTCAAAGTATGGGAAAACTTATCTTTTATTTGTTAATGTATGTGCATGAGATCTGGATTGATTTTTTTTTCTCTCAAACATATATGTATATTCTTGATTTTCTTGAGGGGTATGGGGAAGCTTACCTTAGTATGTTTGTTTGTAGTATGCTATGTATTCTTGATTATCTTGATTGGTAATTCTGGTTTGATGCATGTGTTCATGATTATGAATTATGATTATTTGTAGTTATGGTTTGATAAGGGTTTGTGTATGCATGGGGATAGGGTTTATGTAATATTTAGGATAAATTTTCCCTATGAATGTATTATGTATGTTTTTGCTGGGTTATCCCATAATAGGGTTTGATGCTAAAGGGGAACAAAGTTATGACGATTAGAGGTTTCTCATGCAAATATATGTTGTAAGGGTGTTGTGATAATCATATGAAGTATGTTTGGATTTGTTGGGGTATAACATGTATAATGATTGGGTTTGGATGATTTAAGTGTTGTGATGTATGTGTTTGAGTATGTTACAAGGGTATGTGATGCTTGAAGGCATGTATGATGTCTTAAGCATGTTTTCACGTGATTTGGGATTGATACATGGGGTTAGACCTTAGGGTTTTGTCCAATAATGTGATTATTCGCGGGAATAATCGATTATTTGGGATGATAATTGATTATCCCTTCATGTGTGATGAATTATGGTGAATTGTTGTGTAGAACCATTATGATAATCAATTATTTTAAGTGATAATTGATTATCACAGGGTATTTTGTGAACATGTGTGTGTTTCGGGAATAATCGATTAGCACTTATCATAATCGACTATCTTAGAGTGTTTTTACTAGAAATATTGTGTTTTAATGAAGAGTGGACATGGGCCAAGCTTGAGGAGTAGTAAAATGTGATGATAATCGGAGAATGAGATTAATGGTTATATTTAGGGTTATGTTTGACTTGTGGTTGAGAGTGAAGCATGAGTGAGCGTTGTGATGTACTTGAGTATGTGATTGATGAGCATGAGAGTGGATGATAAGTCTATTTGTTGTACCTCGTAAATCCTGGTGCTATTTACAGATAAGTGCTTCCTTTTGCTTTGTGTGCATTGGAAGGGTTGTTCGGGTAATGAGCCTTCCTTGTGTGAGGGTGAAATTGTCTTCCTTGTCCTTGTGTGGTAGGATTACAAGTAGGAGCGACTATAGTCGGTGAGGTAGGATACAGGAGTGGGACTGAATCTTTCCATTATGGGGTTATTGGTACGATGATGCTCATGGTGTTGTTCATAATTGGGATAGTCATGATGGTGGTGTATCTATAACGATGATGATCATGGTGTTGGAGATGTCCAAGTTATGCTATGTTGATAGTGGTGTTACTATAATGGTTATAATAAGTAGTTAGCATATGTGCTAATAAGTGGATAGACTAAGGGTCTGTGTGAGATGTTAATGATGACATCAAGGGTTAGAGATCAAGGATCGATGATCGAGGGTCGAGGATGGATGATCGAGGCTCGGGGAGCGAGTAATTGGATATGATTGATTTGTTGTGTTTAGAGGATTAGGAATCCTATTGTTATTACTTCTATGTATGAGGTGTTTGATTAATTTTTGATATAATCAGCATGTATGTATCTTGTTTTTATGATTGTTTTATTGGTAGCTTACCCCATACGTGTGTGCGTTTGTGTGTTTGTGAAAATGAAATTATTAGCAATGATCGTATAATGAAATTATGCATGTTGAAAAATATGTTTCCGCACTATAAAAAGTTTATAAATAATCAATTATTTTAAACCTGTGACAACCCAAATTTTGGAGCGTTACATTGATAGTACACTTGAGAAAGGAAACCAATTATGACATGATTTAGTGCCTTGAGGAAGCTTACAGAAGAAGCTTAACCTGTACCCATAAGGGATCTACTTCCAAGTTGGACCAATGAGGTGGACATTGCAACTAAAGATGAAACTAAATTTGTATTAACCTACTTTTAAGTGAAGAAGGTTGTAAGCTGAAATTGCTATCACATGACTTCAAAATGGTTGAACCTAGCTCTTGTGACCTACATGTTGAAGTCAAGGACTGCAATAAACAAGTTGAGAAGTTGGAGCAACCTATCACAACCAATAAATGAAATCAAATGTACTTGCATAACTTTCTACTTATTGAACCAAACCAAGAAAATACATTGAATCGAGGAATTTACATTGAGGTGTACCTATTGTAGGAAGTTTTCTTTACATGTAATTGCAGGTTAAACCAGTTTATAGGTAGCCAACTATAAATAGTGAAATCAATAATAGAGTGGGCAGTTCTAGATGGTTGATGAGAGTTGAAGATTGCACAAGAAGAAAGAATTCAAGGAACTTGAACAACTTAGGAGCACACACAATTCATAGCAATTCTTCCTCTGTCAACCATTATTTAGGAGTTGTTATTGAAGATTCAATGACTATTGGTCTACACATCTAGCTAGAGGAGTTAATCTTTAGGTTTTATTTTTGTTTGTAGTTTCCATTTGCAGAATTTTTGAACTATGAACTACATAGTTAATACTTAGGTCATGAACTCCGTACTTGTTGTAATCTTTTCATTATTTTGTCCATCTTATTCATGTTTTCTATTCAATTTCACCAAATAGTTTCATTTCACTTGTTCATCATGTTTTTTTATTCATTTTCTCTTATGACTAAGATTTTTCCTTCATTTTGATATTGATTTCATCATTTCTTTTGTAATATGCTAAGTCATGTTATGTGCATAATTTTATGACTTTGTGAGCACACAATGGCCAATTTGTTCATTCAAGATGTGCAAATAGACTCTTGAATAACAAAGGTAGGATTGAATTTTAAGTTTTGGGTGAAGTTGAAAGCTAATTGATAAATTGTCACCATCATTGTACTATTTTATTTGTGATTGTGAAATTTTGTGTTTAATTGTGTGTTTTAGTTCTGGGAATGTGTTGTTACCATGCTTGTATTAACTTTCACGATTCATTTTGAGCAAGTTTGACATATTAATTTCAGAGTTTGCATTGTGTTTGTTAAGCTCGTTAATTAGGGTTCACAGTTAGGGATTTTTACATTTCACAATTTTAAGCCAAATTAATGATTTTGTGTGTCGATATTAACCATATAGAAGTATTTCGAATCATATCCATCGTATAATTATGCATGTACGCGTCTGTGTTGCATCAAATTCATGATAGAGTTCATCTCATGGCTTATTTTTGAGATTTTATGCATTTGAGTTCAGGTTAGGAATTATAATCAAGTTTGGTTGTGTTCAAACATAAATTCTAGTTGCATTTATTTTGTTAGAGGTTTTGTAGGCTCATCATAGCATAATTCCTTCTTGCATTCACTGAAATACCTAGGTTGAATTAGGTTTTGTTTTAAGAATTTCATCAAACTGTTTGTATATAATCTTTCTACATTATTCTACATTATTTTAGGTTTAGGGATATATATATATATATATATATATGCTAAATAAGTTTAGATAGATTAGAATTAATTGTTTTCTCTAATTAAATAACATCACACACACTATAACTAGTTAATTGGTTGTTGTATCATTGGATTGATTCTTGGTTGGCCCTATACTACATTTAAGGGGAAAACCATTATTTGGAGATGTTAATGCCACACTCAAGAAAGATGAGAAGATGAGCAATAAGTCATGTGGTTGATCGTCATAGATTACCTTGATAAGATTAAAATTAGGAATCTTATAATGCAGAACTCCACATAACTACCAAACGGAATTCACAATTTTCTATCAAATTCATATTTATCTCATTATAATACAAAGTGTATCCTTTTATAGGATGAATTAGGAAAGACCCTTTTAATTTCGCATTAATTCTCAATAAATACTCTTTGATAGATACTAATATTACATAATTCCTATAATATGAATCATTACTTCCTATATTTAGTTGAAGATAAAAATTACAAAGAAAACTCAAAAGGCTCCTCAAGATCATATGATTATCTCCTTCTTTTAGTACATTCATCTTCGAATGTAGTACTCTTCTTCCAAGAGAAAGATAATACCCAGATCAAATATTTTCCTTTTATTGATTAATACCAAATGATGTGTTGTTGTTGAGACATCTCATAAAAATATTTACCCACGTTTTTTAGTGGACAAAATATTTGGTATTAATATTCGCATGTCATGAGTACTCTTCTTCCAAGAGAAAGATAATATTTACCTTTTATTGATTAATACCAAATGATGTGTTGTTGTTGAGACATCTCAGACAAAAATTTATCCATGTTTTTTAGTGGACAAAATAACAATATTTGTATATTCATAAAAGACATTATCTTTGTTATCATTTTTCCCTTCTTTGTTGGTCACTTTTTTCCCACTTATTTCTTTTTTCACTTTCCTTCTATATCTTTTTCTAAAATATCTTTTTCTCCATACTCGTCCTCTTTATTTTCATTTTTTCTCTAAACTCCTCCTCGTTATTTTCTTTTTCTCTTAACTCATTTTGATTTTCTCATTCTCTCAACACCTTCTCTTGTATTTCTTTTTCTGCACTGATTTCCTTTTTCTCGATCTCTTTCTCCGTCAACATAGTATGAACATGTCCTTTGCAATATCCATCAAAAAAATTCTCTTTACATCTATACGTTATCTCTTTCTTTTCTTTTATTTTTCTTTCCTCAAAATTTTATTTTAATTTCTTCTCCATTTGTTAAACAAACTCATCAACCAACAATTTGTGATAGAGGTTGAGTTGAGGGGCACTTTTAGAATCACTACTTGACATAAGTCCAAAATAATAATAAAAAATTAAAAGATTATATATGAAAAAAACTCAGTGAATATAAAGTGCGGAAGCTCTGATACTAACAAATGAGAAACCAAGGGGCTCATTCTGATTTTCAATTTTGGGAAGGATATTGACACCACAATCAAAAAAATGGGAAGGTGAGTGATAAGTCATGGAATTGATTACCAGAAATTACCTTGATAAGATCAAAAATGGAGTTCTTATCGTAGAACTCCATAAAACTCTCATAAATAGAAAATACAAATTTATATCAAATTCGTATGTATCTCATTATATTACAAAGTGCATCATTTTATAGGATGAATTAGGCAAAACCTTTTGAATTCTCATTAATTCTCAATAGATACTCTTTAATATCCATTAATATTACTTAATTCATATTATATGAATCATTATTTCCTATATTTAATTACAAGATAAAAATTAGAAAGAAAATTCAAAATACTCAAGATCATATCAAATATTGTCTACTTCAATTTTAGATTATGAGTTAGCCTTTGTCTTTACATGTGCTACAACCTTTGGAGCATGTAACTTCATATTCTTTTTCAATTTATGCTTCTCCTTAAGGGCTATACTGTCATCTTCAAAAAAAAAAAGCTTTTATCTTCTACAAAAGATTTGGCCTAAGAGTGGTTGGTGAGTTTTCAAAAGGGCCATAGAAACCTTTGACTTTTGAATCCTTTGGAATATTTTACAATTCCTTCAAGAGGTAGAAAAATAATTCTTAAAGAAGATATTATTGAATTATGCTTTAAAAATTTTGTAGTTTTTTTGCTCACACGGTATGTAGAACCAATATCAAATTATATGAAGATAAAATAATTTTTCAAGTTTAGATTTTTGTTTTTCTTCTTTTTCTTTATTTACTTGAAGCAATTATATCATGCAATAAAAAAATTTAAAGAAATGAAAATATACTTGGTCAATTTTTTACTGGTTTGTCTAATCACTCATGGCAACAAGTTAAACTTCTTCTCCAAGCTTCCTCAAGGCACCAAAACATGTCACAGTTGGTTCCCTCTCAGGTGTATTATATTTGTCAATAACAACATCTAAACACACCAAACTATTCATGAATTATGAGAAAACATAATTGTTGTTTTAGTTATAAGTGACCTAAAATAATGTGCTTCTAATTGTATTAAAGTAAATGTTACTTTAATACTAGGAAATGAAATCTATACATGGACGAGTAAAAGGAATATAAAGGCTGAATAAAATCCTAACCAAAAATAGAAAATGAAATTATTAATTCCAAATCTAAGACAAACTAAAAACAAGAGTTCTAAAGTCTATTTTTTAAGATTTAATTACTAGACTAGCCCATTACTCACAAGCTAACTAAATTACTCTAGGTAAGACTAAGATAAAACTAAGACTAGACTAGGACTAATGAAACTAAGAAAATTTAAGAAACACTACTCTTATCTATATTATCACTAAAATAAGCTTAAAATTATTAATTAAAAGAAGGTTTAATCATACAATTGGTCCTTATTTTTTATGACTTTTATCAAATGTGTTTCTCAGGTTATTTTTTGTCTCAATCTGGTCCCAAATTGTGAAAAATTAATGCAATTGGAACCCTACCGTTAAATTGGATAAACGATATTAAATGTCAACTAACATGACACACTAATGTGGTGTAATTAAAATATGTGGTAGACTTAGGGCATTTTAGGTGGAGCAATGATGTGGAAAACCAGAAGAAAGAATCCAGTTGTTGAACTGGAGAGGCAGAAAAAATAGGGAAGCTTTCAGATTTTCCTTTCCAGAGAGGGCCAAAGCTAAGATCAATGGCTTGAGACAAGATTCCTAAAGGGAAAGCGGCTTATGCACTCGACTCGAATCGAAGAGAACTTTCTGAGTTTTCAAAAGACCTTTACAAAATTCGAATAAACTAACCAAAAGAGTATAGGTTTCACGTAATATGCTACAATGATCTTGTTTTAATATTTCACATATTTGTTGCACTACATAAGTGTACAATTGAAAATCCAAATAAGTTAAATAAACATAAGATTAAGAACTATGTAAAAAGTCAAAGTTAACTCTTTCATAAAAAGAAAACATAAAAAGAGATTATAATTTAAGCTACTAAAAAACTATATTGATTAACTATAATCTTGCATTGACGTCATAAGTATCATTGTTATTTTTCAATTTTAATAACATTGGATGTAGCTTTTGAAGAACTTTCATCTTCCACTTTTTTGTAATTATAATATTTCCCATCATCATTTGTATACCTTTTGAACAATGACAATAAATGAATTTAAAATAAAAACAATAAAATAAAATTAGGATAAGGTAAAAGGATTATTACCCTCAAAAAAATTCATACTTCTAAATAAAAGTAAAAATAATTACTTGCACATTTTTAAATAAGAGACAATTCTTATACATGTTAAGGATCTAATAATTGAGTTAAGGATTCAGGGATGAAGTAAGGGAATAAGAAACAAAATAAATAAATAAAAATACTAACTCACGTAGGGTTTAAAATATATTGGATTCTTTAGTTGTGAGTTTACTTACCCTGTCATTAGCCCACACAAACATAAGGTTTGTGTGGTAGACATAAGTGGGTTAAAATACTCAGTCAGCCTCATTCTTTATCTAACATGTTGGTGGACCTAACTCATTTTATTCAATATGAAACTTGATCCTTAGCTTTCTAACAAGTTTTAATGCATATCTTTCAAATAGAATCATTTATAAGATATAACTCTTAAACATTCACAATTGAGATACCCTAATTTATATTTTAGATTTAGTTCCTTTTGGCTTTTATTTTGTTAGTGTTATGTGTCTTTGTGTTTCTAGTTCTCTATTATTAATAATGGAATAAAAATTGATTCAAGAATATGGCGGACTAGGTTACACAAGATTATTTTTAGTAACAGGTATTGGATATTATAATCCTAATAAGTAGCTCTAAGTTATATTTTTTTGTAATTTAAATTTGTAACGATTGCATATTATCATAGAAAAGGTCATGGTTAGATGTTTTTTTTTCTTCCCTAAACCATAAGATATTAGTAAGTTGGATAATCAAATTTTGGATTTCTATTAAATGCTTTCTTTTCACATCCCTTAATGTATTTCCTCTATAATATTCCTAAATTTCTAATGTCCTTTCTTATGCATTAAATTTTTTATTTTTTCCCCTTTAGGTTTGACTATTTTCAACTTGGTATGAAATCCTTCATTTTATTTTTTGAAGTACACAAGAAAACACTAGACAAGGGTGAATAGTATTTTCAAAATATTTTTGCAAGACAACGTCTAATGACTTGTAATGGGAGTATGCAGACGTGTACAATGTTTAGACGTTAGGTATATATGATAAGCAAATAAGATTTCTTTCAAATGGTGACATAGGAAACTTTAACAATAGTTTTTAAAAGAGGAAAACAACAAAGTGGAAGGTGCGGGAAAACACTAGAAGGGGGATTGAATAATATTTTCTAGATCTTTTCGCGACTGATGATTTGATCATGATGTAGGTAGCACTTGTGAGTTAGTCATACTTCGTCTATAAACTCTATTCCACAAAGATCGTTTATAGGACTAACTCAACTTTCTCCAAAGATATATAAGCAGTAAGTTGTTGAAGATGTAAAAGGTAGTTGATAGCTTAAGGCTGACTTGAGCTCTTAAGGAAATTGCTTTCATCAACACCCAATCATTTACATAGAGGACTACAACACACAAAAAATTTTATACTGGTTCACTTGTTAAGGCTACATTCAGTTCTCCTCTAAGTTAACTTAAAGGGTTCTATTAGATATTCAATGAAGTACAGTTGAGTGTTTTAAACCACTCCTGGTGTTCCTAGTCCTATTGAGTAACCATCGTTACTTTTGACTAGTTGAGTTTGACTCACTTCTGATTACGTAGTATTATTCACCACTCTTGGTATCCCTAGACGATTATAGTATCATTGTGATAAATAGTATGATTGAGCTTTACCTACTATTGGTTTTCGTAGATGGTTCTAGTATCATTGTGATACATCGTCAAGTTGAGTTTCACCCACTCCTGGTTGTGAAGTATTCTTCACTACTTCTGGTATCCCTGATCAAGGAATAAACTTCAGTTATCCTAGACCAATTGAGTATTCGCACCACTTCTGGTTTTCTAGTCAACAAGTAGTTGTTAATTACCTTTGACTGGTTGAGTATTTGTACCACTCCTAGTCTTCAATCAGCGAATAACCTCTTGTTACCTTAGACTGGTTGAGTATTCTCACTACTCCTAGTATCTACAATCAATGAATAACCACCTATTACCCTAGACTGGTTGAGTATTCTCACCATTCATGGTCTCCACAGTCAGTGAATAACCATTTGTTACCCTAAACTTGAAGAAGTATTCACACCACTCCTAGTACTAAGCAACCTTGCCTTGATTTCCTTAACTCTCTAAGTCAAGTTGTAAGTGTTTTGATTCTCTCGAGAATTTTAGTCAATGATTGCTTATAAGTCATTTAGACTATTACTCTCGCAAAAAGGATTTAATTACAACACAAAGCAGTCTAAATACTAGCATGTGTTTCTCTACTTACTTTTTTCTCTCATCTTACAAAAGTAAGCAAATAATACGATGAAGCTCAAAAGTATTGCTTAAACTTTTCTCTTTTCTTTTTCTTTCTTCTCTTCGCTCACAAGATGAGTGGATATAACAATGAGGCTTGGGAGAATCTTTCTTTTCTTGAGCTTTTCTCTTCTACTATTTCCTTGGTTAGAGGAGTTTTGCTTTTAGTAGCTTCAAGAGATTTCCTTGCTCAAATGATGATGGTATATCTTCTTGCTTAGCTTATCTTCCTCATCATCATTTTCTTCTTCTTCTTCTTCTTGTCTTCTATATATACACCTTGACAATATAAACGTTGGGATGAAGCTTTTCTCAAAATTTAATAATATGACCATTGAAAAAAAGCTTGTATTGAGATCTGTTCTTTTCTGGCTATTGGTATGAATGACTGTCATAGGATTGAGTCCTTTACTAGAGTAGTAATGCTTTTCTAAGCTTTTATCAAAAGCATATTTGACTTCTCATTTGACACAACTTTTGATAAATTAATCAAAAGTTTGATAGTAGGTTGTTGATAAGGGGAGCACAATGTTAGCTAAACCCAATCCCTGTGATGTTGATTTTTGATGATGACAACACATTGTTATTAAGAACACATGTGTAAGTACTGTGTGATATATATGTTGAATGCTTACTGTGTAATATGCACGTATTGTGTTTGTCACATTTGTTGAACATATTATATTGATTGATGCATACTATTGTGTTTATGAAGGGATTATATCTGTGCATGCACAATACATGTTTTGGTGATATGAAAACCACAAGCACAAAAGCATATGTGACAAAACAACATATGACTAAATCGATTACAGTGGAATGATAATCAATTAAGGTCATCAGACAACTTGAGTTTTAAACTGTGGCAAAACAACTAGTTTTGAATCGATTACATTAGTTGGTGAATCGATTAAAACTCGTGTGTTTGCATATATCTTTTACAAAATGTGCTATGATGTGTTTTGGAAAGAAAATTTTTCAAAAATCTTTGAAGCGTTAAAGCTTAATCGATTATGTGGATTATGTATTCAATTAAGTCTGTTAAGATTTGAAAACTGGTTTCATATGGTCATAACTGCTATAACGGTCATATTTTTAAATATATTTGACCAGCATTTAATGGAAATCGATTGTATTAATTGCATAGTCAATTAAGGAGGCAAATTGGTTTTAATTTTGTTACAACTGTTTAATGTAACCGATTACGTAAGTTGGCTAATCGATTCAATTGCGTCAGGATTGACTTAAACTATATATTGACGCATTGATTATTTTATGTAAGAAGGATTGATTCTAACATTTTCATATCTGATTGTTATTGAGTTTAAAAAGCTTACAGATTACTTAGAAGCTCCAAGAATCAAGAACATGAAAGATTAAAAGATCTTGAAGAATTCTTGTGAAGCAGACTACTGTATTGAAGAGACTGATCGTTTTACACAACTAAGGTGCTTTCTGTTTGATCAGGAGAAGAAGATTCGCAATTTTTAATTTGCGGTTCCCTGCACGTGCGGCCAGGAAGAAGGGCGGGAAGTTCTTTGTACTTTGAGAGGTGTCTCAAAGGGGTGACTACAAGAGAGGATTCTTATTGTTGTAGGGTCTTGTTATTAGCTATATTAGATTAGTGAGTTAGATAGGTGGTTTACATTTTGACAGATTGGTCGTTATAAAGCCTTGGTGTAAAAACTCATATCTTTATAGTGCAATTGACTTTCAATCTTAGGTTGATTGAAAGGACATTGGATGTAGGCATTGAGGCCGAACCAGTATAAAAACTGAGTTGAATTTTCTTCTCCCTATCTCTTTACACAATCAATTATATATTGTCATTAATTGATTACGCATACGGTTATATTGCACGCACATTGCTTACGATACAAGAAAGTTTTCAAGAACAACATCATTTGCGAAAAATATTTCAAAAGTGCACATTTTTATAAAACACCAATTCACCCCTCTCTTGGTGTTGAGAAGCAAAACTTATTAATTCTAACATAGGTATTTGATCGTTTGTAGCAATTGTTTTACATAGGATAAAACAAAAGTTTGTATAGCAAGTATGCCCTATTTCATGTTTGCTTTGGTGTTTTCAAACAATTTAATCGTTGGTACATGATTCTAAGTTTTCCATTGTTTTGTTTGTGTGTTTGACTAATATCGTTTAGCCTGTAAGAGACTTCTTCCTGATTCGTGTTTTACCTAATGCCTTCGTGTTTTGTTTAAGCGTAGGTATTGTGTTACGATTTCCTAAGGTATAAACATTCTGTGAATGTTTGTCTTGTTACTGACACCTACTACTGATTTGTGTAGACTACTCGTCCATTATCAGTTGTTTTTTAACGTTGAACATTTAATGTCATTTAATACTTGTTGAGAACAACAAAGTGCTTTTTGATTTCCTACCATTGAGGTAGCATTTGATTAAAGACTTTATCGTTTGACGAAGTAATGTTTTAGCTCATGGTATCATTTAGACAGAGTAAACACTTCTTGTTATTTTACCTTTATAGACAATGTTTAACTTGTTTGTGTTTTCTATAATGTCTTAAGTTTTAGTCTTTTGGTGTGTTTTGTCAAGGACATCATCTTGACATTTTTGTTTTTCCGAGATCTAAACTGAATACCCTCTATGTATGATAAGATTTACGCTTTTAGCTTCAACTCTCTGAGACATTTTTTACTTGATAGTCGTTTAGCATTGCATCTGGAAGTTTTGACTTGGTTATTTTTCTTCAGTTGGTCTTAATCCTATTTGTAAGATCCAAGGAAATTGTAGTAGTTAGGAAAGAAAGTGGTTATGAGACTTGTGAATTATTGTTGGTAATTGGTGTGTAATGCTTATATGTTTCTTTTTATGATTATAATTGCTATGGTTGGTTATTAATTAATGTTATTGTTGATTAAGTGGAACACATAATTGATATGTTGTCATTTTAATGATTTGTGTGTGTGTGTGTGATACTACCAATGTGATGTATTGGCTTGTTGATAGAAGAGTGGTTTAGGATTGAATATGTGTGGGTTCAATTATAAAGTAAAAGAGTTAAGTAAAACTTTTGTTTTAATTGAATTTTAAGCCTAAGGGTAAAATGATCTGTTTATGCCTTTATTAATTGGTGTAGAAATTAATATAAGGGGGTGAAGAAAGTAAAAGAACAAAACTAAATATGAAATTAAAAGATTAAGTGGATTTTAGAAAGATTTAGTGGTTGTTGATATTTGAAAAAGTAATTAAGAGAGAATAATAGAGGAAATCTCGGTAGTCTTAGAGATAAACTGAGAGATTTTACTAAAACCAAATAGATAAACATAGAATAGAAGATAAAAAGGAGAGGAGTAAAAGGGGTCTGCATATTGCTACCCTAAAATAAAAAACGAAATTTAGAATCATAAAGGAGAGAAGAGACGTTTTCTAGGAGAAGAGACATTTTCTAGGAGAAAAGAGGAAGAACTACAGAAAACCTAAGTGCAAGAGAGGATTTGTGGTGTTTTTGGGGACTAGATAAAGTCCTAATATTGGCCAAGGTATGGGGAAACTTACCTTTGTTTGTTTCTGGTTGTATGTTAAATGTGTTCTTGATTATTTTGATTGATAATCGTTGTTTGAGTATGTTTACATGAGTATGTGATGCTTGAATGCATGTATGATGTATTAAATATGTTTTCAGGTGATCTAGGGTTGATGTATGTATGTTTGAATGCTTAAATCATGTCCAAGATGTGTTTGAAGTCGACAATAATCGATTATCATTAGTTATAATCAATTATTTGGGTGTCGATGTTGAGTATAATTATGGGAATAATCGATTATCTGAGATGATAATCAATTATTTGAGATGATAATCGATTATCTGAGATGATAATCAATTATCTGAGATGATAATCGATTATCCCTTCCTACATGATGTTATTAGGTAAATTTTACTGAGATAATCGATTATCTTAAGTAATAATTGATTATCTTAAGTAATAATCGATTGTCACAATGCATTTTTGTGAAAAATGATGAATGGACGTAGACCAAGCCTAAGGAGTTGTGGAACGTGATGATAATTAGAGGTTGAGGTTAGTGGTTATGTTGAGGGTCAAGTTTGACTTGTGGTTGAGAGCGAAGCATAAGTGAGTGTTGGAAAGTACTTGATGTAACGCCTCAAATTCTAGGGTGTCACGGGTTATTCAAAAATGCCGGTAAATTTCAAACTTTAACACAGCGCAAAAACGTATTTTCAAAAACCTCAACATTTAACATGCATAACTTGTTCAAAACAAAATAGTTCAAAAACTCTTATCCAATGAAAATAACGAAAGAAATAAAATAAATCCAAATACATTATCTTTAAAACTCAAACGTTATGATTTTAAATAAAAATTCCAAGTCTGCCTCCCGTCATCTATTGAAGCTATCATGCTTCAACACCATCTGTAACATCATCTGCTCACATCTTATAATATACTATCATCGCCAATAATATCATTCACAACACACAAACACAAACACGTATGGGGTAAGCTACCAATAAAACAATCATAATAACAAAATATAAACATATTGATTATATCAACAATAATCAAACACCCCATACATAGTAGTGATATCAATAAGATTCCTAAACATCTAACATAACAATTCAATCACAACGAATTACTCGATCCTCGATCCCTAATCTTGGATCTGTAACCCTCGACGTCATCATTAACATCTTACACATAGACCCTTGGTTTATCCACTCATTATAACCTATACTAACTACTTACTATAACTATTATAGTAACACCACTATCACATAACATCACATGAAGCATCTCAAATACCATGATTACCATCATAGATACACCACCATCATGATTATTCCAATTATGAACAACACCACAAGCATCACCGTACCATAAACACCATAGTGGATAGAGTCTGTCTCACTTTTGTACCTTACCTCATCGACTATAGCAGCTCCTACAGCCCACCTATAGCCTTCCCTACAGAATGTTTGTAGCCTCCTCTACAGATTTGCTCAGGTAGTCCTGCAATTTAGCTAAAGAACATGTAATTTTACTACACAAGAACAAAGATCACACCTTCACCCTCACACAAAAAAGACTTAATACCCGAACAACCCTTCTAATACACTTAAGGTAAAAGAAAGTACCTATCATTCACTCTCATGCTCGGAGAACCACTTATCATCATTTTCGTATCTTATTAAAAGGTCAAATATCTATTATGTATTTCAAATTGGGTATTTCTTTCTATTAATATCAATACAATTTGAGGCATAGTGATAATATCTGTTTAATTACTATAGTTCATAAAAGTTATGATTTCATTTCAGAAAATAAAAACGTAAGATGAGAGGAAATATAATCAGTTTGTTATGCTAGTGTTATATCTGCATTCTCACAGGAAATGTTATCTTATTTTTTATTAGGTTAAACTCCTTCAGAAGTCCCTATTTACGTGTTAGATCCCTTTTTTTATTGGTTTCGCCAATTTAGTCTTTAAAAATGAAAAATTGACTCAATTGGGCCCCTGCTGTTAAATTGGTTTAACGGGGTTAAATTTTTGATGACCCGACACATTGACATGGTAAGTTTTCTATACGTGGCACATTTAAGCAGGTTACGTGGAATGTATAATTAAAAAATAAAAAAAATAAAGTTTCTGATAATTGAAACCCAAATTAGGGTTCATCATCTTCAACCTCCCTTCATCATCTTCAACTTTAGCGATTGATGCTCATGGTTCATCACCAAATTAGAAATCAAATTGGGTTCGAGATTAAAGACGCAACAAATCACGGATTCATAGAGTTCGAGATTGGAGTGGAGTCCAATGTCTCCCTAGGCCTCTCCTTCAAGATTGGCGGTTTTCTCATGTTTCTATTTGCACGAGAGAGATGAACTCGCAATGGGTTTCTGTTTCTGTGTTTTGTGATTTCTCTGGATTTGTAGGTTGATGAATTTGTGAAAAAAGAGACTTGCAGAGATGAAGGATGCGTTGGTTCTCACAATTATTCGAGGAAGAAGAAACAAAGGCGTTGGAGCTCTCACGTTGTGGTCTCGCGGCGGCACAAGGAGTTCGCGATTCTGGGTTTTGCATGACTAGGTTTAACACGATTTAGGGTTCTGGGTTGATGGAGATGAAGTAGTGTCGCAGCACCGCTCACGACTAGGAAACAATAGTGGAAGGAGATGGAGGCGCTGTGGTCCGAGGATGGCGTGAATCACGACCAGGAATCTAGGTTCTCTTTATTTGTTGAAGGTGGTGGCGGATGAAGGGTTTCTGTGCAACGGCGACATTGAGGCGCAACGAGATGGTGTATGCACGAAGAAGGTGGCGTTGATGGTGGCAGTGCAGCGAAGGTGCTACTAGCGTTCTCACAGTAGCTTCACGGTTGCGGCGCAACAAGGTGGTGACGGCGAGACTGAAGGCTTCACAACGGTGACGATAGGGTTTGTTCGCGGTGGCTTGGGTTTCACGCTTGAGGGAAATTAGGATTTCTACTGGGGAAGATGATGTTGACGTGAGAGGAGTGATGTGGCAAAAACTGGCCACATCAACATCCCAACTCATCAAAAACTTAACCCCTTAAGCCAATTTAAAGGCAAGAACCCAATTGAGTCAATTTTTCATTTTTAAGAACTAAATTGACAAAACCAATAAAACGATGATCTAACCGGGAAAATCCCACATAAATAAGGATTTTCGAAAAGGTTTAACCTTTAACCTTTTTATTATGTGATTAATGAAAATAATCCATCGACATATATTTATAATAATTCAAATAAAAACTGAATAAAATATCTTTTCTTTTCTTAATTATAAATTTCAACAAAGAAACTTAAAATTACGATTAATATGATTTGTTTTTCAAATTGCTAAAACGTCAACTAATTTGTAACGGAAGAGTATTACTAAAAAGAATGTCGGTAAAAGTTTTGGAAGAATACTTCCAGATTTCATTGACAAAGAAGTCTTAGAACACAAAATAATAATATCTGTGACAATATTTTAAATAACAACAAAAAGAAAAAGAAAAACGTGGCATTTTCCTAAAACATTGGTAGTATTAGGATAGCTACTTAACGTTGAGCAAAATAAAAATAAAAATAAAAATAAAAAAATGAGTTGAATAGAAATAGGTGTAAGAAGAGGAAGAGAGAATGCATAGTGTATTTATATCTGAATCCAGATCCAGCACCGTTTCAGCAACTCAATTCCCATCGCTCCGCCGTCACAGCCATGTCTCTGAATCTCCGTCAGAAGCAAACAGGTAATCACTCTCAATTCCGATCTCTGCATTTTCCGATTCCCAATGAGCCCCCTCGTTTCCATTGCCACGCTAACCATCCATTGGCATTTCAGAATGTATCGCGCGCATGCTCAACCTCAACCAGCCGCTCAACGCCACCACCGGCACGGCCAACGAGGAAGTGTACAAGATCCTTATCTACGATAAGTTCTGCCAGAACATTCTCTCCCCCTTGATCCACGTCAAGGACCTCCGCAAGCACGGCGTAACCCTCTACTTCCTCATCGACAAGGATCGCAAGCCCGTTCACGACGTTCCGGCGGTGTACTTCGTCCAACCTAACCAATCCAACGTGCAACGCATCGTTTCGGACGCGTCTAAAGCACTCTACCAGAGTCTTCACCTCAATTTCTCCACCTCCATCCCCCGGCCCCTCCTCGAAGACCTCGCCTCCGGAACCCTAAACTCCGATTCCATTCAGCGAATCTCCAAGGTCCATGATCAGTATCTGGAGTTTGTAACCCTAGAGGATAACCTTTTTTCGCTGGCCCACAAGTCTTGTTATGTTCAACTCAATGACCCTTCCGCTGGAGACAAGGAAATTGAGGAGCTTGTTGAGAAGATCGTTGGTGGGTTGTTTTGCGTGTTGGCCACTCTCTCTGTTGTGCCGGTTATCCGCTGCCCGCGTGGCGGCCCTGCTGAGATGGTTGCTTCTGCGTTGGATCAGCGTATTAGGGATCATTTGTTGTCCAAAAATAATTTGTTTACAGAGGGTGGGAACTTTGTGAGCTCGTTTCAGCGCCCTGTGTTGTGTATTTTTGACCGGAATTTTGAGTTGCCGGTGGCGATTCAGCATGATTTTCGCTACCGGCCTCTTGTTCATGATGTGCTTGGGTTGAAGCTGAATAGGCTGAGTGTGCAGGGGGAGAAAGGTGGTATGAGGTCTTATGAGTTGGATTACGCTGATTCGTTTTGGGTTGCGAATGGATCGCTGGAGTTCCCAGAGGTAGCGGTTGAGATTGAGACACAGTTGAATAAGTATAAGAAGGATGTGGATGAGGTGAATAAGAGGACTGGTGGGACTCATGGTGCTGAGTTTGATGGGACGGATTTGATTGGGAACACGAAGCATTTGATGAATGCTGTGAATTCTCTGCCTGAGTTGACTGAGAGAAAGCAGGTGATTGATAAACATACAAACATTGCGACCGTGTTGTTGGGGGAGATCAAGGAGAGGTCCCTTGATTCTTATGCTAAGAAGGAGAATGACATGTTGGTTAGAGGTGGCATTGAAAGGGGTGACCTGCTTAGTGTGCTCAAGGGGAAGGGAACAAAAATGGATAAGCTTAGGTTTGCCATCATATATCTTATTTCTTCTGAAAGCATTAATCAGTCTGAAGTAGAGGCTGTAGAAGCAGCTCTGAGAGAGTCTGAGGTTGATACTGCCGCTTTTCAGTACGTGAAGAAGATCAAGTCGTTGAATGTTTCATTGGCATCAGCGAATTCTGCCAGCAGAAGTAATATTGTTGATTGGGCTGAGAAGCTCTATGGGCAATCAATTAGTGCAGTGACTGCTGGTGTAAAAAACCTTCTATCTAACGATAGGCAGCTAGCATTGGCAAGGACAGTTGAGGCCTTGACTGAAGGTAGGCCAAATCCTGAAACAGATTCATACCTTTCCTTTGATCCCCGGGCCTCTAAATCTGGTTCAGGAGCAAGTAGCAGCCATTTGAAAGGACCATTTAAGGAAGCAATTGTGTTCATGATTGGTGGTGGTAATTACGTTGAATATTGCAGTCTGCAAGAGCTTGCACAACATCAGCAGCCTGCCAAGCATATTATATATGGAACAACAGAAATTCTAACTGGAGTCGACTTTGTAGAGCAGCTTACATTATTGGGGCAGAAGATGGGTTTGGGCAATGTTGGTTCTAGTTCTACCTCAGCTCAGTAGTTCACAGGTGAATGTATTCACATTTCATTTTACCAAATTATTCTTTAGTGTGCAAAGGAAAACCCTCAGACACAAGCAAAGTCAATCTGCTTTTGTTGTTCATTGTCTATAAACGATGAAGGATTACGAGCCTCATACTGCTTTCTTGATTATACAGCTAGTGGATTGCTTATTTCTTGGTAGTTTCCTATAGCACAATCATATATGCTTTGTCTTCATCGTAGTGAAAAGTTTTTTGAGAAGCATGGTGCGCCATTTATGTTTAATTTTCGTTCTGTGAGATGTTTTGGTTATTGAGAATCATTTTGTATTAATTAAGATTGATCTGTTTGACATTAGGGAGTTCCACCTTAATCATTAATGTCCATTCAACTCTTATAATTAAGATATGTTTATTATCAGGCTGATGTCTTTTATCATTTTATAATTTCTCTTTTTTTGTCAATCCTAACATCAAGTCAAAATCGACAAACTGTGTGATGGCACATTTGTTCTGCTATCCTGTATGTTACCACCACTTAATGGATTATCATCTCAAAAATCGACTAGCTTTTTGGTACAGCAAGCATAAGATGTGATGTTTTCGTTTGAATATGCTTTAATTTGACTATTTCTCTAGTTTTTGTTTTTAAATGGACTGGTGAGAAGGTCTTATTTTGTATGCGTTGGATGCAATATGGTTAAAATAAAAATTCAGAACTTTCTCTCAACCCCCGACAAAAATATAAATTTTTGTTTTATTTGTTTAAATTTCGAGAACAGCTTTGCATGAAAACATTTTCTGAAACAGAAATATAAATTTTAGTTTTATTTTCATGGAAACCCAAATTTGAAATTTCAGCCTACCTCTTTGTTTTCATTCTTAACACACCAAGTTCATGCTTCTCTCTGTCAAGATCTAACCGTATTTTTCTTCCCCCTGTTCTTCTGCACACGAGTTCATGCCCATCCCTCATCCCTTGCTGTACACAAAAAACTCGAAGTGGTCTTTGTTTTCTACTTTTCTATTTTTTTTTGCCTATTTCCTGTTTTTTCTTGTTTCTGTCATATCCTCTCCTTGGTTTCCAAACTAAAAGTTTTGACCCCCCTCTTTTTCTGTATGTCATTTTTCTGTCTATTTATCTGTACTGTTTTTATATCAGTATAGAATGACATATAATGGGTCTATAATTTTGGTTGGGTGCTAGTAACAATATATTATTAGTTAGAATTTATTGAAAATTGCATTTCTCATTTGATGATTTTCCTGATTTACAAATAAAACGTGTTAAAATTTGGTTTCTAATAAATTTCAACCAATAGTAAAGAGAGGATTAAAGGAAGTGTTGTTAGCATATCTGAAATTTTATTTCCTTTTAAAGTTTATCCTTAATTTCTCCATTTTGCGATTGTCAGCATATTATTTTTCTCTCTTCAGAGAGCATTGATTAATAATAGTTATTTGTGGGAGTTGCAAGTAAAAGTAGTGATTTAAATATCAATTAGTGCAATTAGGGTGAGTTACTCTGTTGTGGAGGATTGCTGTTAGGAAGGGTTTTTCCCCCTCATTGATTGTTTGATTAAAATTTGCGTAGGACAATTGCGTAAGTTTTAAAAGCTGTGGTCGTTGTGGTTGTTGCACTTTAAATGATTGGGAAGCTGCTATTGGGCATGTGTGCAGTGGATAATTCTTGACTCATTTTGATTCCCAGGGTCAGATATAACTATGCACCAATAAATTAATCCCTCAAAATGGGATCAAACCCAATTCCAAGGATAATGACGAGATGATTTCATCTTCAACAACTAAGTGAGATACATTAGTTATTTCTGCTGTTAGTAGATAACGTGTTATTTTGATAGAATTCATTATAGGTACTGTAGATTCTTTGAAGTGTCCCATATTGCATATGCTATCGTAGGCTTCAAGTATTACTCTTCTGATATTGAATCCTTTTGCTACAAAAGTAATTAATTGTCCAATCGATGATATCAACCCTTTGGAAGTCAAATTGAATTTAGATCCTCTCCTGCATAATCTTGTTTAATAAACCCTGACCATATATTATGGTTATTATCATATTTATTTTCATTAAAATAAAAATAAATAAATGCCTAAGAAGTAAGGAAATATAAATAGATGTTTAATTTTAGTGGGTCACGATGCTCTTCACTCATTGAACAAGAAATTGTTTTAAGCTCAAGTAGCTTTATTTATTGTGCATTGTTCTGATATAAGAATTTTTACTAAGTCCTTTGCATAGTAAGTTCAGATATAAGTATATCTTATTATTATTCGTGTAGAAATTAATCTAGTAATTCTATCAAGAGGAGCTAGAAGCTAGGAAAATGAGAGTGAAATAACTGGAGGTGAATATTACAAGATTATGTACGGCATCAAGAACTCCAAGGATATCCATTGGATGAAGAGCGTGAATGGGTAGACATTATTTGATTATTGGTGTGAATCTTATCTGAATGAGAAAAGTATGGATGAAAATTGAAAACTAGAATATATGCCCAAGTCTGATAACTTTTTTAATGTCAGTAATTTTAAAAAATAAATGATCGACCATGTAAAAAAAAAATAATTCAGTTAATAAATAAATGAAAACTATGTTCAATTATATAACTATAATATTATCATTTGGGAAAATAAATGTATTATTTTGAATTAGGAAAAATATATATTGAACATAAAACTATATCCAATTTTGAATATAACAATATATCAATTTTTCAATATATATTTTGAGACCTAGCAAATGATTCAAGGTTGGTTTGAAAGAGTGTATTCTGTCACATGAAAGAATAATAAATACTTTATGGTTAAAAGAGTATGTTGTTCATCTAAGACTCACATGCAACTATGTTTGTTGTTATTTTATGTGTAGGGTGTTATGAGTATTTTGTTTTCTTCTAAGTAGGGGGCGCAGAGTCGGTTATAATGCATTGATATGCAATATGCAATTGAGTGTCTGGTAACCAATAGTTCATGATAGAGGAAATACACGTTTGTGATTTTTTTTTTCTTGGGGTAATACTAGTATCCCTTTATATTAATTTAACTTTATCTTTGCCGATAAAAATGAAAAGAAACAAATAGGAAGTTAAACAAAAAGAATGGTCGAATAAGTTAAACAAAAAGAAATATAAAACTAGTTTTTCCAGTGGTAAAGTATGTCACAAATACAATCTGCCAGTTGGGTGCGTCAAACAAGTTTGTATGAGATCATTGTGACAATGGTGAATTTTGTAAAGCAAATATAATCTGATATGAATTTGAAGAAACTTCTTTTAGAGACATTATATCTTCCATGAATCTTTTGTTATGGGTGTGGTTAAATTTTTTATCAATTGACTGTTTATAAACATCTTTTAAAAAAAAAATAAAGATATTACTCAAAATCGAATTTATTGGAGATAATGTACAAAAAATATCGTGCAAAATATATGCATTCACAATTAAAGGTAAGAAGTACTAAAAGAAAGTTCAGGAAAATAATAAAAGAAGTAAATAGAATACCTGAAGTAAATGATTGAGAACTTTGTAATAACACGTTCATCCGTGAGCCTCTAGGATTTAAGTAGTATTTATAAATTTCATCATTTATTACAAAGTACAAATTTGATATTTATAGAATAAATTCTAGTCACTCATAACTTCCTAACTTTAAATAATTGTCACCATTGATAATTTTGATTTTTGATCTCTTCCATTAATGAGATCCTGAACTTGATTCTTCAAAATCTCCACTTTCTAACGATTTCATAAGAAACATCATTCTGACAAATCGAAATCATGTGGGAGTTAACACATACTTTGAAGAATGTGACGATTCTCAGAAGAGTGTCCGATACTAAGTTCAGCCCATTACAAATTTCATCCATAATACTTTGTAGCTCTGACATATTTTAACTAATAATTTTGAAAAAAAAATATATATATTCAAAGTAAATATAATTTGAATGTCTAATCTCTATACAAATTTATTATAGTTTATTCTCTACCGATTACAAGGGAGGGTGGACGAATTTTTTTTACTTCACCTCCTTTATAAACTCTGCCACTCCTTTCCAAGTATACACTGGTTCAGCAACCTCAAAGTTACCTAAACTTCCAAAATATTGGTTTGTTAACTCAAACTTCCGACGCACTTTACCAGTGCCAAACAGCCACATAGAACGTTTCATGGCAGACAGAATTCTTTTACAGGTAGGAACAAGTGACGCCTTCAGCATATGGAAGACTGATCCAATTAACGCACAAACAAATAATATCGTTAATAATAAATACTATATATCCAATTTCGTATTGTGTGCTGAATGCTTAGAAAAAATAAATTAGTCCTCAAAAGCATTATGTTTTCCATCTACATTCTTTTCATGTAAGGCAATGCAATCATGAAATTGTTATTCCAAATGAAGTTAAGCACGGGATCAACATCTTGTAATAAGGTTACACACATATCATCATTATAAAAAAATATCTATTTGAGGATCAACTAAACAAATTGTAACATACCTAATCTTCCAGCCAGCCAAAGTAGAAATCACGTAATGTTGACATTGGCAAATTGATCTATTAAAAAAAACACAGAAAATAAGCTGAGATTTATGGCAGTTGACACCACTACGCCACTAATTCACAAAGTTAAGTTCATCCAAAAATAACAAATAACTACCCCTTTCTTACCTCTGAATGTTTGCCAGAAGACATGCTTCTTCCATTTCAAACCAACGTCTGGAAATTTATTCTACTTTGAAATCTGCTTAATCAGTCAATATCATCTTTCCTATCTGGCACAGCATGTGTATGGTTATGTTGAATAACTAACACTAAAATTATCTGACATCTATTGTAGACTGAAGATTTCTAAGACAATAAAGTTGTCTCTGTCGATCAGTCTACCCAACTATATCCTGCTTGCTTCTTGACATTCTTTTCTTCCATCAAAACTCTCACATGCTCAGCATCTTCCCACTGTCTTAAATTAGCATACATATTATATAACAATACATACGGAGCTGAACTTTCTGGTTCAAGTTTGATCAAAGCATCAGCAGCTACTATGGCCAATTCTACATTATTATGAACTCTACAAGAACTTAGTAATGCACCCCACACAGCCTTATCTGGTTTAAATGGCATGGTGTTAATCAAATCCATAGCTTCCTTAAGCTGCCCCTGCCGTCCCAAGATGTCCACAAGGGAGGCAAAGTGCTCAATCCGTGGCTCAATACCATAGTCCGTAACCATGGATTTGAATTGTATCCTCCCTTCTTCAACTAGTCCTGCGTGGGCGCATGCATTTAAAACCGAAATGAAGGTTATATAGGTAGGGTGAATTTTAAGCTTTTTCATCAGTTTGAAAAGCTCAAGGGCTTCTGCCGCTAAGCCATGAGACGCATAGCCTCCAATCATTGCATTCCAAGTGATCACATCTTTATAAAGTTTTCTCTCGTTAAATACAGTACATGCATCAACTATTGCCCCACATCTCGAGTACATGGTAATAAGGGAATTATTTATCGGTGAGTCAGGAAGAACAATCTTCGTGACAAGCTGATGTATCTGCTTGCCTAGGTAAAGATCCACCAACCCAGTACACACACTGATAACTGATGATAATGTGTGTTTATCTGGCTTCTCTCCCTCAAGCTGCATCTGAGAAAATAGCCTAGCAGCACCCTTATAGTCTTCATTTTTCTCATAACCAGCTATCATCGTATTCCATGAGATCAGGTTTTTGTGGGGCATCTTCTCAAAGAAATATTTTGCAAGATTCAAGTTACCGTTCTGCGCAAACCCAGAAACTATCGAATTCCATGAAAGTACATCAGGACAGGGCATTTCCCTGAAAAGCTTTGAAGCTTCATCCATGTTCGAGATTTGAACATAGCCACTGATCAGAGTGTTCCAAGAACAGGTATCACGCTCCACCATCCTATCAAAGAGTTCCCTGGCAGAGACTATGTCTCCCGCTTTCACATAGGACATCATCATTGAATTCCATGAGACCACATTTCGCCTGAACCTCCTTTGATCCTTTTCACCACCACCTCGATCATCTGGAATCTCATCAAAAAGGCGCCGAGCTTCTTCCACATGACCTCTTTGACCATAACCTGCAATCAGGGTGTTATAAGCATGCACCAAATTATCCTTACTATCATCATCACTACCAAATTCGTGCAAAATCCCAGCAGCCATGTCCAATTCACCGTTTTTAACAAGCCCTGAAATAAGGGCACTAAGAGAGGCCGAATCATGCTCAGGCATCGTCTTAAAAAAACCAACTGCCAAATCCACATCTCCATTCAGCAAGAACCCAGTGATCACAGCATTGGAGGACACAACATTACGCTCCGGCATGGCATTGAAGAGCTTCAAAGCCTGGTCCATCCTGCCATTTTTAGCATACCCACTGATGACCGTGTTCCAAGAGACACAATCTCTTTCGGGCATTAGCTCAAACAGCTTACGTCCTTCCTCGATGAACCTACTTCCACGACACGAAAAGTAACCCGAAACAATGAGATTCCAGGACACGATGTCCCTTTGGGGCATTTCGTCAAACAATTGGCGTGCCTTGACAATCTCTCTCCGATGCACGTACCCACTAATCATGGAATTCCAAGTAACGGCATTTCGGTGCTTCATGGTATCAAAGAGTGCTCTCGCTTCTCTTAATCTACAACTTCGAATCAGATTGGATATATATTTGTTGTATTGGTGTAGCCGTGACGAGTAATAGGTACGGGTTAGAGAAGCTGAGGCATGACAACAGCTTCTTCTGCTTAATGTTCTGTACAAAGTAGCCATTAGCAAAACCAAGACATTGAGCAACGTCTTAGGTCTACCATGCATGTCACACTTCTTATTGATAATATTACATTATAATAATATTTTTTATTGACAACAAATAATCTCCTAAATCAAATTCTATTACGCCTTAAATATTTATTTTGATTCATAATTAAATACTTGCAGAAATAAATTCTAGAAATTGATAAGCTTTACTATGAAATTTATTGAAATGAATTGTAATAAATATACGAAGAAAGTATCTTACTTCATGAATTTAAATAATTATTTAAAAGATCATCTAAAAACTTCTTAATTTTATAAAATTAAACATAGTTTTTTTTAAGTTCTTTAGGTTTATTTTAATAAGTTCCAAATAAAAAGTATTTTTTCTCAAATTGAATTCAAAGAAAATTTTCAATTCCTTTTGTCAATGACAACATTTAAAAATATTAGTATTATTCTACTGCATAAACTAAAAATAATCATTTTTTAATATAATTAAATATTTTCAAGAAGGTTTTAATTTTTTTTATTAATGTTTCTTTAAGAATAATATCAATTACATAATATGTGTGTTTCTTCTATTTTCTTGACGTAAGTTGTCTTACATTTAACATTTTTATACACTTTTTTTTAAGTCTTATACTACATTTTCAATGTATATATTTGTTTGAAAATATATGTAATCATGTTTATATGAAAAGTGAAAGAGTTCTAATTGTCTTGTAATATCCATGCATAGATATTTTCGTTAGAATTTGCGGATTTGACCAATATGATAATATTAAGATATATTTGATGAATAAATTTTACATTTCATAAACTCTTTACTATTACTTTTATAATATTATTTTAGGATTAAATATATTTTTCTCTCTTAATTTATAGTGAAAATTGAAATTAGTCATTTTTTAAAATTTTGATTCAATTTAGTCTTTCAACTTTAGAAATGTGTGGGATTAGTCATTTTAACTAAATTGGTTAGGTTTATTTAACGTTTCAAATGCATTTCATAATAACATTTAAGTTGTTTACATTATTTGACATATTTTTACTTCAATGTTAATTGAGAAACGCATTTCAAACATCAAATAAACTTAACCAAATTTGGTTAAATAGACTAAATCCACGTAGTTTTAAAGATGATGAATTAAATTAGTCTAAAGTTTTAGAGATAACTAATTTCAACTTTCACTTAAAGTTAAGAGACAAAAAAATATATTTAATCTTATCATTTTATACATGAAAGTTGAATAACACAGGTAATATCACTTATAGTTATGTTCATGCCACTGTTAGGTCAAAAAATGTGTCAAGGATAAGGAGTACATAATATTGTTGTAGCAGCTGATGTTGAAATATATTATTAAGATAATTAAATAATTAGTAGATGATAAGATGCTTAATACTTTGAATTTTGTTGATTTTGAAACTTGTGTATATTTCAGTAAAGGAAAGCAAAATAAGATATCTAAAATTGTTGTAAACAAGATTTCAAACCTATTGAAGATCACTCGTACAAATATTTGTTATCTAGAAATGGCTGCAGTGGTGTAAAATACTTCATCATCTTTATAAATGATTATTTATGATATATGTATCTCTCAACTTGCTTTGTTTTAAAGACACGACTTTTGGATGTTTTTTTAAGATTTTAAATTTTGGTGTGCTAAACCGTTTTTAGGATTTAACATCTAATGGTTATAGACATCATAAGCTAGTTAGAAGATGTAGACGTGTCTATTGTAGAATGTTTAATAGTTTTGAATTCATTAGACTCATTTATAAGTATGAAAATCAAATGACTTAGTGGTCATCATCTAGTGGATTGTATACAATTTTCTAGTTAGAAGTCGTTATGTACGTCTAGCTAACATGTAATCGTTTATAGGCCTATATGTAGAAGACTTGTACTTATAGTAAATGAAGAGTATGTATACATAAATTTATAACTAAGAACTTTTCATTCAAGCGAATAAACTAAACATTTTTCTTTCATACTTATCTTGCTTCATGAGCTCTTTGTTCTTCGTATTTAGTTAGTGTAATTTGTAATCATTATTACATTCTTCCTTTCTTTGCTCTCTAAACTTGTTTCTACCATAGTTGAATAACAAATTGTTATCAAAGTTAGATTTCAATTTTGTTTTGTGTTTAAGGTTAGGATTCTTACGAAAAAGTGCTCATTGAAGATCGAGCAGTTCAATAAAAGAATAATCTCAATTTATGAAGGATCAAAACGAAAAGGCCTTCTTAAGGAGTAGTGAGTGTGATCCACTTTCCATAAGCACGTCACATATAAAGAAGCAACTTTTGGACTAGATTAAGAAAGAAAAAAACTCATTTTATGATTCTTTTATTGTTATCAAATTATGCTCTTTATGAGATTGTGAAGGAAAAAAATTATATGGCATTGTGTCCAACGTTGGAAATGTTGTTCATGACAAAGTTCATTTGCTACAATTTTTATGGTAAAGGAGTTTGTTTAGGTTACATATGAAGGAAAGTACAACATTTAAGACTTTTCTCGATGAGTTCAATTCAACCTTAATGAAACTCTGATATAATAATGTAAGGTAAAAGATTAAAATGAAATAATGATTCTTCTAAACTTTCACTCTGTCCTATGAGACTTGTTGAGTTCTTTGGACAATCAAGCTGATTTCATAATCCTTGAAGTGGTTAAGTTTAACCTTTATAAATAGATTTCTTTCCTTAAGGCATTTGAGACTATCAAAGATGCATCGTCTTTAGGGTTGGTGGTCATCAAGAACGATAAAAAGGCCAAGAAGTTAAAGAAGGAAAAGGTTGTTCCTAAATATTTTTGTAGATATTGTAAGTAAGTTGGACATTAGAGGAGGGATTATCTAATATTGGGGAAGTAGTATTGAGTGATAGATATAGTTCAAATGGTGGAGTCTTTTGATAACTACTTTAGGGTACAACATCATTTCAAGACAACATGCGTCTAATAGGTTAGTGTTGGATTTTGGATGCTTTTTTCAATGTGTTACCAAAGAGACTTATTTACTATGCTTAAGTTAACCGTGCTAACATGTTGACGGACAATGATGCTTATTGTTTTTATCAACAAAGATACATGATGACAGTTCATACATAGACCAATGTCATTTATGTTCACAAGCTTATGCATAACCTTAATTATTAAAGTCTTACATATGAAGGGTTTCAAATGAAATATATATGAAGGGAGGAGTGATGAAAATAAGGGGAAGGAGTGGTGTTATGGTGATGTAGGGGTCTAGGACACATGAATGCTAAAGGGCTAGACATCTATTCCAAAAAGGGCTACTTTCAAACTAGAAGATGAGATTTTTGTTTTATTTTGTTTTGTGAGCACTATATGTGTTTGGTAAGTAACACTAACAAAGCTTTCTACAAGGTTGCACAAGGTGAATGACATATTGGACTACGTTCGTGCAAATAGTTGGTGGTTACCAAAAATATTGCTAAGATAGTAACCCAAAAATATTGGTATTGGTATGATAGCTTAAAGTTGTCTCCCAATGAGCACAAAATTGATTCTTATAAAAACTATACAAAGTTTTAATTAAACAAAATAAAAATAATACAAGAAAATAAAGTTAAATAAAAGATTAAATGAAAAAATAATAAATCATGGAAAGAAATCAAATTGGAAAAGGATAAAAGAGAAAATCAATAATAATGAAAATAGGTTAATTCCACCGCTTTTTTCATAATATGATCCATATCATTGGTTATCTAAAGATTATTATTCAATTAATTATTGTATTAGATTTTCAAGTTAATCATTGTAAAGTTCTAATTAATTTGTTGGCATTCTCACTATTAATCAAAGTACAATCTCAATTAAAAGGGATAACTTTTTAGACTATTCATAATAAATTCAACCAAAATACAATCTCAATCCAAATTTTCTATGTCTAATCATGTATATTCTTTTATCTCTTTATGAAGTAAAAAGCTAATTAACAGAAATAGAATTTTGCTTAACTCTTGTTAATTTTTTTATCTTTAATCAAAGCATAGTCTCAATTATTGGTAAAAACACATTCAGTCATATACAAGTTTCTAACTTTAATCAACGTATAGTCTCAATTACAATTAAAAACCTCTTGAATCATATGATTAATATGCATGTAGATTAAATATTGTGCTAACTACCTACAATATAAAAATCATTATGTTTACTTGATTTGGAAATAAAAAGGCATATATAAACATAAATCATATCATAATCAAAAGAACAACAAATTTATTTCTTATAACATTAGAATCTAGTTAAGAAATTACAATAGAATTAACCCTAAAAGCTTACCACTCCATGGTGGAGACAATGAAATAAGGTCCCCAAAAGGGTTATAAACCTCTTCTGATGTGTTTTTCTAAGTCTTTTTATATAGAAATTGGATTGATCTTTCTTTTGGGCTTTTCTATTGCTCTAATACTCTTTTTGATAATGTAACCTCTTCTAATTATCTTTTAAATAAATCTAATGTCGTTGAGATATATTTGGTTGTTATGGAGATTTAAAAATATTTAAGAAGATCTTGTTAGATCCAAAAAGATTTGACAATTATTATCTTTTGATGTTCTATGATATGATTAAATAAGATAATTATTTAAATATATCAATTGAAATATCTAAGGGTTAAATATGTTTTTAGTCCCTTAACTATCAAGCGATTTTATTTTTCGTCCCTATTTCAAACTTTGTACGATTTAGTCCCTCTCCTTAAGGAAATCATAATTTTTGGTCCTCCAAAACAAACGGCGTTAAAAATCAGGTGAGGTGGATAACGGTGCTGTGCCACGTGATATTTTCATGCTTCTCTCCTCTCGACCTCTTTGATATTCAGCCGCTCAACACTCAAAATGCTTAAACACTCATCCAGAGCGTCCCTCTGAACATCTCCTTCTCTCCCTCCTCACCGACACTGTCTCTTTCCTTACATCTTCCTCACCGTCCACTGCCGCAACCTTCATCCCCATTTCAAAAGATTACATTAAGATTAATGTTTATTGTTTTTTTTCTGCTTGTTCCACACATAAGAAAGTGCAGAGAATCAACATGGAGATATTGAAGCTTTTTGTGATTGCATTAATTCCAAATCTGAAAGTACTGTTGCTTACTGTTCTTCGTTCCCTCCTTGCCATGAATCGTTTCAACATTCTAAGTGAATCTACTATCAACAACATGAACACTGTAAGCTTCTTCTAACTCAAACATTGTCATTTTATCTGTCTTTAAACATGAAAAAACTTAAAAATTCAGTAACTTTTCTTGATTGATAGATTTTTTTTTAATTTAGATCAATATAAAGTTAAAAATAAATAAATAATATTAATCTAATCTTGAAAATGACATATAATTGTGGTTTAATTTCTTCACAGATGGTGTATTTTGTGTTTTCTCCTGCTCTTGCTTATAGCAATCTAGCAAGTACCATAACTCTAAGGAGTTTGATTGCATTGTGAGTTTCTTTTCTGTGTTTTCTTAGCAGTATGGCAAGTACCATAGCCTCGCTGCAAACTGTCAAATTAATTTGAAGTAAACTTATTTAACTCTTCCTCTTCTTAGGTTTGTAAACTTCCGTTATTGAAGGATCCAAAACATCTTCGGAACACTGAAGAATGATGCCCATTGATGTAGCTTCGTCCCAGTGCTCTCTCCCCTTCTCAAAATTTCCACCTCTACAAGATAATAGCTGACCCAATCTGATTAAAAACTATTATTGTTCTAGATGGATAGAAATTTTATCAAAACTAAAAACTATACTTTTATCTGCTATTGAGGTTCCTATTATTTAAGGAAGAACCGCGAAGAGTGATCTTTGACGTGGAAGACGGCGGTTGGGGATGGGAATGGAGGTTGCGGCGGTGGACGGTGACGAAGATGTAAGGAAAGAGACAGTGTTGGTGAGGAGGGAGAGAAGCAGATGTTCAGAGGGACGCTCTGGATGAGTGTTTAAGCATTTTGAGTGTTGAGTGGCTGAATATCAAAGAGGTCGAGAGGAGAGAAGCATGAAAATATCACGTGGCACAACACCGTTATCCACCTCACCTGATTTTTAACGTCGTTTATTTTGGAGGACCAAAAATTATGATTTCCTTAAGGAGAGGGACTAAATCGTACAAAGTTTGAAATAGGGACGAAAAATAAAATCGCTTGATAGTTAAGGGACTAAAAACATATTTAACCCAATATCTAAAGATATATTTGAAGTAATAGGAAACACTACAAGGGGTTTGAATAGTGTTTCTGTAAATCTTTTTCAAAACTGAAGTTTGATCATAGTAGATGAATATTGGATGATCCTCATGAGAAACTTAGTTCTTATGTTATAAACGTTGTTATGATAAATGCGTTTATGGTCTCAGTATGTAGCTTATCTTTGTGGCGTTTAGAAAAAGTAACTCTTAGAAAATGAGGTGTCTGTTAATAGACGTGCATGTTAAGGATTTGTTTTCCACATAAGATGAACTTTTTTAAATATAAGACATACCACACAAACTTTTATATTGGTTCACTCAACTGACCTACATCTAGTTCTCCTCTAAGATAACATAAAGGGTTCCACTAAATTTTCAATGAAATACATATGAGTATACTTACCACTCCTAGTTTCACAAGTTAAACTCAATAACCCCCATTTTTGTGACTAGTACTGAGTATCACCCACTCCTGGTTGCACAAGATTATTCATCACTCCTGGTATCCTTAGACGCTCCCGGTATCCTCCAAATACACTATCTAGTTGAGTTTGACCCATTTCTGGTTGTCATAGTTAACCTAGTAACCCCCGTTACCGTGACCCTGACTGAGTTTCACCCATTCCTCATTGTGCAGTATTCTTCACCACTCATGGTATCCCTAGACATTCACAGTATCCCCAAAATACACTATCTAGTTGACTTTAACTCACTCTTGTTTGTCGTAGTCAACCTAGTAACCCCCGTTACTATGACCTTGATTGAGTTTCACCCACTCCTAGTTGTGTAATATTCTTCACCAGTCCTGGTATCCGTAGACTCCCAGTATCCTTCAGATACACTATCTAGTTAAGTTTAACGCGCACTCTTGGTTATCGTAGTCAACCTAGTAACCCCCGTTACTGTGACCTTGATTGAGTTTCACCCATTAGTTGTGCAATATTCTTCACTAGTCTTGGTATCTGTAGACACTACTGGTATCCTTTAGATACACTGTATAGTTAAGTTTAACCCACTCATGGTTTTCATACTCAACCCAGTAACCCTCGTTACTGTGACTCTGATTCAGTTTCACTCACTTCTAATTGTGCAGTATTCTTCACCACTTATGAAATCCCTTGACACTCCCTGTATCTTCTTGATACATTGTCTAGTTGAGTTTCAGTCACTCCTACTTTCCACTATACAATTCCATCTAGTTACCGTTTAACTTCATCAAGTTAAATGTCAGAGTTTCACCCACTCCTGGTTTCCACTAGACACACTTGTTTAGCTACCATTTAACTCTTCAAAGTTAAATGTAAAGTGCTTTAATTCTCTTCAGAATTTACAATCAAAAAATTGGTTACAAATCCTTATATGACAACTCTTATAGAGAGGATATGTGTTCAATACAATTCAATCTAACAGACTCACTAAATATCTTCCTTCTTCTCTCTTCCTACAAAAGTAAGCTTATATATCTGATAACGGTTGAAAAACCGTAATTTTTATACTCAATTTTGATATTAAAAACAACCTTTATGACTTAGAAACTAGCTTGAAATCATGTTTTTTCTTAAGTTTTGGAATAAGAAAGTTGGATGGGTTTTATGCTTGGTTTTCCTTGTTTTGGCAGGAATTAAGATGAATTAGATGAAAGAAATTGAAGTAGTAAGGAGCTGGACTCAGGAAAGGAAGTAAAAGTGCACAAAAGAAGAGCTGCAGTCACCACTGAGCGGAACTTTTACCGTTGAGCGGCATTCTGAAGCACCGCAGTCACCGCTGAGGGCCAAAACTGCAGCTAAGCGCCATTTAGAAGAGCTGCACTTACCGTTGAGCGCCAAAAGTGTCGTTGAGCGCCATTTAATTGAGCTTAGGCCTATTTTCTATAATTTTTAATAAACTATATAAGGGTTTAATCGACCTAGGGTTGGTATCTTTGGACAGCAAGAGGCGAAATCACACTTTCTTCACCCCTTGAAGGAGGATTTTGGATGCGGAAGCTCCTTTATTCAAATTCTAAGGTTCTATATTTCACTCTTTCATTGTTTTTCATCTAGTTTCACCATGTCTATGGTGAACTAAACCTCTATTGTTATTGGGGAACCGATGTAATCCTTTGAAACTCTTATGTATTGAATTGGTTCTATATTTTATATGCTTTGCTTCATTAATTGTTAGGGTTTTTCCTCTTTACTCTATGCATGCTTTGTTTAACTCATTCAATTGCATGATCATTGATGTTATCTATATGGACACATATAGGTAAATCTAGAATTGGGGAAATTCTCCTGGAAGCAATATTACCTAAACATAGGAATAGGAGGATCGGTTGTCTTTAAGCTTCTGTGCGAATGTAATACATGAATAATTGCTAGGGAGACAAGACATTGTAAACTAGTGATTAGGATTAGGCTTTCTTCACCGAGACATCGGGTTTAAGGTAAATTAGAAAGTGACATTAACATTAATGAAGAAAGATGAATTCATGAATACATGAGAGTGGATAGGATGAGTCGAAAACCCCAACAACATAATCATTCATATTTTATATCCATCTCTTTTGCTTCTTTCGATCCAATTGATCAAAACTTGCATTCATGTTTATTTTCTACAATTCAAACACAATGATTTCGTTTACAAGTTAATCAATAAATCACATAACTGTCTAGGCCGTGAGTCCTTTGGGAAACGATACTTGGTTTTACCATTTTATTATTACTTGATACGATTGGGTACACTTGCCGAGTGTTAACAATATCAATGAAGCTTGAGAATGTTTCTTTTCTTGAAATTTTCTCTCTCTCTCTCTATGTGTGTGTGTGTGTGTGTGTATATATATATATATTCTTACACAAGAGGATTTGACTCTAAATAGTTTTGAGAGAATCCTTGATCTTTTCATGAGGATGCTTTTCATATCAATCTTTAAGTGCCAATCCCCCCTCTCTTCTTCTTCAAAGATCTTCTATTTATATTCCTTTTGACAGTGTAGCCATTAGACTATGCTTGTCCTCAAGATGTGGTGATAATGTAGCAGTTAGACGATGCTTGTCCTTGAGATTCGGCTCTTCGTAGCTTTAGTCATAAGTGGTTGCCATAGGTTGATGTCTACTTGTTAGAGTAGACTCACTTTTTTAGTACTTTATCAAAAGTGGATTGTAATTTCTCTTTGGCGCGACTTTTGATGAGGAGATTGTTCCATAAATGTCTTATTGTCTCTAACGTCCATTTTTGACTTGTATTTGATAGAGAAGATGAACGCTTGTAATAGGCAATATGCATAAGGTAGAGTAGATATGCATGCAGTAGATATGTCATTTCTCTTATTACTTTTGTTGTTTTTAAATGTTGAACATTTAATAATATTTAATAATTGTTCAGAACAACAAATTTTTTCACATTTTCTACCGTTCATGTATGATTTGATTGTTTGAGATTTCTAGTGAAGATACTAAATGTTTCATGGGAGTTTCATCATTGGATGAAAACACGTTTAACACATGGTATCGTTTAGCCTATGAGAGGCTTCTCTTAATTGGTGCTTTGTTTAGTAGATACTTGTTGAGTTCAAAAGTGTGTTTAGCAAGCCATCTTTTATTATGTCTTTTTGAAACAAGGTTTGTTCTTTTAGTGCGTTTAGAAAAAAAATATCATTTTATAATAAGAGTTCATCTAGCTTGTTTAGCTAGGTATGCTACGAGTGCATTTAGCAAGATTCTCATTCGATATGAGTTTTCCTAAAAAATATTTTCTACCCTTTCATCTATCACGTTATATCTAGAGTTCGTTTAATCATCGTTTAGCAATCTTTTAACATTAGTTGCATTCAGTAAAACACTCATTGCACATTAAATAGAGACATTGTTTAATGACACGTCTTACAAAGGCTTTTTCCTTTGCGGTTCTCTTAAGCTTTGTTTTCCTATTTGCATTGTGGATTTCAGAAGGATAATACTTTGTCAGACATCTTTTTTCAGTGTCATTCATTACTCCATAAGATGTGTGAAGTCACTAGCCTTTCCCTTAACAAACTTTCTTAATTCCTACATTCTTATGTTTTGCATATAAGATTCTTTAGATATTGCGCTTAGTGTTTTATCAGTTTTACTTGAATGTTTCTTGTACGTGTTATATGTTTTAACCCTATTGTGTGAACTTTTTTTATGCTTCTATGTTGTTTCATCTTAATTCTTCTATTATTTAAACATCTTATGTAGCTTTAGTTAGAACTCTTGATTAGGCTTGTTATGCAGATGTGCAGATGTTTCTAGTCTTGACTTTGTATTTCTATGTTGCTTCTCTGACTTTAGTGTTTCAACCATTGTAATATGTTCTTTGTGTTTATACTCTTTTATATATTTGATGACCAAAGATTTTCCCTAAGCAAGGAATTTAGGTCATTGTATTTGGCCATATTGTGTAGGTTTGTCTAAGGCTTGTATTAACGTCTAAGTAGCATAGGATTTTCCTTAAGTTACACATCCAAGCCAAGTGAAAAGTGTATGCCATGGAGAGGATTTACTATTTAGAAGTGGTCACATGGCACCCTAGGAGTGAAGAAGATTTCTTTTTGGTAGTGGCCACATGTCCCTCTACCATTGGAGAGGATTTGGTTTTAGTAGTGATCACATGACACTCTAGGAATGGAGATCATTGTGTTTGTGAGTGGCCACATGTCCTTCCATCATTGGATAGGATTTGTGGACACTTTTCTACTCCGTAGAAGGCCTCATTTTTGGCCAATGAGAGCAAAGGTGGGAGATCATGCTTTTAGGGTTAGAAGGAGACACCCTTAGCCTATAAATAAAGGTGTCTCTACCCTTGTATTTCATCTTGGATTAATGTAATGTTATACTGCCAAATTGTAGCCATACACTTCCTAGATCAAGACTAGAACAACCCTAGAGTCTATTCTAGTCACCTACCTCATGGAGTTGGCCTAACCTCTCCTTGAACCATCAAACTACACACCATTTTCACCATACCACTCAAAGTCGTGAGCTATCTCCCTAACCACCACCATTTGAGGAACATATCACCCTTTTCCACCCCATTTCCGCAATCATATCCACAATAGGGACCATATCCTTGCATCCTTCTAAGCTTTAGGCCAACCTAGCTCAAGGAGGTTGTTATCAAAACACCTATCTCTTTGATTATTTTGTTTCATTGAGGTCAGTTTCCTAGATTATGAGTGTGACTATTTTTGGGGAAATCAGTCATGGTTATACACGAATGTTCTCCTTGTTTGTGTTGATAAATAAATTATTACTAGTGTATAAATTATAAAAAAATAGAAATTATTAATTGTATCTTGTATTTAAACTCAAAATTAGTGCATAAGCTAAAATTTCTATTCTAGAACACATTTAGTAGGTATACGTGTCATGCCTTACACAAAAGGGTGTTACCTTAATAGCCATGTTTGACCTTTTTTACCCTACTTCTCAAACTCATTGTTGCTAATATTGCCATTTAGGAATCAATTTATGTTATACAACAAATTGTTTTAAATTTAGTTTTTTATTTTATGTTAGATTATCTTTTTTATTCATGAGTAGGACTCATGATTTATGTTGAGCTTAGAAATGTATATTATGTGCTCAAAATGTTCTTTGTTAAATGTTTATTATGTTCTGAATAATTTTTCATTTATAGGTTTTGGTTTCGGGTCAAAATCAATTTAATTTTAAAGAAAAACACAACATTTATGTTTGCTCATGTAGTCAGAATTAAATTTATGTATGGAATTATATAGTCAAACGTAAATTTATGCCGAGATTAATGATAAACTAACAAATTTATATGAGAAAAATAATTTAACATAAATTTACGTCTCCTACAACTACATCTAACCTTCAATGGGCATAAAAGACCCAAAATAACATATTTAAAAACCTTCTTTGTATTAGTGATCCATAATCCTACCTGATCAATGCGAGAATTTTTCATTAATGTTGGAATAGGTTTATACAATAAAAGCAAAAACGTGTTATTTACCATCCCTACCTCAATCTTTCAATAACCAAATATAGCTCTCTTAGATCTTCCAACCAACAATGGGAGTCTTAGATATTTAGATGTCTTAAGGCCTTCATTAACACCTATAAATTTTACAATTTTATGACTCAAACTTTTACCCACAATGCTAGAAAACAATACTGCATATCAGACAAAATTCATGCATTAAGATATATAGTTGAATTTAACTTTAAGTCAACTTCATTGAACCATTTAAGTAGCCTTGCCCCTATTTATATATTATAATTTGGTTTTATATCTCTAATCAGTGTAGGATTTCCAACACATTCCTTCATATCAAGTGCATTCATGCCAAGGATATCGAATGTGAGAATTGAGAGTAAGGATGGCAAAAAAATCTACGGATACGGGTATCCGCACATAAAATCTACGGTGGGTAGTTACTACTCGCGGATATTTATTACCAGCAACTAACGCGTAGTGGTATTTTAATACCTGCATCTAAACAGGTCGAATGCGAGTATTAAACTATCCGCCCCGCGGGTATCTACTACCAGCAAAAAATAATAATAAAATATTAATTTTTATTGTTTTAAAACTAAATTTAATAAAAAATAAAATTAATTTATATTTGATTAGGTTAAATTTAATTAAAATTAAATTTTAATTTATATTTAATTTACTATATTATGTGTGTGTGTGTATATATATATATTGTAATTTTATTTAAAAAAATATAAAATATATTTTTTTAATTTTTTGCTGATATTGGTAGGTATCACGGATATTTTCTAAGCGGGTAGTTGTGCGGGTTGCGGGTCAGATGTTTTTTTTGCGGGTCGGGTTGCGGGTAGGCACTATCCGTGCCCAACTCGACCCGTTGTCATCCCTAATTGAGAGGGACACAACAAGTCACAAAATAGGCTTAAATGTTAACTATAATAAACTCTTAATGATATCATATTAAAATAATAAAATTGACGTCTAATTCAATCTCATTAAACCGACTTATCTCATTTATTTTTAAGAAGTAAACTTTAAGTCTAACCCAATTCTACAAAAATTAAATTATAAAATGTGAGATTTGCATCTACTTATATATTATAATTTAGTCTTATTTCTAGTTGATTTGGATCTTCACCACACTCCCTCGTGTCTAGACATATTCATATCAAGCATGACACTAAATATGTGTAGGTAGTTTGATGATGGTCCAACAGCAAATAGAAAAATAAACCCACAAACAATCAACTTTGCTAAAATACGAAGAAAACTAAATTAATAATTTTATGATTCAATTTAAATAATTTTTTATCATATTATAAAATTATAAAATATACAAACCAAAATCATAAACTTGTAAATAAAAAGAAAATTGTGATTTTGTATATAACTCTTGGCTACTTTTAATTGCAACTTTATGTCATATTTATAAATAAAGCACATAATCTTTTATGATTAAAAACTATAATATAAAAAAAGAAATTTCTTATCTCTCATATTTTAACAAACATAAACATATTGAAAATACAATACAATAAAATTCTAAAGCAACGTGTAAGACATATTTAAATGTAACAAGTGGTATAGTTCTATTCTTGCTTTTTAATTCAAAATTCTAACAAAATCAATCATATCATGAAAAAAAAATCAGTTTTTAGATATATTTTATTTTATTTTTTAACAGTTAATCTGTTTCCAACATCTATCATAGTTCAAATTCATACATACCTTACATGTTTTAGGTTAAACTAATCCAATATAATGTAACTTTAGTCATTGTTTGGTAGGAGATTACATTTATAAGTTTATCCTCATTATGTTTCTTATACATTTAAAAATTAATTAATTAATTAGGCCTTGGACGGTGTGGAAGTAAGCCTAAAATTAGTTTTGTGAAAAGTTTCTTGGCCTTCTAATAATAAGATTTTCAAAGAGCCTAATTGTCACGTGCATGTTTGATAACGTGCAAACTTTGCAACCCTAATGCTAACTACATATCCTCAAACCCATGCACTATTTAATGGTCGGTATGCCACTACTTTTAGTTATACTAACACTTCATATTTCTCCTTTTGTTAGGTTATTCTTCTCTATCTCTCATCCATTCATTCCTTTATTTAATGGTTTTTTACTTATTGTAATATATTTCCTATTTATTTTTCATTATGGAATTAACTTTCCTTTTTGTTTCTTGTACATTCTCAAATGGAATCTTATATTCAAATTCGTGAAAAAAAATATCAAAGGAACTCACATTTATAGCCAAACCTGTCGATAGCTTTTGAGTAAGTTTCATTTGTCCATGTATATATTACTTTCTTATGTTCCGAAACAAAATTATCGGTGCTATGTTACAATTTTTCACAAAAATATCTTGCTTATAATATACTTATTATTGTTATAATTTGGAAGACGAAAGATGTTCTATTATATTTCTAATATGATTTGTATTGTTTGTGTATTTCATATTCTAAATACATGTCTGAAATAAAAGGTTCGCAAACTTTAAATTAAATTAAACTTTGTAAAAACAATTCACACCTTACTTGTATTAAATCGAGTTTTTCGTTACAACTTTTTGTGTAACATACAAACATAATTCGAACAAACCTCAAGAGGTTATAAAATGACAATGTAAATGAATAGATTAAAGAAAAATCATTAACAAATGTCAATTAATTTATACAAAAAAGTTATATAATTTATACAATATTGTTTCATCCTTTTATTTATATCGCGTGAAATTTGTTGCATTCGAGTCAATAATAACTAAGCAAACACGAAGAGAAACAACTTTATTTAACTGAAAAGTTCTATACATAGGAGTTCGTTTATCAAATGTTATCTATGTATCATACATATAAAGTTCTTAGAATATAAAACCTAAAAAACGGAATAACACGAAAGTGTTAAAATAGTTAAGTCTAAATATTATTTAATACATACGATGACTGTTTATCTAAATTTAACACTACAAAAACTTCCAAGTAGACCGTCTTTTATGTTTTTTACATCAAACAATTTATTAGTCAATCGTGACAATTATTTAATCAATTCGAAATCATTAGAAAGTCGATCATCACATATTAAAATGTTGTCTGCCTTCATAGGAAAGAAGAATATTCAAGCTCTCGTATTTATGTATTTATCTATATTTAAACATACATAAATATACATACACCAATAGAACATATATATTGATACAATGTATTAATATTGTATGTATAGACCTAGTTGAGTTCTTATAATGTAATTATTGAACAATGATAGGTGTGTCTAGGAGAGTTTTTGTTGGTGACATGAAAATAGGAATGCTTTAAGTAAAATTATAGTTACGAGAACTATAAAGGGTGCTTAAACATAAGGATGTTAGGTGCATATTAAGTGGTAAAAGTTGTGATTATTTAGCATGAAAGAAAAGGTAACACACTACTTTCTCGTATTAAATGAGTAACCCTGATGTGGTGTTCGTACAGAACCGATAACATTGTGATTTGGTAAATGTCAATTGTCAGAGAGCACCCATCCAGCAAAACGGTGGCGTTTAACGTGTGAAATCCGTAGTCATATGATGGTATCACTTGTACGACAACGATCGTAACTAGCATATCGACCAACAAATCTATTCTCACAAACTTCATTTTTGTAAGCTTTCCAACGGAATCCTCTTCCACTGTTCAAAACTCAATTTGGGGCTTCCAAACCCCAATTCACCCAACACACTATCTCTCCCTCTCTCTCCTTCTCAGAATCATTTTCCATAATTATACAATTAAAAACACAACCTTAATCTTTACTAAATCCTCCTCCAAGATTACCTAAAACAACGCTACCAAGATTTATGATTCCAACTATGGTCCAAATCATACTATCGAGAACCAAAAACGCTATCCAAACCATCTTTCTACTCAAAGTTTAGATCACAAAAAGAAAAAACATGTTTCTATTCCAAATCACGAAAAAGCAATAATCTCGTATTAAAGAAATTGATAACCGAACCCAAATCGTAGAAAGTGTGAAAGAGCAGAAGAATAGATTAGATGGGTGAATCTCTGATAGCACTCAGAAGAAGCAGTGTTCTATAATCCTTAGTAACAGCTAAAAACTGAGAAACAAACTGAAATTTCCGGCTATACATCTAGAAATTTCGAGAACTTTCACATAAATTAACCAAGCATGCAAAACAGTCTGAAGCAGTGAAAACCAATACGTACAGATTTTACATCTTGCAAACTTTGATAGTTAGCTTAGGTAAGTTGTAAGAGATGATGTTAATGTCAGTTCCGAGTTGCGGCACTCGTTTTTCTGTTCCTTTTCTTCTTGGCTTTCGCTGCAGGAACAGGCTCGGTAACGCTATACAAATCTTTTACACAACGGTACCTCTTGGTGGTGGTAGCAAAGCTTTCATCTTGGGAGTCCACGGTGGTTTCTGCGACGGAGGAAACATCTCCACCGGAATCGACCTTGCTCTGACGCGGTTTCCCTTGCACCACACTGTAGCTGCAGCTGTTGTTGCTGCTGTGGTGATCCTCTTCAGAATCTCCGCTGCTGAGTTGAATGAGTTGCTTCGCTGCTTCGATCTCCGAGTGGGAAAACGTGATCGGCTTCCGGGTGCTCTTGATTTGGTATGTAGCCATGATTTATGGAACAGAGAGAACGATGAATGGTGAATTGGAACTGAAACTGCTCTATCAGACATCGTTGTTTTTATACTGTTTCAAACAATAGGTCGGTTAATTGCTGCAATTTTTTTTTTCTATTTTATTATTTTGTTCGATTCCGTTTTTGTAGGAGTTAACTTTATTTGTGTTATTTTTCATTGCGTTTATATCATATGTATGTAAGAGAATATACCTATTTTACTTGTAGCCTATTTTATTACAGGAAATTGATAGTTTATAGATCAAATAAATGTGTTTTTAAAATACGTATAATGAATGAGTTTTAATTTTGTTTTCTATTCTTATCAAATTTGTAATGATTTTTTTTTTCAACTTTGGTCTTTTATGAAATATTTTATTTATTTTTTACAGCTTGAAATTATTGTTTTTAGCTCTTTATATTCTTTAAAAGTAGATTGTTTTGGTTATTTGATCATTTCGACGTGAGTATAGTGACACATAATATTAGAAATAAAAAATTATTATTGTAATTTTAGAGAGGGACCAAAATTATACAATTTTTTTAAAAGAGATTAAAATTAAAATATATTAGTTTACTCATTTTCTATGAACATATAAATTAAATATGTTAACAAAAATTAAGATTTGCAAAAAAAAGTATTTTTAATGCCTCTAAAATGAAAATGTAAAGATTTGAATATATAAGTAATCAAAATAAAAAGAAATCATTCAAAATGTAAACGATCCAAGATTAAATTAAATTTAAGTATAATGACGTAAAAGCAATTAAAGGTAAAGTAAAATTGAAAATTCTTAAAGATCGAAAACCGCTAATGTAAATTACAGATAAATCAAATAAATAAAAGAGTTAATAGAATACTAAAGTAGTTAAACACAATTATTTATGTAATGTGTTTTTCACATTAAATAATATAACACATGCTTCCACCCTAAACCACCGGTTCATGTTCCATTTTTATTTAAAATTTAATAAATAATTTGATTTTTATATTTAGATTATTAGTTTATTGAGTTTTCACTTTTTAGAAATGTTCAATAGTTTATTATATTAAATTAAAGTTAATATTACTGGAATGTGTCACATCTTATAATTACATACAGTTGGAATCCAAGTATCATTTAAGTCCCACATTAGATAGAAACGAAAAAGTAGAACATTATATAAAGATGAAAGATCTATTAACCCATTTCCTTAAGGTTTTTGGTAGAGAGTAGTATCAATCCCTTATATGTTTGAGCTCCAATGTTATTGGTGTTTGTATCTTCCTGGTGAACATTCTCCTTGTTAGACCCAACAGTAGAGCCGATGGTTTGTCTTGGTGACCAACTCAGAGCAGTATAATGATCTCTATACCGAAAGCTTTTTAAATAAAACACTTTCTTGAGTGATCTTATACAAGTTGTTGTGTATCCTTCTAAACTAAGTCCAACACATAACTATAAAAGACTTATTGCAAAAGCTTATAACTACAAGTCCTCTAACATCATTTGCATGTTTTGAATTATCATCATCAAAATATCTTTATCTTCAGCTCTTATAATTTTTGCTACAAGATAAAATCTAGATTTATCACGTGTCAAAAGTTAGGATTGTCAGTCAAAATCTACGTTATCTTCTACCTTGAAACCCTCTAATTTTGACATGTAACATCTTTCAAGTAAAAAATGACCAAATTTGACATGTGGCATATGAGTCATCTTTCATATTTAAACACATTGTTGTACTTCCTATGATAGGATGTATTTAGTGTAAGACCTAGGAAAAATTATTATCTAGAAAGGTGGTGGGTGTGGGTATCATGAATTAAAAATAATAAAAGGTAAGTATTAGTAAAATGAAGTATAACATAGATGATTAAAGCTCCTTATTATGTGTTGGTAGTCATGGGTTGGTAGTCATGGGTTTGATTCTTGCCGTGTACATAGTATATATTTATTATTTTTTTATGTGCAATTGTGTTGTGTATTAATGTTTATAATAATTGTTATTCATGTGTTTGATTAAAATTTATTAAAATGGGGAAAGTGAAATTAACATGTTAATTAAAGTAGTTTAGGAAAAAGTAAAATAAAATATATTATGTGGTGTTTTATCATAATCAATAAGAATAAAGATAGGGACTTATCAGAATCAATAAAAATAAAGATACCAACTTATCATAATCAATTAGAATAAAAATATTAAAATAAAATATATTATTTAAGGACTTGTCATAATCAATTAAGATAAAAACAATTTTATTTTAGTATTATGAAAATAATGGACTTTTATAAAAAAATATTCAAAAAAAAACATGAGACAAGTATGTATCTTATTTATATTATGATAAGGTAGAAACCCTAGCCATAATGAAAAAGAGAAAGAAACTTTGAGGTGTAGTAAGAGTGAGAGTTTGATCGAGTAAAGGTTTGTGAATGCTCGGGCAGTGAAAATGCATTGTTTATTTCAGGAAAAGTCTTTAGGAGAACCAAGGTAAGGAGACTTATCTTTATTGTTTGTTTTGTACGATGTGATTTTGTTAATTATGCTCGGTTGATTAACTTGCATGTTATACCTTATTAAATCCGATATGTTCTTTCTTTTCATATGATGTTAGGATGTTTCTTTAGGTTGGTGACGATATTATGTTCGGTATTTTCATTATCGAGGAATATAATTTATTTGATCTTCATGTGTTCTATTTAATACTATGTTGTCAAATAATTTCATCCTGTATAATTTCTTGCTTCACATTTATTTCCTCCTGTTGTCTAGTAATTTATTATGCTATTTGGATGTTTTGTTTTTAGCAAGTTAAATAATACGTATACATATATATTTAACCTATTGGCAATTACGGTTTTCATCTCATTGTTTAGGATATTTTTAAAAATGTGTAATATATATATATATATATATATATATATATATATATATATATATATATATATATATATATAAATAAAGTGAAACTTCATTTAGTATGACATTAATGAGATGTGTATTCTCTATATTTAACTTTTGGTTAGCTAATGGTACGAGGTTTTATTAGGTGTTGATTTATTATTTTGGCATTTTCGAATGTGTTTTTCATAATTGTGGCTTGGATGGTGTTAGACAATTTTGATATTACTATGGTGTATGAAATGGTAGTATGAAACTTTGTTATAATATTATTTGGATGTTATCTTAGGTATTATCTATATTTTTATTAAATGTAATTGGATTTTTTTTTTCATGCGACGGTTATGGTATAATAATAATTATATTGGTGAGTTGGTTTTCTTTTATAGTCAATAAGGTCACGAAGATAAAATTATATTATTTTAAACAAATCTAGAGTGCAGCAGTAATTAATTATTTGTACATGTTTTTAGAAAAGAAAAGAAAAATGATAACTTATTTCTTTTGGTAATAGTTATATATATGTATAGGATTTTAGGGGTACGTGACGTGATTTGTGAAAGATTTAATTTAATTTTATTATTATGCATTCTGAGGTTACTGTGTTATTATATTTTGGACACTAAAAGAAAAGTGGTAGTTAATATTTTTAGTAAATGCAAGCAGTGAGATAACGACTTTGGATTTTTATAAACATGGATTTGATTTATAAATACTATGGATACACCGTTGTTAAAACAAGATCGTTTATAGAGACTACACTATCTAGTGACTTATGTTTTGAAGTTTAACATACAATATTTAACGAAATATTATTTATTGAGTGAAACAACTAAAGATGGTACTTGATAAGAATAATATTGAACAAAATATATGTTGAATGAAATAAGCATTTATAATGTTTCATGAAAATAATATTATATATCATCTAACATACAATGCTTTACAAATGATGTCAAACATGTGAATACATCTAGCAAAGTTTGACTAAACACTAAAGCTTAAGATTTTATATCCAAACAGTATTTAAAAGAAATGAATAATCTAGGATATCAGTTAAATGCGTCAAATGCTATCATGATATGAGAACATCTCATATCACAAGAGCACCTAATGTATACATAAAAAGTGCCAAACACTATCAAGCTCCTAACAATGTGTCTAATCGTTATATCATCTGGTAAAAGGGATAAAGCCTTTGAACACTAGTTTCGCTAAACATAACTAAACGATGTTTTTATCAGATAAGCTTACATGTGTGAATATGTTTTTGACACGCAATGTACTTAACGATCACTGACATTTAAAACATAACTAAACGAAGAAGTCTTTGTATATGGAAAGCTAACTCCAAAATTAGAAAAACACTTAGCAAACCAAATAGGATAATAGCAAAACACTTATCAAACCAAATAGGGTGAAAAACATCTAGGCTAAGGAAACAAACAACCTTAAGATAGAAAACACTAAGTTAGAAAACCCCAAACCTAAACTAGGAAACCAACCTTCAGTTAGACACTAGGATAGAAAAACACAAGTTAGAAGACAAATCTTAAAGATATAAAACAATCATCAAACATTGAGGTAGAACATCCTAGAAAACCAATTGTAAGCTAAAAGAAATACGAGATTAGAAAACCCTAGATTAGAATAGAAGAACAAAAAGTCATGAGCCAAGAAAGGAAAATGAAACTACAATTGCTCAGGAGATAGAGTAGAAAGTAAAAGGTATGAAATAATAGGATAAAACTTTAATTAAAAATAGGATACAACTTTAGCTAGAAAGAACATACCCAAAAGTTGTAGATGACCATCTAGGAGAAATGATTAAACAACGAAAAGCTAAACTAAGGCTTAAGACACCAACCAAAGACAAATAACTCAAGACTTTAGAAAACAAGAAAACAACTTAGGATAATCAGAAAAACTTAACGTGTAAACAAAAGACTTAGAACCTGAAACCCAAAACACACAACCAGAACACTTAACATAGAAAAACTTAGTGTTGAGATTGTTGATAGGGGGAGCACAGGTTTAGCTGAACCCACAATCTCTGTGATATCTGTTTTTGATAATGACAACACATAGTTAATAAAAACACATGTATATGTACTGTGTTATATGTGTTATATGCTTATATGCTTACTGTGAGATTTGTACAAGCATAATTGTGAACATATCATGTTGATTATTGCATACTACTGTGTTGGAAATGTGATTATAACTGTGTATGCATAATATGAGTTTTGAAATGGAAAAACCACATGCATAAAGCATATCATGTTGATTATTGCATACTACTGTGTTGGAAATGTGATTATAACTGTGTATGCATAATATGAGTTTTGAAATGGAAAAACCACATGCACCAAGCATATCTATATGACTAAATCAATTACAAAGATGTGATAATCAATTAAAGTCATCAGACAACTTAAGCTTTAAACTATGGCAAAACAACAAGTTTTAAATCGATTACGTTAGTGGTTAAATCGATTAAAACTCGTGGGTTTGCACAAATCTTTTTCAAGTATGCTGTGATGGATTTTTAGAAGAAAAGTTTTCAAAAATATACTAAGTTAAAACTTAATTGATTACATGCATCTTGTATTCAATTAAGTTCGTTGAAGATTTGAAAACTATTTCAAAACTATTTCATTACTTGACATAACGGTCACAACGGTCATATTTTTAAATATGTTGACCGAGCATTAATTGCAAATCAATTACATTAATTGTGCATTCGATTAATGACTTTGATTGTTGTTAATTTGTTATAACTGTGAGATGAAATCGATTAGATTAATAGCATAATCGATTTAAATGCGTCTGATTTGACTTATACTATATATAGACGCATGATTTGAAATTCTGTAAGACAATTTATTTTAACACTTTCATATCTGTTTCAGATAAATGCTTTAAAGTTTTACAGAAGAGGAAAACGCTCCAAGAAACAAGAATTATGGTGGTGAACAAGTATTGATGGTTTCTTGAGAAGCTGGATTAATTGATTCAAACTATCTGATCATGCTGCACAACAGAGGTGCATACTGCTGGATCAGGAAGCTCTTGCAAACGCTTTAGTGTTGTTGTTTCCTTATGGTGTATACAGGAAGAAGAACGTATGGTTCTTGACTTTGAGGGGGATCTCAAAGGGGTTGACTGCAGGAGATGATTGTTCTTGCTACTAGTCTGTTGTAATTGGCTAATTTAGATTAGTGAGTTAGAGAGGTTGTTTACATTTTAACGAGTGAGGTCGTTGTAAAAACCTTGTTGTAAAAACTCATATCTTATAGTGCAACTGGCATTAAGGTTGATCGGAAGGACACTAGATGTAGGCTTGGCCAAACTAGTATAAAAAATCAGAGTTTGAATCTTCTTCTCCGTAACTCTTTGTATTTAATCGATTGCATATTACTTGTATTTGAATACACATACTGTCACATTGCATACATTTTTACTTGCGATTCAAGAAAAGTTTAAAGACTTGTAGTTTTTGCGAAAAAGATTTCAAAAACAATCATTTTTATACAACACCAATTCACCCTTCCCCCCCCCCCCCCCCCCGGCCCTTGGTGTGAGAAACGAAGCAAATCTTGTTTAACACTTAGGAAAAGACTTAGAACATAGGAAAACATCTAGGTCAAAACACCCACACGAATAACTAAACATTGTTGTGCATAAAGCGTCTAAGAGAGACTGAGTTAAATGCTCAATGCTTATAATACCTGGAATAGGTATTCAGGTTCTCTCGAAAAAAAAATAAGTCAAGACAATGTCTCTAACAAAACATATTAAAAGACATAATTATTAAAATATGAAAGTAAGCTTAAGCAGGTCAAATGTTATCTGTCCAAAAAGAGACAAAACCTAAAGAAGTGTTTATAACCTGACTAAACGATGCCATGAGTTTAACAAGTACCTTATCTCATGATGAGGTATAAATCTATGCTTGGTATCCTTGGATTACATAACTTAATTGTAAAATGCTACCTAACGGTAGAAATTCAAAAAGCACTTTGTTGTTCAGAGCAAGCATTAATTGACATTAAATGGTCAATGTTCAAATACAACAAAAATGATATTTGATAAACTGATTGAACATCGACATCATATTAGAAGTAGGTAACAGGAAAGACATTCACGAAATGTTCTCTCCCTAGGAAACAATAATATTGACAAACAAAATTGTTTATCCCCGGCAACGGCGCCAAAAACTTGTTAAGATGTCGGGAAGAGTACCGAATCGTATGAAGTAATAATAAAATGGTAAGACCAAGTATCGTATCCTAGAGGACTCACGTCACTAAACAATTGTTGGTTACAGGCAACTGGTGGAAGGTACAAGGGACAGGTTTATGGGATTGGACATGTGGATTCTCAGGATGAATGTGTCGATAGCTACTTGCAACAGACACAATCATCTTCTAGTCAACTGTAATAATGCAGTATCTTCCACCGTCGGTAACCACAGCTGCACAAAGTATCCTTCTAACGGCAGACCAACAAAATCAGCCCCAGCATAATCATGAAGCCAAGCAAGAAGATCAACTTCAACATCTAGAAAATCCTTATAAGGATTATTAGTATTTTAGGAATTTCAGACATTTGATATTATTAGTAACTTGTTAGATATCTTATATGATGGAAGACTATTATGTATAGATCCAACAAATTATTATGTATGAAGACTATTATTATTCCATCAATATATGAATGTATGAGAGAATATTGTGCGTCTTTAAAATGTATGTATTTGTATGATTGAACTGATTTTACAGGCATGTGGGATCTTTGCACCACGTCATACATTTAAATCTGCCAACACAGTTACATACGGACTTTCTCCGTATGTAAAATTCGTGTGTAACATCCGTGTGTTGAATCCGTGTGTAATATTCGTGTGTAATATCCGTATGTAATATCAGTGTGTAATATCCATATGTAATATCCATATGTAACATCCGTATGTAATTACATACAAATTTATCTGTATGTAAAGTTATCTACGACCACATTACACACGGATTTTTGTTTGTATGTAATCTGTATGTAACTCATCATTACATACAGATTTTTGAGCTTACATACGGATTTTGGCCGTATGTAACAGCGATTTTTCTTGTAGTGTGTGTAATTGCTTAACCAATTAAGACTTAAGAACAATTTTTGGGATTTTTGAATACAAATGCAATAAAAATAAACATGAATGCAATTTGATCAATTGAGGCTAAACACAAGAGTGAATGGATGATGTTGATAATATGAGATGATAATGTTGTTGGGGTTTAGATTTCACCGTACTTACTCTCATGCATATAAGAATTCATCTTCTTCATTCAATTGTTAACGTACTCTTTAAATTACTTAAAACCCGATCCCTCGGCGAAGAAAGTCTATCCTTAATTACTAGACCACAATCCCTTGCATCCCTAATAATTAATTCTGCATTACGATTAGGAGCTTAAGACGACCAATTCTCCTATCCTCATCCCTAGGCAATATTTCTCTTGGGAGAAATTCTCCAGATCGTGATTCGTAAGATATCAACCGATACTCAGACAAATCATAAAATATAACAATTTAGTAAAGGAGAAAATCCCTAACAATTAATGAATGAAGCATATTATAACTCAGAACAAATTCAAATACATGAGAGTTTAGAGATTACATCTTCCCCAACAACAAATAAGATTAGTTCTTCATCGTCATGACGAAACTAGATGAACAATGGAATGCAAGAGATAGAAAAACCTTAGAAACTAAAGAAGAGAGCTCCCACATCCCCAAATCTACCTCCAAGGGGCGAAAAATGTGTTTCTGTGCTCAAGCCATCAAGAGATACAATCCCTAGGATGTCTAAGTCCTTAAATAGAACAGAAAAATAACAGAAAGCAGGTTTAAGCCCAACACACTGGCGCTTAGTGCCCTCATTTAGGGCGCCCGGGTGAAACTGTGAGAAAACTGGCGCTCAACGCCCCTGGAAGGGCGCCCTGGCGTGGTGCAGAAAAAAAATTGGCGCTCAGCTCCCCTCAGGGGCACTCAACCCTGGCGGTAGCATTCCAAAACTCATTTTTTTTGTTTTGCTTGCTTTTATGGCTGATTCAGCTCTATACTTTGTGGGAGATTCTTTCAGGCACATTATTAGCTACAAAATAAAGGGAATTTAGTGATAAAATCATAAAGTATAACCTCTACTCACTTATTCGCAAAACTAAAGCAAAAACATGAGTTCAAGCAAGTTTCTAAGTCAAAAAGTGTGCGTTTAATATCAAAATTGAATCACAGATAACGGAATTTTCAACCGTTATCAAATATAAAACTTGTAAAGAAACAAATCTTAAAGAAGTAAAACACTAAAAAACTTTCAAATTAAAGTGATAACAAAACACAAGAATCCTAAAACAAAAGATAAAAATATTAAAGATAAATATATCTACTATATATGCATTTATCTTGTGTAGGACAATCACAACGAACATTCATCTAATAGATGCTAGAATGAATGTCAAGAAAAATACAAAGAGGAGTGTTGATCAGATTATCAAAAGTTGTGCCAAAAGATAAGTCAAGATCACTTTTGATAAAAGCTCTGAAAAACGCATCTTCTCTATGATTGACACCATCCCATGATTGACACCTACGCAAATAGCCAGAAAGGAACATATCTCAAGACAAGCTTTGGAAAATCCCAAGACAAGCATCGTCACAACGGCTATATCCTCTAGATGTATAAATAGAAGACCAGAAGAAAGAAGAAAAAGATGGTGAAGAGGAGAGAAAATATGAAGTTGTAAAGATATCTCATCATCCATTAAGCAAGGAAATCTCTTTGAGTTATCAATGCCAAATTCCTACTATCTAAAGGAAAATAGAAGAGCTTAAGAAAAGAATAATACTCACAAGCTTCATCATAATATCCACTTGAAGAAAGAAGAGAGAGTAAAAAAGTGAAATACAGAAGAAAGTCTCTCAAGCTTCATTATAATATTTACTAGTGTTCATCACAAGAGAGAAAGAGAGAAAAGAGCAAAGTAAAGCATCCTTCTAGTACCTCATTGTATTACATGCTTACTTATGTAAGGTAAGAGAAAGAGAGATGAGAGAAACACCTGTAAGTGTTTAAAGCCTTTTATTCAAAGAAAAATAACTCTTACAAGTTCTCAGAAGTTCATTGTATCATTCGTATATCTTCTCTACGAGAGTAATCTTCTGTCTTGTAAACAAAAATACTTTGTTTGTGCTTGTAGATTCAAAAGTGAATTCAAGAACTAGTATTGTTTAACTCGGTTGAGTTAAATGTTGTAGAGAGTTTTTCTAGTGTGGATGCTAAAAGTGGTTAAACTCGTCTAATCGGGTTGACTAGTTTTGAACCAAGAGTGGTTGATAATACTTGTTGTATACTAGGAGTGGTTTATACTCGTTCTAATCTTGTTAAAGATTAATGGAACCCTTTAAGTGGTCTTAAGGGAGAAAACTGCAAGATTCAATTTTTATTGCTCGTTCCCTTTTCTTGGCTAAGCCAAATTTCTTCACTTTTTCATGTTTTTCTTGCCTTCTTCATGCAATGATTAGATTCACTTCTTGGGGTCTTGATTATTTACTATTATTGGATTTATCATTAGGTTTCATTATTCTTTAACCAATTTATTTCCAGACATCCATGAACTCAACTTAGCTGCAATTGAACTAACACACCTCAAAATATCCAAAGAACATTTATGTAACTAAAAGGTTATTTTTAACTTGGTTTTGTATCTCATGCCAAATAAACTCAATTATAATAAATCCTAATTAAAATATACTTTTAAAGTATAAAAACCAATTAAGAAATATTAAAGGCTAAATTAGGGCATAAATATGCATTCATTAGTCAGGTAGGTACATAAGTCCTAAAGCTCGAAAGTTCATAACTTTTACAAATGGGCCAAGTTATTAAGTGAACAAGTTTATATGTTGTTTTTAGCTCATTCTTGAGTTGTACGGGCACTTATATAGTCACGCTTTTGGACGCTTAATTTATACTCAAATTTTCCCGAGTTCGTCACGTTTTCATACTCATGTACTTACTTTTTTTGGACGCTTAATTTATATTTAGATTTTCCAGAGTAAGTCCCTAATTGGGCACTCATAAGATCCTTGAAATTTTCCAAATAAGTTTATAATCGGACACTTGTAAGGTACTTGAAGTTTTCCAAATAAGTCCACGATCAGACACTAAGCTACTTGGAGTTTTCCAAGTAAGTCCATGATCGAACACTCGTAAGGTACTTGAATTTTCCTAAGTCTATGATCGGACACTTATAAGGTACTTAGATTCTTCCTAGTTGTTTGACGCAAAAAAAGTACTCAGATTCTTATGAGTAAGTCAATGGTCAAACACAAATAATGTACTTGGATTCTTTCGAGTAAGTCCATAATCAGACACTCATAAGAAACTTGAATGTTTTAAAGTAAGTCACATGATCAACCACTTGGGCTCAAGTTTTGTTGAGCTTTCTCCAAACTAGGTCTAGCTTTTGGAATACTTGTGTGTTATAACATCGTGTTTCTCTTGCTTTTAAGGTATTATTCATGACACGGGCCTCTTTCCATACTTCTTATATAAGATTAAGCTTAGTCATGCATTTTGCTTTTGATGTATGTTTCATTACACGAGTCTCGTCCCTTACTCTTGTATAAGATTCAGCTCAATTGTTCATCTTCCTTTCGAATGCATTCTTTCACGAAGTTTGGCCAATACGTAGTTGACTTATGTCGATCTCAAGCACCTTTCATTATTCTTTACCATGAAAAAGGATAGTTTTCCTCATATCCTTCATGTTTTAGATGGATGATTTGATGAAACATTTTGAATTAAGTAATGACTAGTGATGACCAGTGGTTGGAAGGAAAAGATACTTGTTCACCTACTACTTGGGTGCCCTGTTGGAGCATGTTTAGTTAATTAGGATAGTTGTAATTACTTGTAATAGAAAGTAGTTTAGATCAATTTCTTTCATTCTATAAAACGAGGATGAAGTACCTAAAAAACACTAGAAGGGGGTTGAATAGTGTTAATGGAAAACTTCTTTTTGCAACCCTTTTGATATAGCACATTGTCAAGCTTTATGATTTTCTTTTAAATGCTTACACGCTCAACCTTAAAGGACATTATAACAAGAATTCATTTTGTCGTGCTATACAGAATGTACACTGCAAAGTTTATAAGAACTTCTGAAGAAATAGACTGGCCAAGTTTCTCAACAAAGAAGAGGGGTGAATTGGTTTCCCTTATAAAAAAAGTGTTCTTTAAAATCTTTTCAAAATCTTTTGATCTTTCTTGGAATGCAATTAATAAATAATGAAAAACAATGTAAGAGTAAAGGGAAAGAAAAATTTACACAAAGATGTATACTAGTTCGGCCAAGCCTACATCTAGTATTCTTTCAATCAACCTTAGATTGAAAAGAAATCCATTATAATGATTGAGTTCTTACAATTAGGATGTAGAGACAACCTTCTCAATGTATTCTCATCATAACTCCAAATCACTTATAGCAAACACACCCAAAAAGAACAATCTTCTTTTTGTATACCCTTAGAGAATCCCATCTCTAAGTCACAATAACTCCTCTAAGTTCTTCTTGTTGGCCAGCAACAACAGGGAATCAACAATCACTCTTGATTGCAAATGAATCTGATCTGGTACACACACTTTAATGTGCAGATGATCAGTATGTAAGCTCTAACACTTCTTCAAGAATCCTTGATGATTTCTTTCAAATGAAGTATTCTTAATTCTTGGAGAAATAGGACGTTCCTACAATAATAGCTCAACAAACAATATCAGATATGAAAATTATGAATGATTAAAGTTGTTGAAAACAAAAAGAAATGCATCTATTTACAGATATATCAGTATAGACACATTTTAATCGATTAGTTAAATAATGTAATTGGTTAAGCAATTCCTTCTACTATAACAGATTTACAATTTTTTAGCATTTAACAGATTAAGCATAGCACATAATCGATTAAGCAATTAATACAAGTCATAACATTTAAAAATATGACCGTTATGTCATTTATGATTATTCTTGAAAAAGGTTTTTAAACAATACGCATTTTAACTTATTAAAGACATAACTTAATCGAGGTTGTCATCATCAAAAAACTCATATGAGATATGGGTTCAGATTTCCACAAATTTGATCGAGGTTGTACCTGAATCAAATTAATAGGCAATAAAGTGCAGTGCTAGGAAGTGACTCCTAGATCGTCTCTCAAGGACCAAATATTGGTTCAAGCAATAGGTCGAACACTTGGTGGGAGCGCTTGTGGACAGTTTTGTGACTTAAAATCTACCAAATTAAAGCACGAATTGAACACAGATTTAAAATGATTGGTCACCAACTCAATTACAATGCTTTCAATCACAGATTAGCAATAAATACTCACTCCTTTAACCCCTAATCCAATATGAATTAATCAATTAAGCGAAGACCAATCATGTTTTCATAAAAGTGAATTAAGCAAACGCTTTACTCATATTCAATCAATTCTGCACTACACAGTTTCATCAACTAAGCGAAGATTAAACAATAATGAGGCATATTGAGCCATACCAGAGCAGAAAAAACACACTTCCAACTCAGAAATCTCATGGAAATGATGTAATTTTGCTAATAACCAACCAAGCACACTTAAGCTACCATTAAAATAGAATTCAAACAGCAAAACGAAATGGAATTAGAGCACAAATTGAAAACTAAAATGGGCAAAATAAAATTGCATATAGAAACGGAATTGGAAACGTAAATGGAAGCAAGAAACGAAATTGAAATTGCACTTCAAAAACGGAATTAATTCGATACAAGAAAGAGAAAAACAAAAGCAAACCTAAACCCCTCACAAGGGGGGTGGAAAGCGCCCAATGCTCTAAAACCTAAGGAGAAAACGTGAAAATGAGGGGATGAGGGGGAATGAAATCTAATTTTCGGTCTTTATAACCCCAAATTATAATTTTGCCCTTCTAATGCGCTTCTACAAAAGATGGTCAAAAATGGCCCAAAGCTAACCTAAAAATGAAATTTAAAAGAAATATTGATGTGGAAAACAATAAATGATGTGGCAACTCTCTTTACGTCCCAATAATAATTCCAAAATTATCTTGCAAATAATAATTGAAATAATTAGGCCCAAATAATTCAAATTAATTAAAATAAGAATTACTCTTCAAATTAAGCCAAAATAGTGAAAATGTGACAATAATGGGAAATTAAACAATTCGGTGTGGAAAGCTAAGTGAATAGTACAACATAATGATTCGTCACTCCCCCTATCAACAAATTCCTTTGTTGAAGAGTAATCGTTTAGCTTGAAAGGTTCTTGTATTTAGAAATAAAACACAATTGCAAGTTTTGTAAGAGAAGTGTTTAGGCAAGACAAGAGATAAATGCACAAATATTTTATACTGGTTCACTCCAATTGAGCTACGTCTAGTCTCCTCTGTAGAGGGTTCTACTATAACCTTCAACAAGATTACAACTGAGTATTCGCATCACTCCATGTCTTCTCAATCAACAAATAATCACTTGTTACCCTAGACTTGATGATTATTCTCACCACTCTTGGTCTACAGTCAGCAAATAACTACTTGTTACCATAGACTGAATGAGTATTTACACCACTCCTGTACTAAGCAACCTTGCATAGATTTTTTTAACTCAACTGAGTTCAACGAGTGTTTTAATTCTCTTCATAATTGTAATCAAAGATTGCTTACAAGTTGTTCAGACTATTACTCTTGTAGAGAGGATGTGATTACAATACAATGCAGTCTAAACACTCACAAGTGTTTCTCTCTTTTCTCTTTCTCTCTTTCTTACAATTAGTAAGCAATATAACAATGAAGCTCGAGAGTATTTCTTTTCTTCTTTTCTCTTCTTCTCTTCTTCTCTTTTTCTACTCAGATATTTTTTGTTTCTTGAGCTCTAACTTTTACTTCTCTTTTGAGTGCTTCTTAGGATGAATATCTCATTGTATGTTATCCTCTTGATTTTTCTTTTCAAAGCTCTTCTCTTTATAGGCTTTTTGGATAAATGTTCATTAGACTAAGCTCTTGGCTTTGATTCTTGCGTTTTCTCTTTCTACATGTACAAAAGTCGTTGGATAAAGTCAACTTGTCAAAACAGACATGCTTTTTCAATACTTTGCTTGAAGTAGGTTATACGTTCTTTTGGACACTACTTCAAGTGAAGAACATTCTGTGAATATCTCTTTTCTCTCTAACGTCCACTTTTGATATTTTGATTTGAAACTTGTGGATGCGTGTAGAATAATTCATCTACAAATAATATAGTAGATTCTGCATGCAATAGATATGTTTATTCTTATCACTTTTGTTGTTTTTGAAAGTTGAGCATTTAATGAGATTTAATGCTTGCTTAGAACAACAGAGTTCTTTTTTATTTCCTACCGTTGGTGTAGCATTTGACAATTAAACTTTTCTTCTAAAGATACCAAGTGTTGAGTAAAGACTTCATCGTTGGAGGAAGTGATGTTTTAGCTCATGGTATCATTTAGACCGTGTAAACGCATCTGGTGATTTTGCTTGTTTAGACAGACAGCATTTAACATTTTTTATTATCTTTGGTGTTTTAAGTTTTAGTCTTTTAGTGTGTTTTGTCAATGACATCGTCTTGACATTGCTTTGTTTTCCCGAGAACAAAACTAAATACCTTTTAGGTATGATAAGCTTTACGTATTTAGCTTCAACTCTCTTAGAAGCTTTTGACTTGTTTAGTCATCTAGCATTGCATCTAGGTGTCTTGACTTAGTTTTTTTTTCTGTTTTCTAAAATCCTTAATGTTTTTCTAAGGTTTTTCTATTGTGGTGATTTTGATTTTAAGTCTTATGTTTTCATCCTATGTTGTTTTCAGATTATTATTTTGTTTAATGTTATTTGATTAAACTTCAAAGCATGAGAGTGTTTAGGCGCATAGACGATTTTGTCTTAAAAGGGGATAATAGGCAATTAGAGAACACACACGTGTAGAAGAATTTTCATTTTGCAACTTTGGAGTTTTGTTTTCTTTCTTTCGATGCAGCTTCCAGCAAATTGTCTATAAAGTAATCTTTGGTAATTGTAATTCTCCCTTTCCACTTGTAAATAGTCCATCTAGCAATGCAATTTTCAGTTAAATTCTTTCATTCTTCCCTTGTTCAGTTTTATACATGCTTTTATCAATTGTATTGTTGATTTTTATGTTTTTCTTCCAAAGCTAGTTTCAATTGATTTGGCTTGCCAAATGAACTTTGGCTTTTGCACTTTAACATTGAATTTAGTGTACAAATACATTAAATTATAGAATATTTTACTTAATTCAAAGGTTTTTTGAAAGCAAATGAGGGACTCATCAATGGGAACCAAATATCTAAAATTATTTTCAATTGAGCATTTGTTTTATTTTTAATTTCCTTTTTCTATGTTTAGTTCATCAATTTGATCTTATTTAACCAATATATACCTCTTCTTATTGTTCCAAGTGATTTCACCAATTCAATGTTCAGTTTTCATTTTTATAGACTAAGTTAAGCTCATTATATTAAGATTTGAGTGATTCAATCTGAATTTTGCAACTCAATACTAGATTAAGTAGGGAACCATACTTAATTCTAGATAGTGCACAATAACCATATCATTCCATGTGTCAATATAGTGAGTTTTTTTAGCAAAATAAGATTCAATTGCTTTAAACTTGATTTTTTAGTTTAACTTAGGTAGATAGTTTTAATACTCACGTATGTGACTTGTCTAAGCTTTATATCTCTATGTTCCTCATTTTTAATCCATGCACATTATTTTCAAGTGTTTTACATATTATTCTAGGATTTTCATAGTGTATAAATTGAAACTTTCACAAAAATAGTTTCTCAACATTCCACTTATGTTGTCATAATTAAATTTCTACATTTTTCTTTGTTTTCACTTGTGATTTTGAGTTCCTCTAGTTATAAATTAGTTCTTATTGCTATTTTAGGTTATTTTTATCATTGAAATCATGTTCATCACCTTTGTATTGCATATTCATCATTGTAGTTCATTAGAGCATTATGTCAAACACTTTATGTGCATATCTATTTTTGCATTTATGCACTATTTTATATCATTCCATCACTCATGATACATTTCATATCACTCATTTGAGCACTGTAAATACTTGCATCTCATTTATAATCGTTCATACTCATTTTAGCTTAAGAAACCATGGATTTTACTTCATTTTAGGCTAGTTTTGCATATAGGTCTTAAGATTAGATTTAGTTCATTATATAAGTTGCATTCTTAGTATATTCTTAGTTAGTTTAGATTTGGCATATTAGATTTCCTTCATCCAGATCATATTAGCACATTCACATTCATTCAAATTTCTTGTCTCTCCTAAGATTGATACTTTAGCTTTGCACTATGTTATATTAAAGAGGAAATCATTTCGGCATAAATCTCAAGTGACAAGAAGGTTTATTAGTTGCCCCCTTCGATTTGTGGAAAGAGATTTGTCCCTTACACGTCATGTGTTGTTACGCCTTCTTCTTCTTCGCTTTCCCTTTCACCATTAAAACATGCTACATTATTTCGATTCAAAAAGCTCATATTAGCACGCATCAAGTAAAGAATTAGGGTTTTTTCTTTAGAAAAAAAATACAAATTATATATATATATATATATATATATATATATATATATATATATATATATATATATATATATAATACTCTCTTTAACTTTGGGAAAGAGTACTTATGGGCTTACTTCTTCTTAGAGTGGCCACCATTGAAACTTGTAACATTTATTAAGATAGGTGTTGTCAAAGCAAAGGGAAAAAATGTTTTTGACACTATTCTCCACAAATATTCAATAAAATATTATATTATAAAAAAATGTTCATGTAGAAAACCAATGGAGTGTCATAATATCAATCCTTAAAGGCAATGCAAAATTCTAATCATAAATGCTTATGCTAGCAGGAATGAGATGATTTTTAATCGTGATGAACTATCTTAATGAAATGTGATAATAGTATAAAATGTGGAGGCAAGATAAAGTTTTACCTGAGTCTCATAGTGGACGCCAAATGTTCTTATACAATTTGTTCTTACCAGATAATTAACATGTAACTTAATTTTGAATCGCCATGAGGAGGGAAGTCTGCTTGCAAAAACTTTAACACTCAAGTTAGTAAGAGGTTTTAGAGTGAGTATATGAGTGAATATGATTATCAAATTGTTGAACTACATGTGATAGGATGTATTCATAATCTTTTCAGCCTACCAATAACACTTTAATGAGTTTTGTTACTTTTAATGGATTTTGATTATATCATAAATAGTATTATATTTTCCCTTGTTTTTAAAGAGGTTAATACATAACATAGATCTCACACTTAAATACTTTACTTATTAAAGTTAAAGCAATTAAAGGTAAAGTAAAATTGAAAATTCAAAAGATAAAAAAAAACGTTAATGTAAACTACAAATACTTAAAATAAATAAAAGAGTGCATGGAATATTAAACTAATGATACACAATTACTTATGTCACGTGTTTTTCACATTAAATATAACTCTTAGTTATAATAAATATATAATGTGTATTGTAACGTGCAAAAAAAATGAAATCCAAAACAATGCTGAAAAGTTAGTTAGACCACAAGGACACATGGCAAGCAATCAGCAAGGAGAAGGCCAAAGGAAAAGCATGAGGTGTAAAAGAAAGAATGTATTTCTAAAAGATTATGTGATCTGAGGTCATTTTTATGCGTGTGGTAATTTCTTCTCTAACAATTCTGTTATGCTCTCTCTCCCTCTCTCAAATGTTCTTTTGTACCTTCTTATTCTGAAATACTCTTTGCCTTTTACCAGGTTACACTATTCCAGAAGGTACCAGTGGGTTGTGTCAACTGCTTAAAGTTGAAATAAACATTTATGGAATTGTATTGAAACATGACATTCTCTGTTTCTGCTTTTACGTTCATTATAAAATGAGTTTGGTAATCACCTTCTACGTTTCCGCGCTTTCTCTTTTCTGCTTCTTGATCGACCTGGCTCAATCAAGCGAAAACCACTCGGATTTCCACCCTTATACCTCCACCCTGGTGAAAACCCAACCCTTGTTCTTGTTTCACCTCTCCTCACCAAGATCAACTTCCATCAGTGGCAAAGAGAAATGATGGTAGCTCTTGAAACCAAGAACAAAGCAAGATTTGTCAACGGTACGTAGTCTTCCCTGCCCTCCGGTCAGTGATCCCCCTCCATGATCCTTGGCACAATTCATCACATTAACTCTAATCTTAAATGATCAATTTCACATCAAAGATCTTGGAGAATTGAAGTACTTCTTGGGGCTTTTGGTTGCACATTCTCATCAAGTTCTCAACCGAAGAAAGTATTGTCTTGACATCATTTCTAAATTTGGCTTATCAGGTTGTAAAGTTGTTCCTTCTCCAGCCAGTCCCTCTGTCAAGTTGAATGGTACTGATGGAGATCTTGTTTCTGATCCTACAAACTTTCGCAAACTCATTGGACAAATTGTTGTATCTCACTCACACGCTGCCTGACATCAGCTTCGCTTTGCAGCAAGTCAACCAATTCATGATAGCACCCTGAACTTCTCATTTCCAAGCAGCCACCTTCTGTGACAATCAATCCACTATTTTCTAGCCACCTTCTGTATACAATTTCTCGTAGCTCTCTATTGAGGCCGAATATAGGGCTCTCGCCACTATTGCCTATGAACTTCAGTGCTTAAAATATATCTCAGATGACTTATTTCTAGCCATACCTTTTCCTATTTCCACCTGTGACAATCAATCACTGTACAGTTTGATAAGAATCCTTCATTCCATGAGCGGACAAAATACATTGAAGTGGATTATCATTTCGTTTGTGCCAAGATCATCGACGGGCTCGTTGTTCTCTCACACATTCCCTCCAACTTGTTGATGTTTTGACAAAATCTTTGTATGCACCTTTTTCTGATTTCATTTCCAAGTTGGGTTTAATCAATATTCACAATCCAACTTGAGAGGGGTATTAGAGTTAGTTTTCTGTTATATGTAACTTTCTTGTTAAGAGTTAGTTTCCTGTTAAAGTTTTTCTTCGTATTCTTTGAGTTGATCAATGAAGCAATGCATCTTTTCTTCATTCTTTACCCTCTATTACTTTCACTGATAACATATCATATTAATAATACTTTCATATATAATAATTATTTTCATCAATTTTATGTTTGAAAAATCGATCAACTTCGTTTGATTTCCAATTTCATCGGTCTTTTCAGATTTTATTGATAATAACATGCAAGCCTTTTTAGTTTACTTTTAATTATATAAATATATACATTTAGTCCTTATTTGATATGAAAACAAAACACATACAAGTTAATCTTGCTTTAATGGAGGTATGATTTTCTATTTTAGGAATGGATAAAAATGAAATGTTTGAAAGGATGTAACAAATGAAAATATATTATGAAATGCGATATGAATGTAATGAAAAAGTAATATTGGTAGATTTAACCTTTGTGGAATATTTTGTGATAATGTACTTTTGATGGTTGTTAAGATTTAGAGAATAGTTTAAGAATAGAAATTATATTCTTCATGATACTCAATTATTTAAAAAGTTAAGTTATAAACATAATTTTCAATTAATAGAGTTTTATTATATAAAAACCATCGTTTCTCTAAAACATTTACTTTAAATATTTTTTTTACAATCTTTCTAAGATTCTAACTTCATCCTTTATCTTTTTGAAAATCTGAACCAACCTTAAAGACTTCTGGCATACATAACCAATCAATCAAAAGTGTAAAGTTTACTTTGTGCTCTTTTTCTTGAGTTAATTTTGATTTGTTTGCATGTAATTTCCATGGGTTTCAAATGACTTTAGGAAGTTCAAAGTGAATCTTTGTTCTTTTGTGATCATGAGGGAATATTCAAATCATTGATCTAGGTTTTCTTTGTGTTGTTAAAGCTACTGTGAGAGTTGTGTTGTGGATAATACATAGGTGTTAAGGAATATGTTAACAAGGTAAGGGATATTAGTAAATTATAATAGTACTTAAAATATTTGATTGATGTGTTGAGGTTGTACTTCATTGTGTGAATGTGATTATAGTAGCTTTGGTGATTATGGAAATATATAATTTCAAGTGTTGCTTTTGAACTGAGTTTTATGTTGACTGGTTGGTGATTTAGTGAATTGTGAGTTTGATTTATCAATTCCATCAAGTGGTTCCATTTGAGATGTTTTTTTAACTAAAAAACGAGTATTTTAACATGATGAATGAGTAAAATTGGTCAGGTGGTCTCCTTGGTGATATAATATATCTGCATTTGCAGATTACATAGACTTACTGGGATAGAGTTTTGGTTGCTCGATGAAAATGGCTTTTGAAAAAACCAAACGGTAAGAGTGGTCTCACTCATTGAGCGAGGTAATGAAGAACTTGAAAAACACTAGAAGGGAGAGTTGAATAGTGTTATTGGAAAAAAATTTCACAACCAATATGATATAGAACCTTCGTCGAGATTGAAAGATTTTATTTAGATTATTTAAAAGCCCAACTTTGAAATTAATTTAAGCAATGGGTTCTTTTCAAGTGTTATTCAATGGTTAAGGGATATTCGCTGCAATGTTTGAATAAAACTTCCTTTTTAATAAAATTCGTTTAGTATAGGAAATATATATATATATATATATATATATATATATATATATATATATATATATATATATATTAGAAATGAAAGTGCAATTGCAAGTTTTGTAAGAGAAGTGTTGAGAGAGAATAAAACAATAAGTGCCCAGATATTTTTATATTGGTTCACTCCAATAGAGCTACGTCCAGTTTTCTATATCTTTAGAGGGTTCCACTATAATCTTCAACAAGATTACAACTGAGTATTCTCACCACTCTTGGTATCCCTAAACGCTCCTGGTATCAACTTGATACATCATCTAGTTGAGTTTCACCCACTTCTGATTTCCACTAGACAATTTTGGTATCTCTTGATACGTTGCCCAGTAATCCTTAACTCACTTGAGTTAATCAACAAGTGTTTGAATTCTCTTCATAAGGTGCAATCAATCCGATTGCTTAAAAGTCATTAGATGATTACTCTCACAAAGAGGATATATATTCAATATAATTTAGTCTACAGACTCGCTAGCTGTTTTTCTTTTCTTTTCTCTTCTTACAAATGCAAGCTTACTTTACAATGAAGCTTAAGAGTGATTCTCGATTTGAGTTTTTTCTTCTCATATATTCTCTTTTGAGTTCTTGAGCTCTTCTTTGCTTTGTCTCGACAATATTTTCTTTTATCTTCGTATGATATTCTTTTCGTAAGATACTCTCTTTATTCTTTCTTCGAATCATCTTTTATTTAAAGGTTTCTCAAAAGATATTCGTTAGACTAAGCTTTTGCCTTGAATCTTGTGTCTCCTTAGTCTTGTCGTGTGAAGCAGTTGTTGGTTGAAGTCAACTTGTCAGAGCAAACTTGCTTTTTCAGTACTTTGATAGAATTAGGTTGTACAATTTTTCTAGCACAACTTCTTATGAAGAGAACATTTCGTGAATGTCTTTGTTGTTTCTAGCGTAAACTTTTGATATATATCTGATGAAGCAGATGGATGCGTGTAGTAGGCTATCTACACAAAGTAGAGTATATATGCATGCAGGAGACATGTCTTTTCTCTTATCACTTTTGTTGTTTTTAAACGTTGAGCATTTAATGACATTTAATTCTTGTTTAGACAACAAAGTGCATTTTATATTTTCTACCGTTCGGGTAGCATTTTATCATTTAAGATTTTTTACTAAGATATCAAACCTTAATTAAAACTTCATTGTTGGATGAAGTAAATGGTTTAGCTCATGGTATCGTCTAGCCTATTGTAAATGCTTTAAGATTCTGCTTTCTTCAGCTACAGCGTTCAACGAGTTGTCTTTCATAAGTTTCTGGGATATTGATTAAGACTTTCAAATGGCTTACCAAAAACATCTCAACACTTTTATCTATTTGAGAGTTTTGACTAATTACCGTTTGGTACAGTAAAGTTTATGCGTTTAGCATGATTCTCTCATAGACGCTTTAACTTTTTGAAAATCGTTTAGTGTTGTGTCTAGGTTAAGCCCAACTATTTTTCTACGACTTTTCTAGGTTACTAGATTTTCAAAGTATTTAACTTATCATCTATGTTTCAGTTATTCTTATATTCTAGTGATAACCTATTCATATGCTCATTTTGTTTAATGTTATTTTGTTAAACTTGAAAACATATGAGTACGTTTAGACATTTTAGTCTTATAAAATATTTTGTCTTAATAGTAAGACTTGTCGGACGAGTTTGTGAAACAAGCTCTCAATGGCCTTATTTGTTGGGAGAAGACTTGATAACTTTTTTGGTTGAAGATAGAGAAACTATTTAATAAAGGTCAAATATTGATATATTTTGACATTAATTGTAACTTATATTTCTCACTTATCATTCTTTTTGTTTTCTTTATTTTTAGTTCCAAACCATTTTTTATTATGACTTTATGTTTTCTTTATTGTTGTTGGAAAATGAGAGAAATTTAGGCCCAAATAGAATCCAAGATTGTAGCTTAAAACGAGCATTGAAGGCACTTAAGAGGCACTAGTGCAAAAAGACCTTTAACGTCACCCTTTAGACATCTGACCCTCGAATATCCAACGTAAAAAATGACTGGTGGCACTTTTCGTAAATAAAACAACTATTTAGACGTCGATTATGGAAGGACCCGACGTCTAAATACTCATATACGTCGGCTCCTCCGAATAGACGTCAAAACTAAACGAAAAAGTTAAAAGAAATAATTTTTTATTCTATTTAGACGTCTGTTATGGAGGGAACTGACTTCTGAAGCACTTTAGACGTCTGTTAATTGGGGGAACCGACGTCTAAACCCTAAAATCAGAAATTTAAAAAGTCACTTTTTGACTTCATTTAGACGTCTGATCCCGCCACTCCGACTTCTGAAGCACTTTAGACGTCTGTTAATTGGGGGAACCGACGTCTAAATCCTAAATCCAGAAATTTAAAAAGTCACTTTTTGACTCCATTTAGACGTCTGATCCCGCCACTCTGACTTCTAGAGCACTTTAGACGTTTGTTAATTGGGGGAACCGACGTCTAAACCCTAAATCCAGAAATTTAAAAAGTCACTTTTTGACTCCGTTTAGACGTCTGATCCCGCCACTCCGACTTCTAAAGCACTTTAGACGTTTGTTAATTGGGGAACCGACGTCTAAATTTTGGCATTAAAACACCGTGAACGCGAGACAGCCGTTACGCGCACTCATTGTTCATCATCTTCGTCACGATTTCTCTCTACGGGTTACGCTTTTCAGGTTCATTTTCTCACTTTTGCACCGTTTTAAATTAATTTTACTCTAATTACATCACTCTTTGATGCATTATCTTTCATTTGAATCGATTAAAATGTGTTTTCGTTGGGTTTTGGTGCAGTTATTCTTGTGTCTTTAGGCGGCGTTCTATGACGGCGATTTCTTGCGTTTTTTACTCCTCTAATTCCCTCCACTATGTTTTTAAAACCATCTAATAAAAAAATGTACAATACATTCTCTTCAACTAAAATATAAAGTTGTAAACTCGAATCACCATGAGTCAGGAGCAACCTCAGAGACGTCAGACCTATATAGGTCTGACGTCTATAGAGACATCTGACCTAAAGGGTCCGACGTCTCATTAACGTCACCCATATAGACGTCGGACACAGATCAAACGTTAAAAGCCCAAAATAACAGACGTCTAAAGTCCTTTTTGCACTAATGAGGATAGACGAATAACATGAATATGTCAGTGCTAAGTGGACACTTTGTTGTCATTGTCACTGTTGTTGATTGACCAAATGAGACACTCCAAGAGTGTTCATGATTTCCATCACCAAAGAAAAATTATCACATGATAAATGATTAGGTAAATAGTATATCCAGGACAATAAATATTGACATATTTTATTTTAAGGGTTAAATATGTTTTTAGTCCCTAAACTATTGGTCGTTTCTGGTTTTCGTCCCTCTTTCAAAGTAAGGTACAATTTGGTCCTCATTCTTTTCGAAACGTTCGTTTTAGTCCTCGGAATTTTGGTTTTAGTCCTCATTTGTTGCTAAATGAGGACCAAATTTTTAAACAGTGTTTAGTTTTCGAGGACTAAAACGAACGTTTCGAAAAGAATGAGGACCAAATTGTACCTTACTTTGAAAGATGGACGAAAACCAAAAACGGCCAATAGTTTAGGGACTAAAAACATATTTAACCCTTATTTTAAGTACAATAAAAAAAAGAAAACTATAGTATTAGTAAAAAACTTTATTAATTTTATTAATTTTTTAACTCAATTAAAGATTAATATAATTGAAGACCACTTTGGTCTTTATTAAATTGGCATGTGTTCATTAATGTTAATATGTAATTAACATTAAAAAGAAAGTCATTTTATTAACTTTAATTTTTCTTTAATAAACACACATGACAATTATTATTAATGGTTTCAAACAAAATTGACATAATTAATTTTTTTATTAAGATAGCAATTTTTCTTCTTTATTATACTGAAAATGAAATATGTCTTGTTGTGCTAAGCTAACTATTTACCCTAAATTATTAGAGTTATTGATAAATTGATGTCCTTATTTATGCTCCTATGAAAATAGGAGAGGTAGAACTCAAGCCCACATGAATAATCCTTTAACTAATGAAAAAATGATAAAAATTCCCAAGGTGGTTTGAGAAAATGTTGGTAAAGGTAACAACTCTAATTTTACTATAAATTTTATAATAATAGACATAGAAAAAATTAGAGATACAAAGCGGGTTAGCATACATGTTTTGGTTCCTCCTGCCATTAACCTATGAAAACGAGGTAAGTCGAGTTGGCCCGTCGTATAAAAATAAGCTGAAAATTTCAACTCGTCTCAAGGACGAGCTAGTGCGTTGCCAAGCCAACTAACCAATTTTTTTTTAATTTTTGTTAAATTTTTTTTACTGTAAAAATTTGTTTATATATATACATATAAATATTAAAAGCATATTTAATCATATAAATATATGTTAAGCTTTTAATTATTTAATTAATGTCTTTCATTGAATAAATTAAAATAATATTACATTTACATGTTCAATTAGTCTATTATAACTCATAATTGAAACTGATTTTGTAAGTGTTAATGATTTAAGTTAGAATATTAATACATTTTCATCTTTAAAAGTACTATAATATAGAAAAAATATTTTTTAATTTAAAAAAATGACTTGTGTCAGCCCATCCTACTTTACTGTTAGTCGATCAATTTCACGAACTAAGAAAGACATATTAAAATGGACTACTTTGATCCACGAGTTGTGACCCACTTTCCCACCCTTAGTGAAAATTAAAAAGATATAAATTATTTTGGAAAGACCCTTTTTACAACTTTTAGAACTCTAACTAATGTCAAACAAAGGCAATTTAAATTAAAGATGTATGATAAAGAAATTAATTTTGAACTCTTCAAAGTTAAGAAAAACCCCAAGAAAAAGGAGACATGTTTTTTCGGTAAAGAGAATTTACTAAAACTAATTTTCATGTTTCAAGATAGTGACGTTATAGAATCATTAATTGTGGAACAACCCGGTAGTAAGAGAATTTGGGTTCTTCAAATGTTAAAGCAACCTTCATGAAAAAATAATTAAAAAATGAATATAAAAAATATGTTGAAAGAAGTGACTTGTCATTTGAGATATAAAATATGACTTGGAAGAATAAAAAATTATTCTTGAGGTTATGACTAACTGTTCATTTGATCTAAGATAATTTTTAATATGAAAAAAAAACATGATTTCTTCATAGTCCAATCATGCTATCAACCGTGAAAAGTTCTTTGTGATCCCTACACACATATAATTGTGTAAATGGATGATATAAATGTTAAAATGTAAATCTAAACTGCATAACTACTTTAACGGTCAAAATGACAGTTATCCTACTCTGTACTTATATTGGTTTTACGTTAATGAGAAATAATCGTTTCTCCATTCTCTGTATTACATCTCTTTTGCTATTAGCACTTTCTCTCAAAATACTCTACTGCACCAACCCTATCAGTGGTATTCAGAGCTACAGGTTGTTGAACCTGGTGAAGCATCGAACAAACAAAGGAATTGTCTTGTGAAGAAGGATTCACGTTGAAAGGGCGATGGCAGGAATGATCCAGAACAGCTTGCCGGTGTTCGATGGGAAGAATTACGATGATTGGTGCGTAAAGATGGATGCCATTCTGGGCTTTCATGAACTTGATGAAATTGTCAAGAAAGGGTTTAAAGAACCTACAAAAGGTGACACGGAAGAAATGAAGAAGATCTACAAAGAAAGCAAGAAACTGGATTGCAAGGGACGAATGCTTCTACACCAGTGTATTTCTGCAACGATATTTCAGAAGGTGTCTAAGGCAGTAACAGCCAAAGAAGCCTGGGACATATTACAAGACGGATATGGAAACTCAGGAAGAATAAAGAAGGTAAAACTTCAATCACTGCAGAGACAATATGAACTCTTGAGCATGGGAGAGCAAGAAACCATCGAAGAGTATATTGGCAGAATTCAGGTAGTTGTTAATGCAATGCGAGCGTGTGATAAAGTAGTAAAAGATAAGAAGATAGTTGAAAAGATCTTGAGAACATTAATGCCTCAGTACGATCATATTGTCGTGGCCATTGAGGAAAGCAAAGATCTGGAGAAAATGAAGGTAGAAGAGTTACAAAACTCTCTTGAAGCACACGAACAACGACTGATTGAGAGAAGAACAACAGAACAGAATGCAACACAACACACAAATCAAGCACTTCAGGCTAGAAGCAATCAAACTTACAAGAACCGTGGAACTGGCAGAGGAAGAGGAAGATCACGCGGTGGTCGTGGAGGCCGAAATGGAGGAAGATTCACGAATACCTTTGAACAAATCAAAGATGACAACAGTAACGAATACAGAGAAGGAAATAATAAAGCTAGAGGAAAGTTCAGAGGTAAGGGAGGAAGAAAGAATATTGACAAGCGAAATGTGCAATGCTTCACGTGCTGTAAATATGGCCATTACTCATTTGAGTGTTGGCATAATGAAAATAACAAGAAAGAGAAGAGCGATGAAGCAAATCTTGTGAAAGAAGAACTGGAATCAGACTCAGATCACGTTTTGCTGATGAGTATTGCTGCACATGATAGAAGCTACAATAGGCGGAAAACAGACAAAGGTAAGGCCGACCAAACAGAGTATGTGTCACTTACTGGGAAAACAAGCCATGCAGAGGAAGAAATTTCGTGGTATTTGGATACGGGCTGCTCCAATCACATGACAGGTAATAGAAAATGGTTGCTTGATCTGGACACAAGTGTCAAAGGCACAGTACGGTTTGCAGATAATAGCATAATTAAAGCTGAAGGCACAGGCAAAGTGTTAATCACTCGCAAAGATGGAAGATCTGTATTCATGCACAATGTTCTATATGTACCCGCAATGAAAAGCAATCTTCTCAATCTCGGTCAACTTCTCAAAAAGGGTTATACCATGAAGATGCAACAGAAACACATTGAGGTATTCGACGAAAGACAGAGGATGGTTCTCAAAGCTCCCCTTGCGCGAAATCGAACATTTAGAGTAAATCTGAATGCAACAGAGTACAATGTTTGACTGCAACAAGTGCTAAGGAAGAAAATGAATGGTTGTGGCACTTTCGATATGGGCACCTCAATTTTAGAAGCCTATGTCAACTGAAAGATAAAGACCTTGTGAGAGGCATTCCTACATTCGTTATACCAAACAAAGTTTGTGAGGGTTGTGCTACTGGAAAGCAAATCAGAAAATCGTTCAAACGTTACGCACCCAAGAGAGCAAAACAGTTGTTGAGTGTGGTACATGCAGATGTATGTGGCCCTTTTGACGTGTAGGAGGTAACAAGTATTTCTTACTTTTTGTAGATGAATTTTCCAGAAAACTTTGGATATACTTGCTAAGAGAAAAGAAAGAAACTTACACACACTTTGTTAGATTTTGTTTCATGGCTGAGAGACAATCGGGTCAGCAAGTTAGAATTCTCAGAACTGATGGTGGAGGCGAGTTCAACTCTGGAGAAATGAACAAATTTTGCACTGACAAAGGGATTATACATGAGGTTACAGCACCTTACACACCCCAGCACAACGGATTAGCTGAAAGAAGAAACCGCATGCTTTTGGATATGACCAGATGTATGATCAAAGGGAAAAGTCTTCCAAACTACCTATGGGAAGAAGCTGTCTCGACGGCTACCTACCTGCTGAATAGGAGTCCCACCAAAGCACTACCATCATGCACGCCAGAAGAGGTTTGGTCAGGAAGGAAACCTGATGTCCGACACTTGAAGGTTTTTGGCTCGGTTTGCTATAAACATATCCCAGATGAAAGAAGAAGGAAGCTGGACGACAGAAGTGAAACTCTCATTCTCGTTGGATATCATCCAACCGGTGCATACAGGCTATATGATCCGGTGAAGAGACAAATCGCAATCAGCAGGGATGTGATAGTAGATGAGTCAGCTACGCCTAGATGGTCTGATGCAAAGAATAATCCAATGGAACAATCGAGTGCTGAAGTGACTACCTGGCTGGAGGAGGATAGGACCGAGGAGACCAAACAGTCTGATACTAACGAAATTGCTGAAGCCAAAAGATCACAGAGAACGCGATTTCCCTCCACGAGACTCGCAGATCATGAACTGTTTAATGACAGTGATATTACAGATACAGGTGATTTAGTTCACTGTTCTTTCTTGGCAGGTGCAGAAACACTCACATGGGAACAAGCCATTGAGATTAAACAATGGAGGGAAGCTATGTTGGAAGAACTATCAACTATTGAGAAAAATAGAACGTGGACGTTGGTTGAATTGCTTGAGCACAAGAGAGCCATAGAGGTAAAATGGGTGTTTAAAACTAAATACAAACCGGATGGAAGTGTTGCAAAGTTAAAAGCTAGGTTGGTTGCAAAAGGTTTTTTACAGAAACCCGGGATAGATTTCACTGATGTCTATGCCCCGGTTGCAAGATTAGAGACTGTAAGGCTCATCGTTGCAATAGCCAACTTCAATGGTTGGACCATTCACCAAATGGACGTCAAATCTGCATTCCTGAATGGCCCTCTCGAAGAAGAAGTTTACGTAAATCAACCACCTGGCTTTGTTAAAAGGGAACAAGAGCTGAAAGTGTACAGACTAAACAAAGCATTATACGGTCTTCGTCAAGCACCACGAGCCTGGAACAAACATATTGATGCACTGCTTATCAGGTATGGTTTTAAAAAATGTACAATTGAATATGGAATTTACGTGAAATTTGTTGAGCAGCTAGGTACTCTCGTAGTATGCTTGTACGTAGATGACCTATTGGTTACTGGGAACTCCACACAGGAGATTGAAGAATTCAAAGCAAAAATGAAGACTGAATTCGAAATGACAGATCTTGGCAACCTGGGCTACTTCCTCGGAATGGAATTCATGCAGATAGAAGGTGGAATGTTCATACATCAACGAAAGTATATTTTAGAGACCTTGGAAAGATTTAACTTGAAGAACTGTAACTACACATCCATCCTATCATGGTAAATTTGAAACTCTCTTGTCAGCAAGAAGAAACCAAAGTTGATGCAACATTGTTCAAGCAGATAGTAGGAACTCTCCGCTACATATGCAACAGCAGACCGAATATCAGTTTCGGAGTCGGACTCCTCAGCAGGTTCATGCATGACCCTAGACAGTCTCATCTCGCTGCTGCCAAGCACATTCTACGTTATTTGAAGGGAACAACAGATCATGGTCTCTATTTCCCCAGGAAATTTGACTGCACAAACGATATTTTAGAGACATGGTGTGATGCAGACTGGAGTGGCGATCAAGTGGACAGAAAGAGCACTTTTGGGTATGTGTTTAAACTAATGGGAGCTTCCATATCATGGTGTTCAAAGAAGCAGAACGTTGTAGCGCTCTCATCCTGTGAAGCAGAGTACATATCTGCGGCTGAAACTGCTTGCCAGTGTGCATGGTTGGAAGCCATTCTACAAGAGTTGAGGATTGAGCACCGCAAACCAACACGCTTAATGGTGGACAATAAATCTGCCATCAACTTATCCAAGAATCCAATCTCACATGGTAGAAGCAAACACATAGAAACCAAGTTTCATTATCTCAGAGATCAAGTAAGTAAAGGAAAGCTAGAACTGGTATATTGCAACACAGATGATCAAATCGCAGACATTTTCACTAAAGCCTTGCGGCAAAACAGATTTGAAAAGCTGAGAGAATCACTTGGAGTTAGATCATTGAGTAGTTTAGCTTTAAAGGGGGATGTTAAAATGTAAATCTAAACTGCATAACTACTTTAACTGTCAAAATGACAGTTATCCTACTCTGTACTTATACTGGTTTTACGTTAATGAGAAATAATCGTTTCTCCATTCTCTGTATTACATTTCTTTTGCTATTAGCACTTTCTCTCAAAATACTCTACTGCACCAACCCTATCAATAAAGAGAGAAAACAACCCAAGTACACATATAATACAATAGGTGAAAAGATTAACTCTAAGATTCTATGTTATGAAGGTTATAATTGTTAGTAATTTTGAAACTGTCTTCTTGTTTAGTGATGAAACTTTTATTATTTCTGCTTTTGAATTGTGTGATTACCACAATATTTGAAAAATTATTTGTTGACTTGAAATTTTTCTTTAAAAGTGTTTGATTTTCTTACTAGATTCTTTGCTTGTTTTTGTTTGGCTGGGGACAATCAAATTTTAAGTTTGGTATTGAGATAAGTGTAAAATATTGGTATATGTTTTGGTATATTTTGACCTTATTTCTTACTTATATTTTGTAATTTATAATTGTTTTATTTTTTGTTTTAATTCAATTTTTTTATTATGATTTTACATTGTATTTGTTTTTTATTTATTTTGTCATGAAAATGAGAAGATTTTATGTCAAAATAAAACTAAGATTCTTGCTTAAGTAAGTCTCTAGGAAGCTTAAACAAGAGGTGTGTGACTTGCATTCTTGAAAGATTCTCAAATATTAGGAAAATTTGACTTAAAAAAAATACTTTGAGAGTGGATCATGAAAAAAGATCTAACTCAAAATGTTATAAATTTGAGAGTTGAAAAATATCATAATTCATCCTAAACAAGTCACATATAAGAATATCTGTGTACATTGAGTTATTTCCTTTCATTTTATTTTGGACTCAATGAAAAGTATAAATAAAGGTTCACACTACTTGACTCATATAATTTATCTTCTTTATTCCAACATTATTTGGCTCTTTGATTAAATATTTTTACTTTCTTTTTAATGCTTGTTAAGCCAAGTTAAGATAATCACAATTTCATAATTTTAATTGTGTTTGCGAAACATTTTTATAAATTAAGATCTCGGTAATAAGGATCCCATAAAATGTTCAACACACCTACACACTTGACTTTAATTAGGATGTCCTACAACTCCAAAAGTTTCTTGAACCCAAGTGTCATAGACTTATATGCCAACCACCCTCCAAGACCAAAAACACAGATTTCCAGCACTTCCAAGCCTACATAAACTTCTTGTCCAACACCATTTAAGAAATTCAATCATGGTCTTTAGATTATTACCACCAACATCCAACCTTACTTTAAACTTTCCTCATCTACTTGGGTGACATCCATGTGGTGAGAACTAGGGAAACATATGTAAAGCCCTTGAAGTAATAATTACTAGTAAAAAAAAGGATACTAAAATCTATCTCTTTATTGAGTGCACACAATATGAAAAAAGAAACCTAAGAAGGCAAAGATGGTCTTACAACCACTAAGGAAGAGCAAGATCTTTATGAAGCACTTGCAACAAGCCTCTTTATATAATGACGTGTTCTAGTACACTTTCCTTTCCCACTTCATACATGTTCCTATTGATCATCCTTAAATTAGTCCATAATTATATGATCTTGACTAATTGATCTATTTATTTTGAAAAACCTTCATAAAAAAAATTAGGTGAAATCACATTCCCTTGCATATCGACTTATTAAATAACAAATGACTTATTATTTTAATTAATTTAATTAATTGTGGCGTCCTTTCATATTAACAACAAAGTAGTTCTCACATTTATTAATAAGTGGAGAATACACAAATAAGATGATGAGACAAAATTATTATTATGCCACCCAATTAATAAAAAATAATTAAAATGTAGGGACTAAATTGAAATATATAAATTTTTTTAATACTCATGTATATATAAAGACAAAAAAAAGTAATAAAGACTTAATAAAAAATACATAAATTTTGCATACTTTTATTTATTTATTTATATATATATATATATATATATATATATATATATATATACAAAAATCTAAAAGAACAAAAGACATTCCTTTAAATATTAATTATAGTTATATTACATTACATACTTATTATTTTTATATCAATGACAATGATAATATATATATATATATATATATATATATATATATATAACATTTCATTTTATATTGTTATTGTCACTGGTGCAAAAAAGATCTTTAACGTCACTCTTTAGACGTCTGACCCTTGAATATCCAACGTAAAAAATGACCGGTGGCATTTTTCATAAATAAAACTACTATTTAGACGTTAGTTATGGAAGGGCCTGACATCTTAATACTCATATACGTCAGCTCCCCCGAATAGACGCTAAAACTAAACGAAAAAGTTAAAAAAAAAAAATTTATTCTATTTAGACGTCTGTTATGGATGGAACCGACTTCTGAAGCACTTTAAACGTATGTTAATTGGGGGAACCGACGTCTAAACTCTAAACCCAGAAATTTAAAAAGTCACTTTTTGACTCCAGACGTCTAATCCCGCCACTCCGACTTCTGAAGCACTTTAGACGTCTGTTAATTGGGGGAACCGACGTCTGATCCAACCACTCCGACTTCTGAAGCACTTTAGGCGTCTGTTAATTGGGGGACCCGACGTCTAAACCCTAAATTCAGAAATTTAAAAAGTCACTTTTTGACTTCGTTTAGAAGTGTTATCCAACCACTCCGACTTCTGAAGCACTTTAGACGTTTGTTAATTGGGGGACCCGACGTCTAAACCCTAAATTCAGAAATTTAAAAAGTCACTTTTTGACTCCGTTTAGACGTCTGATCTTGCCACTCCGACTTCTGAAGCACTTTTAGACGTCTGTTAATTGGGGGACCCGACGTCTAAACCCTAAATCCAGAAATTTAAAAAGTCACTTTTTGACTCCGTTTAGACGTCTAATCCCACCACTCCGACTTCTGAAGCACTTTAGACGTCTGTTAATTGGGGGACCGACGTCTAAACCCTAAATCCAGAAATTTAAAAAGTCACTTTTTGACTCTATTTAGACGTCTGATCCCGCCAATCCGACTTCTAAAGCATTTTAGACGTCTGTTAATTGGGGGAACTAACATCTAAATTTTGGCATTAAAACACCGTGAACGCGAGACAATCATTACGCGCACTCATTATTCATCATCTTCGTCGTGTTTTCTCTCTACGGGTTACGCTTTTCAGGTTCGTTTTCTCACATTTGCACCGTTTTAAATTAATTTTACTCCGATTACATCACTCTTTGATGCATTATCTTTCGTTTGAACCGATTAAAATGTGTTTTCATTGGGTTTTGGTGTAGTTATTCTCGTGTCTTTAGGCGGCGTTCTATGGCGGCGATTTCTTGCGTTTTGTACCCCTCTAATTCCCTCTACTACGTTTTTGAAACCATCCAATAAAAACAATGTACAATACATTCTCTTCAACTAAAATATAAAGTTGTAAACTTGAATCACCATGAGTCAGGAGCAACCTCAGAGACATCTAACCTGTATGGATCGGACGTCCATATAGATGTCGGACAGAGATCAGACGTTAAAAGCCCAAAATAACAGACGTCTAAAGTCCTTTTTGCACTAGTGTGTAAGATGGAATAGAATTTGTAAAGACCTTTAAGACTAAGTCTTCATGTGTTCCAACCTTCAAGTTGAAATGTTATATAGATTTTGTCTCCTTACAATACGAAAGGGTGTCGACAGGAGACACTCCAATATTTAAGTGAGTCAAGTGTTTCAAATGGTATAACAAATATGTTCACAGGGGGAGTTATGTAAAGCGGAACCCATATATCTTATATATGTGTTTTTGATGATGACAAAAGAAATGTTTTATAGTTTTTTACACAACAACAACAAAAATGACAAAACAATTATATTATTATTTCTGTGATTGTGCTTGGACTATGTGATTTGTGTATTCATTGTTTAAGAATGAATCATTGTTTGAAACACTTTGCACATTGCATATCTGCATGAATTAATCGATTACTATGTTTGCATAATTTGTTAAATTCATCATATATCAGTATACGTTTAACAGAGGCAAAACACCAAGTTTTAACCTATTAAATTATGTGGATAATTGATTAAAACTCATGGTTATGGCTGCACATGTTTACTGACTACATTGAGTTGTTATGAATGAAATATTTTTCAAAATTTGCTTTAGTATGAAACTTAACCGATTATGTTATTTTCCTAATCGGTTAAAATACGTTTCATTTGAAAACCTTTTTCATGAAAAGCCATAACTGTCATAACAATTATATTTTTAAATGTTGCGGTTTGTTTTAATTGTTTAATTGATTGCATGCTCTTTTAATCTGTTAAATCCTGTGCAAATGTAAAAGTGTTAAAGCTTAAAGAAAAGCTTAATTAATTACATTAATTGGGTAATCGATTAAAATGCGTCAGACTTCATAAATCTATAAATAGACGCATTGTTCTTTGTATTCAATAACTTTTATGATTCATATATTTCATAACTAACTTGTTATTGAGATTTTAATTGCTGGAACATCCTGAGATCTTCAAGAATCAAGATTGCTACATTTGGAAGAAGTTGTTAAAGATTCTTGCAAGAACAATTGTGGTTTCACTACTGATCATATTTGCACTTCAAGGTGTACTTCTGGAGATCAAATTTATCTGCAATCAAGGTTGATTGTTTTCCCTGTTGTTGCGGCTAGGAAGAGGACTTGGTGAAGTTCTTTAACTTAGAGTTGGTATTACTGTAAGGGTGACAGAAAGTAGGTGATCTTTGTGGGTTACTATAGTTGTTATTAAGTTAGGAAGGAGAGTACATGAGAGGATTGTTCTATGTATGTCTTGCTTGTAAGAACTCTATCAATATAGTGATATCCCTTCATTTAAGGTTGATTGAAGGAAGACTGGACGTAGGTAGTTGGCCGAACCAGTATAAACAACTATGTGAATCTCTCTTTCCCTACACTTTTACGTTGTCTTTGTTCTTGATTGATTGCATTCCAAGAAAACTTTAAAAATTTTAAAAATATTTTTAAAGAACATTTTTTGAAAGGGGAAAACCAATTCACCCCTCTTCGTTGAGAATATTGGCCAAACTATTTCTACAAAATACTATAATAAGGGAACTTAATCAATTTATGTCGTTGTGTTATTTATATTGTGCTTATGGATTTTTTTTCCAAAATGAGTTTTGTCCATGTATTTAATTAACTTGATTAACTTTGCCTAATATTTTGCTAATAAGCTTTAGTTATTATCTTAACTTAATCAATTTATCGATCACTATTCTGTTTTGACCGACAAAATATCATTCTAACCAAGTATATATATATATATATATATATATATATATATATATATATATATATATATATATATTATGTTCCTAAAAAAATCATACTAAACTATTCTAATTAATTTTGAACTTTTAAATTAGTTAAAATTTCAACACTTAAACAAAATAATTCTTTAAATTCTAATATTGCAAACATTATTCGAATATAAAAAAAACATTTTGTATGAGAAACATTGAAAGCTTATATATAAGAAATATTATATTATGAAAACGAAAACCAAATTTCGCAGTCAAATGGATAGAGAGAGAGCTATTTCTTTTTAAAAAAAATTAACAAAATAGATGAAAAATTAATAGAAATAATGAGTTTCTCATCTACTTTTTTTTTCCAAATGAATAGATCATAAAAGTTTTATGAATGTTTTACTATTTCATTATGATAAAACATACACACGATAAATGAAAATAAATAAAGAATTTGTGTTTTACTATTCGAGAGATCATGAACTAAACTTTTAAAGAGAGAATATAAAAATATCTAAATTTTCTTCTCTTTTAAATTTTATCGTCTTTTTATTATATTTAATTTAATATGTTAATATTTATTAAAATCAAATGGCATTTTTTATAAAATAAATTAGAAGTCATCCTAATTTAGTTATTAGACCGGGAATGCTAAAAAATCGTGATTCTCACGTGTAATCCTTCGTCACTCATTATTATAAGTAGTTCTGTTATACTTTCTTATTTATAATGAGTATTATATTATACTTATATTTTTTGTTAATATTAAAGTTAGTTATATTTTACAATAATATATATTTTATGTCAAAATATGATATGAAAGGTTGAATATTAATTAATAATGATAATTTTTCCATTAATTAGAGTAGCCCACTGCAGCAAGTAGCTCACTGAGCCCTAAACCTCTGTCTTGGCTAATTTGAAAATTGATTTGCACTTTGTTATAAACTATAAACTTCTGTAGTGTAGTGCACTGTAGTGCGGTTTGCCCACCCCTAATCACTGTTGCCTACTTCGCTTCTCCCGCATTACTGACATTCATAGGGCTTTGCATCGCGTTGTCGTCGTTGGTTTCCTCGGCGTTTTCGTTGGAGTGGTCGTGCTTCTTCTTTATGAATTTTTGTAGTTTTTGAGGGTCAAGTTCGTCGTGCTTTCGCTTTGGTGCTACCGTGACAATTTTCTTTGTTATCTACAACTGAGAAAGAGGTATATGATATAATAGTATAGAAAAGGTGGACACAGTAACGAGTGCCTGTATTTCCACTACACTTGGAGGTTTGCTTCCCTTTTCCCTCCATTGGTTGTTATGGCAGTTGAGAAGGAAAAGCTTCAGGAAGAATCCGTAATCCGCCGCTTCTACAAGATTATTCTTAGTTGGGACTACGTTGCTCTCCTCAAGGAATCTAAGGCAATTCACTTCATTCCTTACTATTTTTCTTTTGTTTCTGTGTTTTTTTCTTTTTAATTTGCTTTCGTAATGTCTTTTGGAATGTGGTGTTTTCAGAAGCAGAAGAAAGGGACTGCGAAGTCAACACTCGTGAAGGTGAAGAACCGGTATACAGACGTTGATGACTATATTGCAACCTACGAACCGCTCATCTTTGAAGAAGCCAAATCGCAGATCATTAAGGAGAAAGAGGAAGAAGAGGGTATCTTTAATTTCAACTATTTTTTCGTTTTTTGAGAAGATTATTATTCTTGCAGTAGCAATGTAGCACAGTTGTTAACAGCCTTTGTCTCAGGTCTTTAGCCCTTTCTATACTATTCTTGTTAGTTGGGTGGGAGTGACTGACTTTGTAGGACTAGTCAGAGGAATGTTAAAGCCCTGTCTAAGTTGCGGTTCTCTCTTTTTCACTTCAATTTAAATAATAACTGGTTTGCTTTTCATGTTTTAAAGTTAGAAGGGTCCATCAATAATGTAGTGAGGTATGGTTCACAAATAAATCTACTTCTTAAGCACATAATCAAAGGTCCGATTCTGGGTCTGTGTTAATAGAGAATATCTATTAAGAGAGACTTGCCCTTTAAATAGAGTTTTGGATTAGTCTTTTAGCTGTCGCCTACGAGAGATTTCATAAATCTTTGGATTAGTCTCTAGTACTGAGATACCCTAGGGACCAAAATAAAAGTTTGAAGGGTCTCTTTGCTTAAGATTTTTTTTTTTGTTTGCCTGACCACAGTGACTGATTGGAAATTGGGGGTGGTAAAAAGTTGGAGTGAGGCAGATGATTTTCATTTTATAGAATTTCCGTGTGAAATTAATGAGGGAGAATCAATATCACAGAATGATCTTTTGCTGCTTTCCAGAGATAAGGTACTACCAGTGATGAGAAGTTATGTGTTTTGGGCTTTGAATATTTTGCCTATTCGAATTTGAATTGATTGCCTATCTGTATTTGTCGCTGCAGGTTGTAGATGAAAAAAGAGTACCTACTGTTTATGCATTTGCTTTGGTGGAACATGTCCGGAAAAAAGAGTACCTACTTGCTCGAGTTAGACTCTATCTTGCTGGGGAGTTCTTAAAATATAATACAGATGATGTAAAATCTTGTCCTAGGCTGCTTAACATGCGATCTCATATATGCGAGACAGAAAGACAGTTATATTTTATGAAGGTAGCCTATTCTATCATGTACTTCTAGTAATATCAATATTGTGTGTGTTTTCTATGTGGAGGCTGCCTTCCTTGATTAATTGTATTATTAATTTATAATAGAAATATAAAGGTTTTCAGAATTCTTTTTTCTTAACAAAAGGCATTTTCTTTTAAATTAGCTTTGCCGTTGATCCAGTGTGAAAATCATGCAGCAATGCAGCTTATCTACTATTGCTCGTGAATATTTGGCTATTCGAACTTTAGGCTGTCTCCCGTACAAGGATTTAATATTAAGTGCAGTTGGAGAAGATTTTGGCACAGAAGTCGAGGGATGGAAAATCCCAACACCATTGAGGGAATATGTTGAAAATAGTTTTAATCAGTACCAGCGTGAGGCCATTACAGTAAGTTTTTTATTTTAGAAGTTGAATAAAGTAAATAAAACTAACACTTGTTCATCAACTCAGGCTTGTTTTTGTCTTTCTTCTTCTTTTAACCAATCCAATGGCTTTTTCTCATTTTTTGTTACTGATATATAGTTTGGAAAGAATAAATGCTGGATTATGACTAGAGGGGGGCATATTTGCAAGTTTGGATTTCGCATTTAGTTGAAGGATATACTACTTCAAACGTATTATGATGCAAGCATATCATTCAGAGTTCTGTTTTACTTTTTTGTCACCAAGTTTTCTCAATTTGAAAATGCTCCTTGTTTTCCACGTTTCTTTTCTTCTGTACTTGTTAAAGGCTTGGGTTTTTCCAATTTCAATCTCATCTTAATTTCTTTTGGTTTTGATATAGGAGTCAGAAAAAGAAATGTAGGAGCAAAAGGCATCCAAAACAAACTACCTAATATCTAATTTCAAATGAACTGAAACAATAAACCTAAATCACGCATTTATCTCCCCATCTTTATAAATTCTTTCTCCTTTATTATTTTCTTTTGTCCAATAAAATTCTTATCACTCTTTTGGAAGAGAATGTGCTTTTGTTGATGAACCCTTTTGAAAGATCTTTTAAAAAATTTAAAAGCTATGTTACATTTATACTGTCTGAACCAATTCTCCTTTCTCAAAGTTAGCTTTTGTAAGGTGAAGCATAATAGTTTAGCTAGGAAAGAAAACCATTTTATCCCTTTAGTTTAAAGCATATTCAAGCATGCACAATTGTTAGAAAAATATACACTGCAACATATGCCATCATAATAAGTTACAAGTCAAACAACAAAGAGCAGAAAAAAGAAAGTGAAGATTGATCAGAAGTTTTCATTCCTTAATAAGATGTAAAGCTCTTGTAACCTTATATTCATTCCATTTTAACATTTTATTTCTGTTCCAGGCTGGTCTATCATCAAAAGCCTTTGTCCTGATACAGGTAGGTCTCTATTTGGCTTTCTGTTCTAAAATTTTTTTAATGCTTTTTCATATTTCCCTTTTCTGTTAGGCAATGCTTGGTGTTATGTTTATCAGTTATGCTGAATTATTTTTCTGAAAAGACTTGTTTGTTATATTCGGGAAATGGAGAAATTTATTTCAAAGAACTGCCAATTTGAAATAGTAAGTTCTCATTGAATAGCAAGAAGGGGGACCAGAGGCAGCAACATGGGAGGATGTGGCAACCATATGGGATCACTTTCTAGATTTTAACCTTGAGGACAAAGTTGTTCAGGCCGTAGCGTGTAATGATAGGATTATGAATGTTTATGTTAGGAGGAAAGTTGTTAAAAATAAAACATAGTTTGTTACAGGTGGTTTGGGCTGTCCAGGTGGTTTGGGCTGCTATAGTCTCCTTAGTGGGAAGACTATATATAGGTGTGGTTGTGTCTTTTAGAAGGGACGTTTTTGATTAGTTTGAGAGGCTGGACAGACTAGTTGCAACCTGTGTGAAGGGAAACAATATCCCTTGGTTGTTTTCTTGTACTCTGCTTGTGTTGGAATAATAGATACGTTTCCAGTGCTGGGTGTTGATAACACTGGTGTTTTTGGGTGTAGAACTAAACGTTTTAGGTTCCTTTTAATCCAGAAACCTAACATTTTTTCTATCAATCTTATTTGTTCAACTATCTTCTTGCAAAATACCTATGAGACATCTGGGTTTTTATCAATGTAATGTTGTCTTTTTTTATAATAAAAAAAATTGTAATCCAGCCTAACCAACTCCTTTCAGGGCCCCCCAGGGACTGGGAAGACTCAGACCATACTTGGGATTCTAAGTACCATTTTGCATGCAACTCCTACAAGAGTGCATTCTAAGTAAGCATAATATTTAGTATATGTCTGCAGTCTTCTATTTCTAAAAATTCAGTTTTTTGTTGCTATTGTTGTCTTCAGCAAAGCATTGTGTTAGGAGTGTGCCTGGTAGAAGTGAGATATTGAAGCAAATTTTGTTTCTACCAAGCAATTTATGGTCTTATTTTTGCTTAATCTTTCTTTCTCTTTATTCATACATATGGTTATTGATATTTTCTTTTGGAAGCAGGACCTATGAGCTAAGGCAAGGACCACAATTACCTACTGAGGAGAAGTAAGATTTTCTTTGAAAATATTTAGGCTTTACTTGGTTAAGAAAACTTCTTGCCACGGATGTTGGTTATTTCCAGTGATTCTTAACATAATATTTCTTTTAATTCCCCATATCCGCCATCTTTTGAAATCCTTATCTGTTATTTTCATTATTAATCTCTTCTTGCTTTGTGTTATGCATGTTTGCTTTCTTGCCATGCCTACCTTCAAGTAGTTCATAAACAAATGTTGTGAATCAAATAGAAGTGCAACAATAAGGGTAAAATTTGATTTTTGTATTATATCATAAAGAAAATAGCTGTAATTCAAGTTAAGGGCACTTTTCTTTGGTTTCTCTTTCACTTTAGATGGTTTAATTTTATATCAACATCGTAAGAAGCTGGGAAAATTGTTTAAAGCTTATGAATGTTTTTGGACTTTGGCTTATAGAAGTAAGTGATCTGGATGATTACTTGTTTGATACTTGCGTTGTTGGAGTATGATAAGAGAGAAAGAACCTATTGGCTTAACTGTACTTTAGAATTCTCCAAGGTCCAAATAAAGTATTTTGATTAGAATATTCTTGAGGATGTTTCAAGAAATTATTTTAATTAAAGTACAATTCTAGATGATTGGAGTATTACATAAGTCAGTTTCTTTAGCTGATTTTATGAATGCAGGTCCATAGCAGAGTACCCTTCCAAATTGATAAAGTTGATTTTAACCTCTATAGTATCTCTTGCATGTTGGCTTGCTCTTTTACCCTTTTTTGTAGAATTCAAGAATAATTTAGTTTGGTTAGATGATGTTCAACAAGAGCCTTGTAATATTTGGTTTCAAAGTACATATCTTGCAAAATTACCTAGGAATGGTGACCACTTCTGTCCCAAGATCAATTAAAATAAACCGCAAATGGGTTTTATACTAGCATTGTTAGTGTTGAAATGTAATGTTATTTTATTATTTCTTTTATATATACATACCAAGCTTGTGTTGCCTCTTTTTGTAACCTTTATATATACATCAATCAAAAGCACAACAGTTTATGTTGAATACACTGATATTTCTCCATCTTATTTATTCAATTGTTAGCAGAATGCACTTTTCACATTCCATCATGCTAGAAGATTTTATTTTCTTTTCCCTTTTCCCATGACAGAAAAAGACATTGGGGACTAGCGTCTCCATGGCTTAGTAGTATTAATCCAAGGGATAGTCTGATGCCAAAAGACGGTGATGATGGCTTTTACCCAACTACTGGAAATGAACTAGTAAGTACTCCTTTCATTGGTTAAAATTGTTGATCTTGCAAAATAACATCTCTAATGATGGGTTTTATCAGAAACCTGAAGCTGTAACTTCAAGTCGGAAGTACCGTGTAAGAGTGTTAGTTTGCGCCCCATCAAACTCTGCCCTTGATGAGATTGTGTTGAGGGTTCTCAATGGAGGTATTAAGTTTCTTCAATGCATTTGTTTGGGAAAAAGAATTCTTCTTTCTGCATTCATTTACTTGCCATGATTTTGACCCTCTTAGTTTTGTGTTTGTGTTAGGATATAATGTGTGCAGAATAAAAGGAAATAGATTAGGAATTAGTTGTTAGTTGGTTAGTTGGTTAGGGGGCCTTTATAAGAAGGCAGGTAGGTCTTGTGTCAGGGTACTTTGGATTATCTTGTAGATTGAGCTTTGGCTCTTTGTGAAGGGGAAACCCTTGGAGAAGGGAGTGCTCTCCTATTCTTGTATTCTTTGGTTACAATAATAATACAGTTCTGTTTCCAGTAATCTGGTGAGTGTGTGTGTGCTGTTTTGAGTGATAGTTAGACTTCTTGACTAAAGAAGCCTAACAAATTGGTCTGACCTGCCGGATATCCTTAGGAGAGGAGTGCTGGATCATTGGGAGAGAAGCGTGATGGAAGGAAGAATGAAGGCTTTGGAGGGAAGGATGGATGGAAGAATAAATGCCCTGGAGGTAAGGAAGGATTATGTATAGAGGTGGGCCAGCAAACAGAAAAGGGAGCTAGCAGAATGGAGAAGAAATATGAAGAAATGAGAGAAATGCTTCAAGAAATCAAGATTCACATAAAGGGCTTAGAAGGAAGTGAGAAATCTGTCATGAAAGGACAGAAAGAGGGTTCAGAAGAAGAGCTGGAGGAAGACAAGGGTGAACAAAATTGGAGGAAGCGGGTAGAATTGCCCAGGTTTGAGGGGTTGGGCCTATTGGGTGGATCTCTAAGGCAGAAAAGTTCTTTGACATCCAAAATGTCCCAAAGAAGGAGAGGCTCAGGTTGGCTTACAAGTGCATGGAGGGAGGCACAATCTATTGGTTCAGGGCCTGGAAAAATAAAACCAAGAACCCTTGGAAAGAGCTGAAAGAGGCATTGATAAGGGGGTTCGGAGGAAGAGATAGAGGTTCTGTTTTTGAGAAGTTAGCTCAAATTGCAGAAGTCACAGAAGCTGCTGCTGAGAACGTTGCCGAAGTTTCTGCTGTAAGGGTGGATAACATGACAAATGTTGGTAGGGAAAATACATCAGGTGAAGATCATGATGGGAAGGTTGTGACTCTTTCTTCTCCAAGTAAAGTTGCAAAAGTTGTTGTTTTTAGTGGAGATAGAGTGGTAGGTTGTGGTGGGAATGTCAAAACAGTAAAGAAAGGGGAAGAATTGTTGAAGGCCTGGGGTTAAAACAGTGGTGTCAAAGAGCAACCAAGTTGAGTCTGTTTACAGAGCAAGAGAGGACCTGTTGCAAGATATCAAGAAAGGAAAGAAATCCTCAGGTGGAGGAGAAAATTCAAGCAATTGGGAGTGTTAGGATATTTATCTTATTTATCATCATTATATTGTGTCAAGGGTTACCCTATTTATCATGATTATATTGTATCTAGGGTTACCCTATTTATCATGATTATATTGTGTCTAGGCTTACTCTAATTATATGATTATATTACCCTAATTATCATGTACTCTTGTATCAATTTATTTTTATAAATAGAAGATTATGAGAGGGATCAATCAAGCCCTCTAGAATTATTTTACAGTTTAATTCTCAAGTGGGAGCAAAAAGAGGAGGATGCCATTGACAATAATGGAGCTAGGAAGGGTGAGGAGACACCAATTTTTTCGTGGGTGAAAAGAGAAGAGTTGACCTCTTATGAAAGGATTGACACCCAAGATCAAACAAACAACAGAGGCAGCAAATGCTTTTGAAGTTCAAAACACTAAAGGATCAACAAAAGCACACCCAAACAACAAAGAAAATGTAGTCCAAGGGTGCAAGACTTGACATAAAAAATCCAAGAACCTTTCTTGGAAAAATCTAGCCACAACTCTACTAAAGATAGTTGAAGGGAACAGAAGAAGCATTCTATGTGAGAGTTGGGAAGCAGTAACTAAGATGGGGAGTGTGGAAATTTTACATGAGAGTTTGCAAGTAGATGGAGCATCTGCCAAAAGTGTTGTGGCTACAAGAGCCAATGAAGTCAGAGTTGAGATTTTGAGGATTTCACAAAATTGGACTAAAAGAATCCAGGAAGAGTGGAAGTCATTAGAGGAGGATTTGCCACCACCCAAGCCCCCAGATTTAAAATTGCAAATAGTAGCAGTGGTATTGGATGGTTTGACAGCAATAACAGGGACTGGGAGTGGGAAAAAATTTCATCCAAAAATTCAAGATATGGTTGTCACAAACAAATAAAACACTAGAAGACCAATGGCAGTAATATTTCTTTGCAGGGCTGCAATATAACATTAAGAGGAAACAATTTAGGGTTCCAACCTTGAGGACAAGGTTGTTTTGCAGTGGGGTGTAATGTTAGGATATAATGTGTGCAAAATAAAAAGGAAATAGATTAGGAATTAGTTGTTAGTTGGTTAGTTGGTTAGGGGGGCCTTTATAAGAAGGCAGGGAGGTGTGCGAGTGATCTGGTGAGTGAGTGTGAGTGATCTGGGGAGTGAGTGAGTGATCTTGTATTATTGTAGCCAAAGAATACAAGAATAGGAGAGCACTCCCTTCTCCAAGGGTTTCCCCTTCACAAAGAGCTAAAGCTCAATCTACAAGATTATCCAAAGTACCCTAACACAAGACCTCCTTGCCTTCTTATAAAGGCTCCCCTAACCAACTAACTAATTAACAACTAATTCATAATCTATTTCCTTATATTTTGCACACATTATATCCTAACAGTTTGTAATGGGGATTGAGGGGGGGTGGGGGTTAAGATTTCAACTAGGACACATTGACTAGCGAGGTGTCATTGCTATCTTGGTTGTGTGGCCAGGCCTTGTAATTAACTATTCCATATTATAAGCAGACTGAACTTGACCTAGCAATTCTTGTTTTTTCTTTCTACATTCTCCTTTTGGTCTTTTCTTTAAAGAATTCTGTATTCTATACTGTCTTATCATGATTGCATATTTATTTTTATTCATGGATGTTCTTAGGTGTACATGATGAAAATGACCGTGTGTATTGCCCTAAAATTGTACGGATTGGTCTCAAAGCACATCATTCTATCAAGGCTGTTTCCCTGGATGAACTTGTACGTGGAATATTAGACCAAATGTGTTTCAATTAGCTATGCTGCCACCATCATTATATAATTTTTCATATCACTATTGTAAACTTTTGTTATAATGCCATGATTATGGCTCAGCTGGTCTGGAGGGGAACTTTGTTATTGATTTAACGGTTTTATTAACATTAACGCTTGGGACTGACTGATTTGTGCATCTAAAAGTGGTATGTTTTTATTGATAAAGAAAACATTTATAGTTCAAAACTATAAAATGCAATGATTTTTTTCTTTTCCAATAAAAACTTACCACCACTTTTAGATGTTAATATTCAACCCTAAGGGGATGCTGACATTCTCCTGAAATGAATGAAGAGTCTTGATATAATGAGTGATATGAAGTTAGATGAAAAGGCTCTAAAATTTGTTCCTAACAAAACATTGATTCTTTAGAGTTAATTATGCTGGTGAATGTTTTACTAGAACCTGTGAAGTAGGTTATACTTCATTTCTTTTTAGATTACTTTAGCTTCTAATCATCCTTCCTGTTAAACTATAGGAAAGATTGAGATTGAATTGAGATTGTGTGTTTCTAATACAACATAGATATTTTATTTATATTGAGAAAAAAGAATCATTACAATAAATAAAAGAGATTTTACATCCTCTAATAATAAAAGATATGATATCTGAATAAATAAAAAGGTTTCCAATAATATGTATATATAATCTATATATGTTTGATTATATAGGATTTGTTCCATATTTCTATAATGATAATATTCCCCCTCAAGTTGGAGCATATAATCATATATGCTTAGCTTTTTGCAAATATACTTGGTCCTCTTAGCAACTTGGTAAATATGTCAACTAATTGTTCACTAGAATGACAAACCTAGTGGTGATATCTTAAGACTCTAATTCTTCTCTTATGAGACGACAATTTGCCTCAATATGTTTGGTTCTATCATGAAAGATAGGATTAGAGGCAATGTGTCTTGCTACCAAGTTGACACATATAAGGTGCATTTCAGAACTTTATTCTAATATAAGCTCACAAGGGACTAATGTCATTGCCATGTAATATGCTTCTGCAGATTTTATCACAAAATTTTGTTTCTCACTTTTCCACATGTTAAATCATTTCAATAAGAACACAATACCCTGAAGTGTCACTTGGTGACCCTGCCTAGTTGTTGTCAGGATACCCAACAATTTGAGTATTTCACATATCTTCAAAATGAGGGCTGGCCATGAGGCTTCTTAATATACTTTAGGATCCGTATGATGACATCTTGATAGGACCTTGAGAGTTTATGTTAAGGAAAAAAGAGATAAAAAACAGGACATAGGGTGAGGGAGGTTGTTAGTTGGTTAGACGGTTGGTTGTTAGGTGAGAAGAAGGGTTGGTTATATAGGGGGGAGGTGTGTCTTAGGGGGACAGATTTGGGTTTACTGTTGTAGTGACAGGATTATTACATCCTGGGTGAAAGGAGGATTGCTCCCTTGGTTGCTTACGAACATAAGTCTTTGTTACCAGAATAATAAAACAGTTTGGTTCTTTGGTGTGTACTGCATGTGGGTGTGTTGAAGTGTGTATCTGTGTGGGTTCAGGGTTCTTTCTGCCAAGAATCCTATCACATCTCAATGGTCTTGACAAGGAGAGTTTAAAAATTGACTTACTAAGGTCAGTGTAAAAGCAATACCTGGACGAGTCACAGTAGGTAATTTAGCATACCAACTAACCATTTGTACTGAGGATCAGAATATGGCTCTCCTTAGTTGGGTACAGGTTTGATACCTAAATCCATTGCTGTGTCCATAGGCGTAGCATTTCTAGAATGTCGAAAGTAAACTTTCTGACATATGGCCAAACCATGCACATAGTGTGTTACGTATCCGAGTAGGAGAATAACGAAATCACCCTCTTACACACTCACAACAAGCAAAATAATAATGAAAGAATGGAATTGAACGAATGAATATCTTTTATTGATGGTAATATCTGAACAAACAAAAGTAAACAATAATTGGGAGCATAACCTCCATCAATTATTTGGGAGCATAACCTCCCTCACAAAACAATAATGTCTGTCACAAAACTCAATAATCAAAAGCATACCCTTAACCCTAGACTCTAGCTTTATTTATACTAATTGTTTCCCGCTCATCTCTTACTAAATATCTCCCTAGAATATATCTATATTTAATATAAATATCCCTATATTTAATGTAAATATTCCCCCATATATTTCCCTAGCATATATCATTAATTATAAATATCTTATATTGTATATTTCCCTGGAATATATATTTATTTACTCTAATTATCTTATACTGAATATTCTCCTCAAATATAGCTCCCTTTACTGTAATTAGTTCCCGCCCATCCTAACAGTTGTGACAGTTAGGATGGTAGCTCTTCAACTGTTCGGCCCAGGTCCTTCGCTGCTTCCTGCCGTTCGGTCTGGTCGCTCTCCCTTGTCCACCGTTCGGCCTGCTCGCTCCCTGCCTTCCACCGTTCGGCCTGCTCGCTATCTGCCTTCCACCGTTCGGCCTGCTCGCTCGTCGCCTTCCACCGTTCGGCTTGGTCGCTCCTTGCCTTCCACCGTTCGGCCTAGTCGCTCCTCGCCTTCCACCGTTCGGCCTTGTCGCTCCTCGCCTTCCTCCGTTCGGCTTGTTTCCCCCTGCCTCCTACCGTTCGGCTCTAGCTCTTCACCACCTTCCACCATTCGGCTAGACCTTTCCACGCCATGGTTATCAAACTCACGAGTTAACTCGTTAACTCATCCAAGTTTGCGTTTCAACACACAGCTTTCGAGTTAACTCGGAAGTAAACTCGCTTTTGATGTAAAGTCGGTAGAATCGGAAGCAAACTCGGTCAACTCGCCCCAACCCGAGAGTTTGCAACCGAGTTGGCGAGTTTAGAGAAGAAATTTTTTAAACCAAAAACGACAACAACCATAATCGTTTGGTTCACAAAACTGAAAAAGGAAAACTCGTCGTGAATAAAATGGCATCTCACTGCACGATTGTCTCTTCATTGCTCGTGGTGCCACCGTTTGCTCACGCTCGCGGCGCCACCGTTCGCTCACTGTGTCGTTGCTTGCTCGTCGCACAGTTGTGTCGTCGTTTGCTCGCTTGCCATTCGTGTCTCTGAGGTTGTCTTTAATCTTCTCGGTTTCAAAAAGATGAGTTTTTTTTCCTCAGCTGCGCACCGTTTTCTGGAGGAAGGGATTTAGGGAATTTGTGAGTTTTGTCAGTTGCGGAAAGGGACTTGGGGGATTTGTGAGTTTTTTTTTGTCTCGTGGTTTGCAGCTTTTAGAAAGGTAATATATATATATATATATATATATATATATATATATATATATATATATACACACATATATATATATATATATATATACACACATATATATATATATATACACATATATATATATATATATATATATATATATACACACATATATATATATATTAGGATTTTTAATTACGAATTAGAGATTATTTTTAATTATTTAATAAATGTATAATGTATTGTAAAGTTGTAGTTGGAAACTAAAATTAGGAATAATTTAAAGTATGTTTAGGAATAAATCAAATTTAATTAATAGTAGTCTAAGTTATCTTATTTATTAAAAAATAGAAATAAAAATAATTTAACTATTTTGTTTAATTATTTTATTATAATATTTGAATTAATGTTATTTATAATTTTTTTCGTAAAAAAGTAAATTCTTACGAGTTTACGATTTGAGTCTACGAGTCGAGTTTACGGAGCTCTCACGAGTTCACGTAAACTCTCGAGTTTGACAACCTTGCTCCACGCCTTCTACCATTACCGTTCGGCCTCACTTCCCTCATACCTTCCTTCTCCTTCTCATATCCTTTCCAAACCTTATTATTACCCCCTACCTTATACCATAACATAGTGATTGCTTGAGACCATATAAGGACTTGTGTAGACACATACATATTAGACGACTTTTCCTAAATAACAAATCCAAGAGTATGCTCCATGTAGACTTCATCAAAATCACCATGTAGCATTTTTTATGTCAAGTTGTAACAGAGTCCAAAGTGAATAACTGCAATGGAAAAGAGAAGTCTAATAGAACCTCCTCTTTTTCCATATTCTGGAACCTTGTTTGCATAAGGCCATTCATGATTTGATGAGCTCTGAAAAGCAGGTAGTTTGTCTTTGTCCACAAAAGGATTGATAATATGCTAAATTTAATATTGACAAACGTGCATTATTCTGTATGCTTTTGATCAATAGATATCCATGCAATGTATCTTAGCTCAACATTGAGAACTATGCCTAAGGTGTATTGGCACTTGAAGATGTTGAAGCTTCATCACTCTGCACTAGGACTGAAACTTTACATCATTTCTGGGCAAGGATCTCTGATCAATGAAATGATTTACCTTCATGTTCAGGCTTCATATATCTTATATTTGGGTCATCTAGTCATATGATGTTATTAACTGAAAACACCTATGTAGATTTCAAGCCCAAAACATGTGCATCTGTCGTGGCGTTATTTATGATGTGTACCAACCACTTATGATACGGTGATCACTTTATACACCTTTTTTGGAATGATGTTCTTAAAGAAAATAAATTGAGCATAATAGATATTTCTTGTATTCGGTTCACACCCTAGCAATTGCGACAGTATTTTAACTATTGAATTGGTAGTCTAAGCATTACTTACAGGATTGCTGTTTCTATTGCAATCTGTATTATTAACACACTTCAAATGTAATTGGGTTGAATTTAAAGGTTGAAACTTTTATATGCAGATGAAACAAAAACGTTCTAGTGCCAATAAATCATCCACCAATAAGCAGAGTACTGCAGGAAGTAATGATGACAGTATCCGAGCTGCAATTTTAGACGAGGCCACTATTGTATGTATATTCCCACACTTTATGTTGAATGCATAAGCAAAAGCAATCTGATTTTCATAGTATTTTCTGTCTTCTTGGCAGGTCTTCTCAACTCTCAGCTTTAGTGGTTCCCATGTTTTCAGTAAACTAAATCGTGGATTTGATGTTGTGATTATAGATGAAGCAGCACAGGCTGTAAGTGTCAAATCCTCTTAGTTGCTGAGTCACTTTTAATATTGCTTATAATATAAACTAACTTGACAAAGTTTGATCTTAAGAAGTTGCTGGGGTATCTCAAAATATTCCAGCAACTAATTTTTATTTATTTTTAATTGTAGTATGCAGATGGAATAACTTTCATGAACCAATAATCCCTGAAACTTAAGCTATCATGTGAAGACATAAAAATGATTTTATGTTTTAAATCTTGGAATCTATTACTTGCCCACACCGGAGTCCTTTGGGCTTTAGCTGTGAATAATGCACAGACCCAGCTGTATTGTGCTAGAGTATAACTTTTCATTAGAAAATAATAGGGGAGGAAAGGATTGAACTCTAGACCTTATGTTCATAGAGACTGATAATATCCCATGAACCAACTATCAGGAAAGCTTAAGCTGAGGTAAAAATAGAAATAATTTTAGATTATAATGAGTTTTCAAATATTTTGGGGCTGGAATACATTTTTTTTGCCTCTTGGAGTAAATAAGCTACTGAGGACTAAGTCTAAAGTCTGAAGTATATCTGAAATCCCTAAAAGTCTTTGTCTCTTGAGAGGACATCTTTTTCTTTGGTGAAGTTTTTCAATGGGACAGTGTTCTGAAGAATTTTCCTTGTTCTTGGGGTTCTACTTGTATCATAACTCAGATCCTCCCGCAAGCTAAAACATGCTCATTTTGGTGTAACACTTGGCTTATTTATTTTTATAAAAAGAGTAAAATTAAAATGTATTTCGAGTACAAGGGATCCACCGTATCACAAAAGTAAATTGCAAAAAAATGGTAGTTTGACTAAGTTATCTAATAATTATAAAAGGGGTGGAGATTAAAGGTAGAATTAATACAATTACTAACCACAGTAGGTAAGCCAGTGGAAGATTAAGATGGGACTAGAATAGTTGAAGACCACTAAGGCAGAGGATTAATCACTATATAAGGATGACACTCATAAGAAATGAGTGTCAAAGGAGATAGCTGCTGTGGTTGGGAATAGGTTTTTGATATTTGAGAATTCAAAAGTTGAGGATAAAAGATAGGATTGCTTAGATAAGGCAGTGGTAACATTTTGAATTTGGTTTCTGTTGGGTAGTGAAGAAAGGCATTTCCTTGAAAAAAGCAACATTAAAGGAACTAAAGAATCAATTTGTAGCAGAGCAATAGGAACTTCGGTGTTATGGGCGCCTAAGTCCCACATCAAGCTGCAATATGGGGTGCATGGTGAAGTATTCAAGTGTTTGCTTTTGCCCCTTTGATGGCTGACTTTTGAGAGTGAGTTACTCAAATTCTTAGGTACTTGTCAATTGGCATCAGACCTAGTTCTTGGTGTCTCAAAAACGGTTACCTACACAAAATTCTGCTACTAGGAGCCCTGACCAATACAGGAGTTGAATGAAGTGTCAGAGTTAAGTGTCATACAGATAAAGTCATCAAAATGTCAACTTTCAGTACTGGCGCCTTATAGGAACTTGGGTAGTATATGGCGCCTAAGTCTCACATTGAGCAGTACGACTTGGTGGAGTATTTAACTGTTTGGTTCTTTTGAAAGTAGGTTTCCCAAGTACTTGGATACTTGTCATGGAGGAAATGTGGTCTCCCAAGTCAAGAACACCGAAGAAGAGAATTCGATGAGCAAGATAAATTTATCTTGGAGAAATATCATACATGAAAAAAGTAGAACCTGTTAAGAAGTGAACTTTAAGCCTAACTCAATTGTTAGTATTTTGAAGGTTGTGAAAGGAGTAGTTGATGTGGTAGAGAAAATGTAGAGATAGTAGAATGTAGAAGTAGTAGTTGAAAGAAGTGATGTAGTTGTCTTTAGTTGTAGTAGATGTTAGCTCATACAAATGGTAGATGTTGGCTTCATACAAATGATAGATGTTGGCTACATACATCAAATGGTAGAGTTCATGGGTATTTATAGACCCATAGATTATTCTAGAACATACTAGCCACAACTTATGTGGAATGTTCTAGATTTTTACCTATGTAGAATATTCTTGATTTTTCTTCCTATCTTAGGTTTTTCTGGAATATTCTAGAACTTGTATTACATTTCAATTCTTCTATCTAAGGAGCTTCTACATTCTTCTAGAATTTCATTACACTTTAATACTCCTCCTTAATGCAAATTCGGTAACTCCAAGCATTGTGCACAGTAGTTCAAATCTTGGTCTTGGTAACATATCATCAATTTGATCTTCTTCCTCCGTTTCCTTGACCATAGTTCTTGCTTTGATGCTGAATTTTCTTCCTCTTCTTGAGTTTCTTCTTGAGATTGTTGCACTGGAAGTAGAATGTTGCTTTTAACAACTTTTTCTTCTTCCCAATTCCAAGAAGCATTTTCATCAACTTCAACATCTCGACTGATGATGAGCTTTTTAGTTTGTAGGTTGTAAACTCGATAGCCTTTTGACTGTGTGCTATATCCCAAAAATATTCCTCGTATAGTTTTGTCTTCAAGCTTGTGCCTCCTTTGATCAGGAACATGTATGTAGCAGATAGATCCAAATACTCGTAGGTGTTTAGCCGATGGCTTTCTCCCACTCCAAGCTTCAATAGGAGTCTTGTCTTGGACTGCTTTAGTTGGACATCTGTTTAGAATATAAACTGCAGTGTAAACTGCTTCAGCCAAAAAAGTGTTAGGCATACTTTTCTCTTTCAGCATTGATCTTGCCATCTCCATAACTGTGCGATTCTTTCTCTCTGACACACCATTTTGTTGTGGAGTATATGCGACTATAAGTTGTTGCTCTATGCCTTCATCTTCATAGAATTTTTCAAACTCGTGAGATGTGTACTCCTTGCCACGATCACTTCTAAGTACTTTTAGCTGTTTTCCACTTTGCTTCTCAACAAGGGCCTTGAATTTCTTGAATACTCCAAAAACTTCTGACTTTGCCTTTAAGAAATAGACCCATGTCATTCTAGAGAAGTCATCGATGAAGAGGATGAAATACCTGTTGTTATGATGTGAAGGTGTTCTCATCGGTCCGCAAACATCGGTATGAATCAACTCCAATAAGTTTTTTGCTCTCCATGCTTTGTCTGTCGAGAATGGTAATCGATGTTGTTTTCCGAGGAGACATCCTTCACATGATTCATTGTTCTCCTTCAAGCATGGAAGATCTCTCATCATGTTTTTCGTATATAGAAGCTTTAAGGCATGTGTGTTAAAGTGGCCAAATCTCCTATGCCAAAGCCATGAGTCATCAACTTCTACCTTCATGGCAATATTAGTTCCAGGTTTGAAGCTTATAGGAAAGCTTCTATTTCTCTTCTCCATTTTTACTTGGCCAATTTCTATCATTTTACTATCATAAATTTTGCATGTATCTTTCTCAAAATGAAGAGAATATCGATTCTCCATCATTTGGCCAATACTTAAAAGATTTTCTTTAAGATTTGGAACTAGTAAAACATCCTTGATGAATTTCGTACCTTTCTTTGTCTCCACCATGACAGTTCCTTTGCCTCGAGACTCCACTGTGGTGCCATTTCCTAGCCGAACTTTGACATTGACAGATTTATCAATGTCTTTGAAGATGGTTTGATCTTTCGCCATGTGATTGCTGCATCCACTATCCAAGTACCAACTTCCTTCTCTACCAGGAGATTCTTGATTGGCGTAGAATAAGAGTTTCTCTTGATTATCTTCTTCCGCAAAGTTTGCTTGATACTTATTTTTATTACGACAATACTTTTCTACGTGACCAAATTTCTTGCAATAGTGGCATTGAGGTTTTCCATGATGCCAACAATCTTTTTCCAAGTGACTTGTCTTTTTACATATGCCACATGGAGGATATTTTTCTTGACGAGTCTTCGAGAAGCTTCTAGGATTTTCTTTATTTCTAGAAATTTCTTCTCTACTTTTATTTCCTTCATATTCTTTATTCTGAGACCGTAATTTTAGTTTTGATTGAAAGGCATTTTCAACCGAGTCTTCTTCATGCCTTTTCAATCTTTGTTCATAAGCTTCAAGAGAGCCCATTAGTTGTGTGACTGACAATGTAGCCAAATCTTTTGTTTGTTCAATCGCAGTTGCGATTGCATCATACTTTTGGGGAATAGAAATTAAAATTTTCTCAACGATCTTTTTGTCAAGAATATTTTCCCCATAGGCTTTCATTTGACTAACTATTTCTTTTATTCTAGAATAGTAGTCTTTAATGGTCTCAGATTCTTTCATTCTTAATAATTCAAACTCTCGTCTTAGAGAATGAAGTTTAATATTGCGTACCTCGTCACTTCCTTGAAACTCCTCTTGTATTGTGTTCCAAGCTTGTTTTGCACTTGTAGCACCAATTATCCTTGGAAAAATTGTCTCATCAACTGCTTGTTGAAGAACAAATAAAGCCCTTGAATCCTTCTGCTTGTTTTCTTTCAACTCCTTCTTTTGAGCTGCAGTAAGAGTAGAGGTGTCTTCTGGAATATTGAATCCCTCTTCTATGATATCCCATAAATCTTGAGAGCGGAAGAATGTCTTCATTTTGACACTCCAAAAATCATAATTTTCTCCTTTGAAAATAGGTACTGGAATTGATGATGTTTGATTAGTAGTAGCCATGTGTTGAGAATATATTTGGAAGTAGTAGAATGAGTTATAGTTTTGTTTGAGGTAGTTGAAAATTTTATCTACGCCTAGTAGATGACCGAACGTAGCTCTGGTACCACTGTTAGTATTTTGAAGGTTGTGAAAGGAGTAGTTGATGTGGTAGAGAAAATGTAGAGATAGTAGAATGTAGAAGTAGTAGTTGAAAGAAGTGATGTAGTTGTCTTTAGTTGTAGTAGATGTTAGCTCATACAAATGGTAGATGTTGGCTTCATACAAATGATAGATGTTGGCTACATACATCAAATGGTAGAGTTCATGGGTATTTATAGACCCATAGATTATTCTAGAACATACTAGCCACAACTTATGTGGAATGTTCTAGATTTTTACCTATGTAGAATATTCTTGATTTTTCTTCCTATCTTAGGTTTTTCTAGAATATTCTAGAACTTGTATTACATTTCAATTCTTCTATCTAAGGAGCTTCTACATTCTTCTATCCCCACAAAACCGGCTTGTAAAGTGAGGTTTGCACCCACTTATATATATATTCTAAACTGGTCTTATTTCTAGTCGACGTGGGACTTCCAACACACCCCCATGCCGAGGTATATACATCTCGAACATGAGACTAGACATTAAGGGGTGGTCCAATAGCGGGTGGAACTATATACCCAACAAACAACAAATATCGCTAGGATAGACTCTAACTTGGCTCTGATACCATGTTAAGAAGTGGATTTTAAGCCTAACTCAACCCCACAAAACTGGCTTCTAAAGTGAGGTTTGCACCCACTTATATATATTCTAAATTGGCCTTATCTCTAGTCGATGTGAGACTTCTAATAGAACCAGATACACAAGGAGGAACTTCGTAACAAGATTCTTTAGGGACAGTATTTATTTACTAAACTAGACTAATAACTTTAATCTTTTTTCCTAAGTTGCAATGAAAATGGGCATTCTTAGAAAGTTGAAAAGGTTTATTATTATGTGGTTTCCGGCTGTATAACTAATTTTTTACTAATGAGCAGATTAAAGATTGTCAATAACATCTAAAACGATGTTGCTTATTTTATTTCAACTCTTTATGACAGGTGGAGCCTGCAACTCTTGTTCCATTAGCCAATCAATGCAAAAAAGTTTTTCTGGTACTTTACATCGCTCATCCTTGCATTACAGGAACCTACATCATTTTACCTTTTACTTATCGTAATATATGTTTGAACAATATTCTATATGATGTATAAAATATAAATTGAGGAAAAAAAATGCATTTTGACAGCATGTGCGAAGAAAGAAAAGCCATTATTCATATTAGCTCTTAATCAAAACAATGTGAAATGGTATACAGCAATGGGATTGATAATTCTTGTCTATTAATTGCTAATGTTTAGACAAAGGCCTGGACAGTGGAAATATATTTATACAATTGTTGAATCCTTTTAAAAGCTTGTTGGTTTACAGACTTTTTAAATAATGTTGTCCTTATTGAGGCTACATTTTGTTGCAACATTTTTAAAGGTTGGTGATCCAGCTCAACTTCCAGCAACTGTAATTTCGGACATTGCTAAGAATCACAGGTAAACAATTAGTTTTGTGGTGATTATGATTTTAATACATTAAACCATTCTTTTTTCTAACACGAGTTTTTGGCTTTATTGTTTCATGAATTAAGATACGGCACAAGCTTATTTGAAAGATTGATGGAGGCTGGTTATCCAGTTAAAATGTTGAAGACCCAATATCGAATGCATCCTGAGGTTGGTGCATACTGTTAACATGTTCTATATTAGCTAAGAATATGGCTAAAATACTGCTCGTAAGGTGTGGACAATCTTTCCCCCTTTGAATTATTTTGGAGTATACATAGGCCATAATTCATTTGTAATACATGTTAAGCAGAATCTTGCAAAATTAATTTCTCTAACGTGGTCTTCGTGTGGCCAAATGAGTTCAATTGGTTCAGACCTAAGAATTGCCTCATTTGCTGGGGAAATACCGGGGCCATGTTGGCTCTGTTGCTTAAGTGGTATTATAGTGGTGGATTTCTTAGCAAAATTTAAGTGCAGTAAAATTATGGTTTTGAAGGAATGACATTTAATGATACCTAATCAAGAAACTGAGTTAGGCAATATTTTAGATTGAAGAATATAAATGAGAAACAGTACAGGTTGTTTTAAATTGATGACTTACAAATGGAATATCTAGAGAATATTCCAGGCTACACTTTCGTAGCATTTGATCTTGATATATTCCACGTTACTAATAGGCCCACGACGAAGATATATATGGAAAATGAGGGGGCTTACGGGAATAGAAAAAGGGACAAATATGCCTCATAAATTAGGCCTGCATGTGTATGAGTGTAAAAGGAATGAAGTGGCACCAGCTGAAAGAGAAAAGTAGGGCAGCTGGCAGAAAGAGAGTGGAGATGCAAGAATTGTGCTGGAGGGAGGGAGAGTAGTAAGCATTTGGAGGGGGATAAGCTGGAAAATTATTTTGGGAAGCTTGAGAAGTTCTTCCCCAGGATAGGGAGGGAGGGGGTTTGGGTTTCTTTTCCTAAATTACCATTTTGCATGGGAACTCTGATCTATTAATGGTTTTGTTTCTCTTAAAGGTCTCCTCTTTTCCACATTTTAATAGACGATTCTCCTCTACTTTTTGCTTCATTTCAATATAAATACTACTCTGGTCCGATTCAAATTCTGTCGTGTACCACACTTCTAAAATCCTGGAGTTTTATCCCTAGGATTTGATTGTATCACATAACAGAGAATATAACATGTTCCTGTTAATCAGTTTTATCGTGTTGCATCAAGGGATTATGTTAATATCATTTAGTATTTGGTCCTTGAGTTGTTTTTCTTTTTTATTACTTTTCTGTGGAGAAAACTCATCATTATTTCTTTTTTATTACTTTGTTCTTTTTGAAATTTCCTGTGAATTTTTCTGAATGGGTTTTATTATGTAATGATCGAACAGATACGAAGCTTTCCCTCCAGTGAGTTTTATGGAGACTCATTGCAAGATGGGGATGAGGTGAAATCACGGACAATACGGGCATGGCATGATTACCGCTGCTTTGGCCCCTTCTGCTTCTTTGATATACACGAGGGAAAAGAGACTCAACCATCTGGGAGTGGTTCATGGATTAATATCGAGGAAGTTGACTTTGTTCTATTCTTGTATCAAAAACTGATTTCACTTTATCCGGCACTCAAATCTGGTAACCAAGTTGCAATTATATCACCCTATAGTCAACAAGTCAAGCTCTTCCAAAAACGTTTTGAGGAGATCTTTGGAATGTCAGCTGAGAAAGTAGTGGATATATGTACTGTTGATGGTTGCCAGGTAAACTAGCGTAGTGTTTATTGTATGATATCCTTCATGTTCATTTTGACTTTTATTGCTGATTATTTAACAGGAAATTATGCAAATACTTGAAAAAGGTTTTAATTGTTTACCATCTGGAATACAATAAACCTGTCATTTGCAAGACTAAGATTACGAGTGCATAGATAGCTGGTTATGAACTGTTGCACTGCACCATAGACGAGCCTTCATTGTGTAATTTGGCTTGATTAAATTATAAATTTAAAGTTTTAAAAAACGTTAGGAATTGAAGAAATAAATCATAATTTACTCTCTTTCAGGGACGGGAAAAGGACATTGCAATATTTTCATGTGTCAGGGCAAGCAAAGATAAAGGCATAGGTTTTTTAGAAGACATCCGACGGATGAATGTTGGGATCACTAGAGCAAAGTCAGCAGTATTGGTACTGTGTCTTTTTTTGTTAATGTGATGATTCATGGATTTCATTTGGTCCATACACCTGAATATCGATCCATTTTTATGTTGTTGGTATAGGTGGTTGGATCTGCCTCAACATTAAGGAGGAGTGAACAATGGAACAAGCTAGTGGAAAGTGCAGAGAAAAGGGACTGTTTATTCAAAGTAAAGTCATTTATACGTAGCAATACATGAATTTGATCCGTTAAAATAAGAATTTTAATTGAGCCTAATTGATCAGAGTTTCCACTCTCCATTAGTACATGTTCCTTTTATCTATAATGTCTACATAAGTATTCGTTTGTTGGTCCACCTGAATCTATCTGGTTAGATTATGGAACCAAGAAACTTTTTCACCAAGCTGAAGAAGAACTAAACAATTTCCATCTGCAGGTTTCTCAACCATATTCATCATTCTTCAGTGATGACAGTCTGGCCTCCATGCAAAAAAAGGTAGCCGAACCATCTCAGGTGATTGGACCCACTGATACAGTAGATAATGATGTGCAGCCCAACACTGCTGCAACCTTTGATGATCAAGGACAAGCTGAGGACAACGACGATGGTGACGTGGACATGCATGATGCGGGTTTCGACGAGGATTAGTTGAGTTGTAGAGTGTATAAATATAATTTATGTATTTTCCTGTCATGAGAAGGAAAAATGATAGTATTCGTTTAATGCAGAAAAAGACACTGCATAGTTACTGATTTTCTACCAGGTATTTATTATATGCAAGTAAAAATGCACAGTTTTTTAACTTATTAGGCCTGTTTTTCGACCTTAGTCTCTGTTTTGCCCTCAAATGAAATTCTGCTTTATTTCCACATGATGGCAAGATTGAGGATGAAAGCAATTTTAAAGTTACTTTATTAAGTTGTACTTTTTAAAGAAGCACTACTATTTAACACTAACCTGGGTGCTTAGGACAGTTGTTAAAATATTAAAATTGAAATTGATGGTAAGAAGCATTCTCAATATATTTTCATAACTTTTAATGCATTCTTCTTGACATGTCTAATAATAAAGATCGTTTTTCAATTTTAATGCCAAACATTCGGTTGATATTCTTACAAGGTAAATGTGAACAAATGGTATAACCTGAGGTCAGGTTTTATTTGCAATAAAATAATTGTTTTATCTTACAGATTTAGCAAACAAATTATGAGGCTAATCAACATTTTCACTCTACTATTCTCTCCCTATATTTTGTTTGCTGCTTATTTAAAAGCTTTATTAAATAATTAAGAGTATTCGTATATACTTTATGTTCTTTATTTGTGTACATAGGACATTACAAAAATCTTTACAAATACATGGTTACAATAGTTTATTAATTAATAAAAGGTTTGATTAAGTTTTAGGTCTATCCTATAAGGTTTTTGTTATTATAACATAATATTGTGGTTAGTCTAAAATGAATTATAAAATAATATTGTGATGATCTCATTATCTAACATATTTTTAATGAAAGAAATAAAAGACGTTTGTTATTTAACATATTAACAACATAAACTCATTTCTTAATATACAAAAACAAATAAATAAAATAACAAAAAAAAAAGTCATCACATAGTTTATGAAAAAAAATTAAATTATAAAAACTCAATTAATTTTTTTTAATATTCAATATACAACAAAATTTAATAAAGACTTAATTATAAATACGAAGAATTTGAGATGTGATTATGTCTTAATAGAAATACAAGTCTTTAATAATAAAACATTAATTAATATCCACCATACATAATATTATAATATGATTCCTGATAGGAATATTATTGTACATAATAAGTAGGTACTTGCATAGGCAATTATTGTGCTATACTAAAGTTGAAAAATAAATTATTGTTTATAGTATTAGCACATGTTTTTAGTTTCATAGAGTTGCACAAGGCAGAGCTAAAAGCAAGCAATCAATGGTGGAGAGGGAAAAGTAAGAGGAACAAAATAGTAACAACATGACAAGGAATTTTCATGCATAGGAGTTTACAAAAGAAGCAAAGTCCTTAATGCACATAAAGTGATGGAAAAGCTTCTACCACCTTTCTTCATTCTTTTGGACAAACAACTATTTATTACGTATTTATTTAACTATCTCTTTTAATGCTGCAACACTTAGTTTTCCACAAAATGTGCATACCTACTTTCTTCATCACCCAGAATTGAAATAATTTTAAACTATGAAATGTTTATTTTGAGAATGATGCAGTGAAAGAGTGAAGGAAGAAAGATTGAAAAATTATATTTAATAGGAGTAGGAAGACTTAATTATTGTTTTTTTCAAATTTAAAATTGACATCTTTATAAAAAAAAATCATGATTTTCATACTTAGTAATTGAATTTAGTCACAATAATTTGTATATGGTAAAAGTAAGTATATTTTTTTTTATCAAATCAGTAAGTATGTCTTACTTTTTTTTTTGTGACAGTATGTGATGCCAATGTACTGGTGGAAAACAAGAATTTTTAAAAACAGTTTTTCACATTAATTGGAAAACCAATTTAGATTCAGAGATGTAAAAAGGATTACTTCTCATATATATATATATATATATATATAATTACTTATTTTATATCAAATAATATCTATATAGCTTAACTAAATTACCTACTAAAACAATGATTAAATATACTTTTTATTATCATGATTATATTGATTAATATTTTACATTTTCAGTGTAAAAGTAATTATAATTAAAAATAAGAATTAAAAAAATTGTTACAAACTGTTATAAATTTAAAAAGGTTAAATATGATTTTAATTCTAAATTATGATATAAAATTGGATTTTATTCATAATACAATTTGATCCTAAACTCTAAAAGTCATGTATGTTTTTATGTGAGTATATGAACACATATGTAACAATGTTGTTTTTTACATCATTAAATATTTAATATTGTTTGGTAATAAAGATTATATTCATTTATTAATAAAGTTTAGAAATGAAAATGATTTAAAGTTTAAAATAGTATGAAATCCATTTTTTTCATGAAAGATAAAAGACTTAACACATATTAATCTTTTAAAAAGCTATAATCATTTTAATTTTTAATATATATAAAAATTAATATGCCTTATTTTTTTTCAAAATAATTATCAAAATTTGTTCTAATGAACTTAACTTAAGTTTAAATATCTTAATTAAAATTCAAATAAAATTATAAGAAATATACATATTAATATGTAAAATAATAAAAATTATTACAAAAATTAAAATTTAATTCAATAAAGTAAAATAAAATTATGTAAATATATATAAAGTCATAGTTGCAAAAACTAAAACCTTATTTAAATATTTTAAATTATCCACTTATCTATCTTTACATTGATAATCATATTATTTCTATTTTTAACATGAGAGTAATTTTTTATGTTTTTTTTTATAATATAAGACTTATCTTTCTTACTTCTTTTAAAAGTGACTTAAATAAAAATTTATGAAATTTCAAATTAAATTTTTAATTTTCATCATTTTTCCTTACTTGTGTTTAGCTAAAATATTACTTTTAGACAAAAAAAAAAATCATAATTGTAATCCTTAACATTAAAAGGTGTATAATATATGTGATTAGAAAATTCAGAATCATACTTTGGAAAGATGTTAGATAGAGAACCTTAATCTTAATCTAACCAACTATTAAGATATATATATATATATATATTATATATATATATATATATATATATATATATATATATATATATATATATATATATATATATATATATATATATATATATAATATATATATATAACCGTTATATTATCGATGGAAGTTTTATTATGTCGGTAAAATAATGTTTCTTAATTGTAAAAATAAAAACATATATAAGATTTAAATACTAATTTGATATAGTAATGCGTTTGATTGTACATTATATTATTAATGATTTAAATAATGTTAGAAAAAAAACTAAATTGAATAATTTAGCGAAAATTGAAATTTGATTGAAAAGAAAATTAAGATCATATTAAAAAAACTTAACGAAAATAATGACCAAATTAATAATTAAGCCTAATTATAATTATTGAAATTGTATAGTAAAAGTGTAGATGTGTTATAGATTTAAATTTAATAAAAAAAAGGTTATACACAAAACTATTTACAAATTCAACATTGAAGTCGAGATATTCTTAGATAAAAGTTTATGAGATTCTAAGTTGTTTAAATTATAAAACATGTAAATATGTAAATTTAAATTATAAAACATGTAAATATGTAAATTTAAATTATAAAACATGTAAATTGTTTCATATTAACATCAAATCATTATAGATGCAAATATTTTATTTAATGATGATAGATGCAATGTTTCAAATGCAAAATGGTGTCTTTGACTGCAATAAAAATAAAGCAACTTGCATGTATTTTTTTTTGTCTAATAAGCTAACACTTAAAAAAATAATAAAGATACGTACTCTTAAGTAGGGCTAGGCAAAGTGTACTAAACTGAACTGAACTATAAATAATTATAGTTAACTATAAAACAATTCAAATAAACTGATCTGAACTAAAAAATAGTTCAAAAAAACTGAACTGAACTATTTTTTAGTTCAATTAAACTGCAATAGTTCAGTTAACTATTTTTAACTATTTTTAGAACTATAATGCATTTTTGAAACTGCAACAGTGCAGTTACACTGCAATAGATCCATTTACAACTGAAATATCCATTTAAAACAGTTCGAGCATAGTCAGAACAACAAGAACGCAATTGAGACCATTTATCAACGAGGTAATTATAATTAAAAGATCTGGAAATTGCAGAAATACGATCATTTGCAAATAAAGCTTCTGCAATTCCATAACAACATTGATAAAAGATATCTGATTCAAAACCACATAGATATATAAAAAAAAACAATACCATTAAGATGTATTGCCACTCTATTTATGAAGCTAAGATTAGTAATAAACAAAATAGTCAGTTCATCAAATCATCAGTCTTGCCTGAACACCACAAGGTAATATCTGAAAATTCTGGGTCAAAATTGCCTAATAATATTCTTTCTATTTATTGCTCAACTCATCACGTATTTAGGAAGTGATGAGTTCATGACATCTTTCTTCACTCCTACAGGGATATTAAAGATTTGAAGTTAGAAGTTGGGAATCCACACTCTCTACATTAGAATATGTACTCTCTACATGGAAAAATAATTGTAATGGAAAAATAATCCAACACAATCATATGCTCGGAAACTTTTCTTCAGTCAATTCTAGCCCTAAACAACACCTAGCAATCAAGTAGAAATGCATTACATCAGTCACCAGAGAAAAACAAATAAAAACAAATCCTCTTTCCCAATAGCCTGTTTGTCATATTGTCTTCCTCTTCCTACATAAAGTGTGATTCACTCAATTTCTTTTCCAATCCAAACTTTGACAGTGAAAAACTGTAACAAAAACTGACAACAACAAGAAGAATCACAGAGAAAAAACAGAGAGACCTTCCTTCTCAAGTTTAATTATATATTGCTTACACAAATGATAACAACAAAATAAAAGGAAGTTGGTGCAGCAAGTATCCTCTACAGTTGCTTGAACCGGGTAGGACTACTCTACAGGCAGGCATACCATGGGTTCAAACACAAAATCATTTGACTAAAATGAAAAACAACCCCATCCGATTCGATCCATGTGTTTAATTATATATGAAATTTAAGTATACAATCTTAGTCCATCACCTTCATAGTATACTCTTCAATAAATTCATATTCCTACACAATTTTTCACATTAAACAAAAAAACCTTTAAATTTAGAGACCACTAGATAAGGTGGAACAACAGTGAACCCATGGGGGGACTAAGTAGTAGCAGTAACAGACTCTTCAATATAAAGCTTCTGCAATTCCATAACAACATTGATAAAAGATATCTGATTCAAAACCACATAGATATATAAAAAAAAAACAATACCATTAAGATGTATTGCCACTCTATTTATGAAGCTAAGATTAGTAATAAACAAAATAGTCAGTTCATCAAATCATCAGTCTTGCCTGAACACCACAAGGTAATATCTGAAAATTCTGGGTCAAAATTGCCTAATAATATTCTTTCTATTTATTGCTCAACTCATCACGTATTTAGGAAGTGATGAGTTCATGACATCTTTCTTCACTCCTACAGGGATATTAAAGATTTGAAGTTAGAAGTTGGGAATCCACACTCTCTACATTAGAATATGTACTCTCTACATGGAAAAATAATTGTAATGGAAAAATAATCCAACACAATCATATGCTCGGAAACTTTTCTTCAGTCAATTCTAGCCCTAAACAACACCTAGCAATCAAGTAGAAATGCATTACATCAGTCACCAGAGAAAAACAAATAAAAACAAATCCTCTTTCCCAATAGCCTGTTTGTCATATTGGTCTTCCTCTTCCTACATAAAGTGTGATTCACTCAATTTTCTTTTCCAATCCAAACTTTGACAGTGAAAAACTGGTAACAAAAACTGACAACAACAAGAAGAATCACAGAGAAAAAACAGAGAGACCTTCCTTCTCAAGTTTAATTATATATTTGCTTACACAAATGATAACAACAACAATAAAAGGAAGTTGGTGCAGCAAGTATCCTCTACAGTTGCTTGAACCGGGTAGGACTACTCTACAGGCAGGCATACCATGGGTTCAAACACAAAATCATTTGACTAAAATGAAACAACCCCATCCGATTCGATCCATGTGTTTAATTATATATGAAATTTAAGTATACAATCTTAGTCCATCACCTTCATAGTATACTCTTCAATAAATTCATATTCCTACACAATTTTTCACATTAAACCAAAAAAACCTTTAAATTTAGAGACCACTAGATAAGGTGGAACAACAGTGAACCCATGGGGGGACTAAGTAGTAGCAGTAACAGACTCTTCAATATAAAGCTTCTGCAATTCCATAACAACATTGATAAAAGATATCTGATTCAAAACCACATAGATATATAAAAAAAAACAATACCATTAAGATGTATTGCCACTCTATTTATGAAGCTAAGATTAGTAATAAACAAAATAGTCAGTTCATCAAATCATCAGTCTTGCCTGAACACCACAAGGTAATATCTGAAAATTCTGGGTCAAAATTGCCTAATAATATTCTTTCTATTTATTGCTCAACTCATCACGTATTTAGGAAGTGATGAGTTCATGACATCTTTCTTCACTCCTACAGGGATATTAAAGATTTGAAGTTAGAAGTTGGGAATCCACACTCTCTACATTAGAATATGTACTCTCTACATGGAAAAATAATTGTAATGGAAAAATAATCCAACACAATCATATGCTCGGAAACTTTTCTTCAGTCAATTCTAGCCCTAAACAACACCTAGCAATCAAGTAGAAATGCATTACATCAGTCACCAGAGAAAAACAAATAAAAACAAATCCTCTTTCCCAATAGCCTGTTTGTCATATTGGTCTTCCTCTTCCTACATAAAGTGTGATTCACTCAATTTTCTTTTCCAATCCAAACTTTGACAGTGAAAAACTGGTAACAAAAACTGACAACAACAAGAAGAATCACAGAGAAAAAACAGAGAGACCTTCCTTCTCAAGTTTAATTATATATTTGCTTACACAAATGATAACAACAACAATAAAAGGAAGTTGGTGCAGCAAGTATCCTCTACAGTTGCTTGAACCGGGTAGGACTACTCTACAGGCAGGCATACCATGGGTTCAAACACAAAATCATTTGACTAAAATGAAACAACCCCATCCGATTCGATCCATGTGTTTAATTATATATGAAATTTAAGTATACAATCTTAGTCCATCACCTTCATAGTATACTCTTCAATAAATTCATATTCCTACACAATTTTTCACATTAAACCAAAAAAACCTTTAAATTTAGAGACCACTAGATAAGGTGGAACAACAGTGAACCCATGGGGGGACTAAGTAGTAGCAGTAACAGACTCTTCAATATATTTAAATCTTTTTCCTACACAATTTCCTCACACAAAAAAGAGTGGTAGTAAGCCCAAATTAAAAGGAAAAAGCTTTCCTTCATCGCAGGTCTAAATGATTTTTTTTTTCAAAAGGGAAAAAAAGAAGAAGCAATTTTCATCATCAAATTGGTTGAATTAAAATTATAACTGCATAATGTGAGTTCATGATAACATTATTGGGGAAAAGAATAAAGAGGTATGAGCGATATATACCTCGTAATCGAGGGTGCAATCTTGGCCAATACCAGACCTAATTTGCCACTGTTCATCATCATAATCAGGCGATTTAGAGGGTCCACGTAGTGCTTCTTCTTCGTCGCCGTCGTCGTCTTCAAGATCGTCGAGGTCCTCTAGCTGAACCATCAAACTGGAAAAAGGGTAGGGTTGGGGTTGGAGGGTTCGCGCCCCTCAATCAACCCCTTTTGCAGCTTTAATCCTTTGTAGGCAGTTTGATCCACTGAATCTGCATTTTCACGAAGCAACAATGGAATTCTCTTCGCATTTCTCTCAGCCCTCTCGAACCCTAGCTTTGAAAGTTTTCAATTTGGGGTGAAATTATCAATTAGAAGAAAAATTTGTGATTCACAGTTAACTATACTGAAAACCGTGGAAAGTTCAATTTCTTTTAACTGAACTATACACTAGTTTAATTAGTTTTCAGTTAAAACAAGTTTAGTTATTTTTAGTACAATATAGTATGGTTAACTGTAGTTTTAGTACAGTTTATTAAATTGTGCCCAGGCCTACTCTTAAGTTTTTCATGGTACAACTCGAATATTACACATGTTTTTTTTTCTAGATATGAAGATAATGTTTAACCCTTCCATCTTATAAGAGGATCTTATGACAGTCTTCTAATATCAAAGATCACTTGAAGAATGTGTCAAAGTTGCTTTATGTTAATAGCCTTTTTGAAAATATAGCATGTAAGCTATGCATGGACCATCAACCTTGTATGATCATGTGCTTTACTTCAATTTGGATAAAAATTATCTCACTTAGGCTTGATAAGCCATGTTGTATATTAGAATGTTGCTTGGGAAAAAGATATTCAATTAATGCCACATAAGGAGCAAATGCATCTTTATGCTTTAACATGGACAAAAGAAGAAAAATTCCCTAAAGATGTTAACGGCTAGAAAGGATTCTAAACAACTCTTTCTTCGAATCCTTTATAAATAGAAGATACCCTTGAAGAAGAAATATTGATGAGTCCATGACTCCTCATAGAATATAAAGGACCTTCCTAAGAGGATGACTAGGAGCATGACAAGAAGGGGCCTCTAATCCATCATTTATTTTTTTATTTAGCATTTGTTTATGTTGACTTGTGTTTAGGTTGACTTGTTGATTTGACTTAAGTTGATTTGTTGACTCTTATGTTTGTTTTGTAGTATTTACTAGGATCATCTTGGAGGAGGATAACACTACTTGGAGAGGAGGAGAGGCTTGGGCTTGCATCCACACATATGTGGCGCCTTTTGGAGAACATAGAGAGCTTGGAGTTGACTTTTTTCTAGAAGGTCAAAGGCGCCTATGAAAGACTTGGTAGGCAAGCTAGGTCACGCCTCACATCAACGAGTCCTTTTGAGATGACATAGTTTCTAGAAGAATTTCCCTTGTATTTGCTTTCATGTCCTTTAGTTTGTGCTTTTGCAAAGACTCTTTCCATCACCTATAAAAGAAGGTCTCTTAAACTTGTAAGAAGGTTGAATATTTGGAGATTATACACTTATATTTGACCATTTGTGAGAGTTCTCTTGAGATTGTCCTATTCTTTTAAGTTTTATCTTGAGTTTAGGACTCAAATGGTGCCACATTCACTTATAGTGAGATTGGTAAGCCTTGTACCCCCTTAAGTGGCTTGTCAACGCCTTAATCCCCTCCCCCTTCTAGTCTTTCTTCTTATACTCCATTTTTTGCTTCTCTTTTGGTTCACATTTTTGCTTATACTATTTGACTATGTTGTTTTACTTTCATGTGTTGTGTTAAGTTTACTTAATTCAACTACCCTTCTTCTTGAATCTTTGGAAAGTGAACATTCACATCTAGATGACCTCTTAGTTATTTTAATGTCTAGTGAAGATCTTCCTTGGATTTTCTTCACTATTAACACCATATTCCTAAAGAACTAAAATGGGTCTTCATCAATTGTTCACAACAATAGTGTTTTAACATCTTTGCAATCCTTAAGTAATCCTTGTTCCATACTAGTATAGAAGAGTGAACTTAATCTTGTATATGTTGTAAGATGCAACATTTTCTTTAGTAAGAAAACTTATGATCATTTAGATTACTTTGTAAACAATTGTCTTTGCCAAGAGTGATTGTGTTATAAAGAATATTTGATTTTAGTTGGGAGCAGACGTGTTCCATATAATATTTGGTCTTATCTAGAAGTAGTTGTGTTCTAAATAATACATAATCTTGACCAAGAGTGATTGTGTTCCAAATATTACTCAGTTTTATCCATGAGTGTGACTAAAATTTGAAGAACACTTATACTGTATTTTGCAACGTTAGTTTACACAGTATAACTTGATCGTGTTAAAAAAAAAACTTGACATAATCTTGTTTAATAAATGAACTAATAGAATATCCATAATAAATGATTGTTTGCATTATTTTTTTCTCTTTGCATGTTATTAAACCAATTTTCACCAAAGAAGAAGAGTTTTTTTCTAAAACGAGATTTTCAAAAAAAAATTGACATTGTGTTTGTCAACTTGAGCTTGAAATTGACTATCTTCATCGAACACTTATCTTATGAAAACTTGTTAACAATGTGTTTATCAAGTTAAAATATCATATGGCTGATTTAACCATTGATATTGCAAAAAAGTCATTAAAAAGTTAAATACATAATTCAAACTTCTCTTATTGAGTATTTTGCATGTTTTCACATATGTTTAAATAAAATAAGTTATTTACGAATTAGAAACCTTAGAGGATTTTCATAACCACATTTTATGGTCTAAGTTCTTATTTTACAATGTGTGTGTGTGCCTCTGTGTGTGTGTGTCTATATCTTTGTCTATGTGTGTGTCTGTGTGTGAGTGTGTGTCTGTGTGTGTGAGTGTGTGTGTCTGTGTGTGTGTCAGTGTAAGTCTATGTGTGTTTGTGTGTGTTTGTGTGTATCTATGTGTGTCTGTGTGTTTATGTGTGTGTCTGTGTGTGTCTATGTGTGTGTGTGTGTCTATATGTGTGTGTCTATGTGTTTGTGTGTGTCTCTATGTGTGTGTCTATGTGTTTGTGTGTGTCTCTATGTGTGTCTCTTTGTGTGTGTATGTGTCTGTATGTGTGTGTGTGTGTGTTTGTGTGCATGTGTCTGTGTGTGTGTGTGTGTGTCTGTGTATGTGTGTGTGTGTTTGTGTATGTGTGTGTGTGTGTGTTTATGTGTGTGTGTGTATGTTTGTCTGTGTGTGTGTTTGTATGTGTATGTCTGTCTGTGTGTTTCTCTATGTGTCTGTTTGTGTGCCTGTGTGTGTGTGTGTGTGCGTGTGTCTTTCTGTGTGTGTGTTTGTCTATGTGTGTCTGTCTGTGTGTCTGTGTTTGTCTGTATGCGTGTCTCTGTGTGTGCCTGTTTGTGTGTTTGTGTGTGTCTGTCTGTGAGCCTTTGTGTGTCTCTGTGTGTGTGTGTGTTTGTCTGTGTGTTTGTGTGTGTGTTTGTATCTGTCTATTTGTGTGTTTGTGTGTGTGTCTGTGTGTGTGTCTATCTGTGTGTCTGTGTGTGTCTCTATTTGTGTGTCTGTGTGTGTGTCTGTGTGTGTGTCTGTGTGTGTGTCTGTGTTAACACAAAAATCGTCTAGAGAGTAGACTATATAAGCAACTCAAGTTTTGAAGTTTAATAGTCAAAATTAAACAAAATATTATTGTGTAAGAAAAGTTGTTTTAAACAAGTAGCGTTAGAAGCATCCTATAACGTCTGAAGCTAGATCTGAAGTAAAGCTTTCTAGACCAAACTGATTGAATGAATTAGAAAATCATAAACAAGGTCTAAGAACAAGTGTCTCTCATTGAAGTTTCTCAATAGACTATATGAGCAAGTAAATTAGCTACTTATGAAAACAAAAATCTATCTTATATGGTGCTAAGACTAAAAGAAATATATTCATACAATGTTATATCAAGCAAAGCATTCTATAGAAAACATCATTTGATAAGTGACCACCAAAACGCTTTAGCCTTGAGAAAGCATCTTATGTTCATATCATTTGATGAATAAACATTTGTCTCACCAAATGATGCATTTATTACAACTAACACATTTCCAATTGAATGCACAATTAATATAATCGATTTGCAATAGATGCTAGTCAAACATATTTAAAAATATGACTGTTGTTGTAGATATGACTAAGCTTGAAAACAATTTTCAAATTATAACAAACTTAATTGATTACATAACCAGTGTAATCGATTAAGCTCTTCACTTAAACAGATTTTGAAAAAAAATTCTCTTCAAAAACCTATCACAACACATTTCAACAATATGTTTGCAAAGACACAAGTTTTAATTGATTTTACACTTAATGTAATCGATTTAAACTTGTTGTTTTGCCACAGTTTAAAAACATAAGCTATCTGATGAACCTAATTGATTACAACGTCACTGTAATCGATTATTTCATACAAAGTTTCTTTGTGCTTGTGGTTTTAACACACAAAAATATTCAGTATGTATACAGAGATATAAGCACAATTATAATCACAGAAGTATGCAAACTAATCAACATATCAACATATGTATTCATCAAGAAAAATTTTCATAGCAACATATGTATCAATCACAAATACACATTTTTGTTGTGTCATGACAACATCTATGTGTTGTTACAATCAATGTGTTGTCATCATAAAAAACAGACACATGGAATGGGTTTAGCACTCACATTGCTCCCCTTTTCAACAACATTCAACTTTAAATTTTAGAATGTAAACTTAATGAAGAAGTGTTATTTTTGCAGTGCTTCAAGAATATATCACCAATAACAGAGGACATAATCATGGAGATATGACAGGAGTGGGAAACATATCTTTTATACCATAGCAACATTTATTTTTTCTTAAAGACATTCATTAGTTTAGTTTTAATACTTTTATATTTTTTATTTTATTTTTTTAGTTTTAGTTTTGATTAGTTCGTACTTTAAACTTGAAAATGTATTTTGGAAACATTCAATACTTCAAATTATAATGATTTTTTGCTTTTCAAATTTGGTAAAATATTAAAAACAAATAAATTATTTAAAAAAAGAACTACAATTAACGTCAACTATGGTAAGGATGGATGTCAATTACCATCTTTTTTACATTCGCAAAAACTTGCGCTCAATGGTGCACGTCCTGTCGCTCTAGATGTTGGATCCCTTTCTGGCCATCATCAATTGACGTCGGTTTGCTTGATGACCGACATCATTCAACGTCACATTTTTAGTCTAACATTAAATTGACATCTCTATCTAAGACGTCGATGTTTGGACTGATGTCAAAACTAAAAAATAGTTGATATTGAAACTCATTTTTTTTGTAGTAATGAATATAATAAACTAATGTTGGCAAATTTTAATAAAAATCCAAAGCTTCATACAAAACAACACAAAAACAAACTCAAACAATATAGCATTATACAAAATAGCACCTCAACATAACAGCATGGCATCATGCTAAACAACACGAAAACAAACCTAAATGGCATAGCCTCGTATAAAATATCATGGTAACATATACCCAAACAACATGGCCATATATAAAAAGGCACGACAATAAGTAGAACTCCACAAAATCATATAAAAACACCATGACAGCATGTATCACCACTACAACTTCATATAAAAACAACACGACAACATGCATCAACACCACAACTTCATATAATAACATGACAACAATTTGGAAACATATACAACAACATGACAATAAAGAAATACAACTCAACAAGCCACCCAACCCCATATCATTCATTTAACAACCCAAAATCGCATAATATATTATGGCAAGCGTTAATGATTATAATGTATATATTATTTACCCCTCATGGCCAACATTCAATTATAAGATGTCTTGCATTGAACATGCATTGTGGCCAAAGACAGGAACCATCAAGCACTATCCCACATAAATAACATATGAGTGGCATGACACCTTACACTTTGCATCGCATAAAATAATGAATGAATGACATGTCAATTGCAACAATGGAAATCAAACACCGCAAGAATGAAATCAAAAACCTCAATCAATCAAACATCATATATAGCATAATAAAATTAGAAAGGGCCACCAACATAGACCAAGCAACTGCACCGTACGCGTAGTGTTATTAACAACAATAAATATAATATAACAAAACCATGAACATGATATATCATTTAAACACATGCACCAGAATACCTAGTGTTGGTAGGGGGAGCTTAGCGTTTTTACATATTTGTTTTTTGTGATGAATAGATTAATTGTTTAAATGGTTTCTTGCACAACAAAATGACATAACAAATGTGTATATCTTTAACATGTTAGTGCTAGATGTTTGAATCCATTAATGATGAGTGAATCAAGCCTAAAACATATTAGAAATCTAGTTTTTGGTATAAATAATCGATTAAAAAAGTGTAAAAATCTGTTAGATTTAGCGAGAACACTTAGAAAGCTAAACATGAGTAAATCACTCTGTTATAATCGATTATATAAGTTACATAACCGATTAAAATAGAGAGAAAGCCATAATTTGTTATATAAGTAACATAATAGGTTAAGGATGACAAATAGATGACTAATATGGCTAAGTGTCAATATAATAGATTACATAAGTTTGATAATCGATTAAGACAGAAAGAATAGTCTAATTCATTGCACAAATAGTCTAATATGTTAAGACTGTTAAAAGAAACAATTTTAGACTTAAGAGTTTAAATAATCGATTACACACATGAGATAATATGTTAAAACAAAAAGAAAAACATAACAGATTATGCAATTAACATAATCGATTATTCTACGATAGGATTTGAAAATCCTATATATGTGTGACTTGAAACTTGTTTAAAAGACGTTATAATTTTTAACATTCTTGTTGAGTTTTGATTACATGTGATTTCAAGAAACATTCTTGGAGAATCAAAGCTTCATTTGGTGATTACACATCAAGGATTCTTTCAAGACTTTGGACTACATTGGTTCTGATTCAATCTGCACTTGAAGAGTGTGTTAAATATTAGGTTCACCAATAATCTGTGCATTGTATACCTGTGTGAGGATAGCCAGGTTTGAGAGTTGGGATTGCTCTTGTGTTTGTAAGAGATTGAGTATGTTCATCTCTTGTTTTGCTATTTTGATTTTGAGTGGTCGGAGGAGTGCAATTAAAGGTTGTCATTGTATTCTTGTATACTCAATCATTATAGTGGATTTCCTTTAACTAAGGTTGTTGAAGGAGGACTAGATGTAGGCTTCTGATAGTCGAACTAGTATAGATTGTTATGTCTTGATCTTTTTCTCCCTCTCTTTATCTTTATTGATTCATTTGTCTTTGATTATTGATTTCAAGTTACAAGAACTCATAAAGATTTCAAAAAGGGTTAAAACCAATTCTTCAAACCCCCCCTCCCTCCCCCGTCTCTCTTGGTTTGAGATATAAGGCTTATCTTTTCTAATACCTAGAAATATCAATCTTGGAAACACAAAAAGGCTAATACCTAATCCTCACCCACCATAACGCACATCAGAATTTGTCCAACGTGAACAGTGGAACACCAATACATCATGCACAAACACATTAATTCCAGAATACCACACAACATTAATTAACGTAAAGAATTAACAAAACACATCATACAATGATCAAGAAGGATAGCTTCTTTACAAGCATCACCACAAATTGATCAATGCATTGAGAATCATACCAAAACAAAAAATAAGGATAACTCCATTTACAACCCAAAAAACTCACTCACCTCTATGCCCATGAAACTCATAAAATCATGAAAAGTCTTCTTTATTTTTATAAAATATCACTTTTCCCAAAATCTTAACATAATTCAAATAAAAGCTTTATTAACTTCAAAAGAATCAAACCAAAAGTAACAACAATTTAACTCAATTCATCATGTACACATACAAGCAATAAGCCAAGAAAGAATAACAAGAAAACAAAAAAAAATCAAGAATGTAAGCTCCCCTAACTTGGGTTTCTGGCTAAGCCATTTAATGCATGTTCAGAACAACAAATATTTTTTACATTTTCTACTGTTCTGGCAAGATTTGATCGTTTAAGTTTTTCACTAAGATACCAAACAGTTAATGAAGACTTCATCGTTGGATGAAGTAGATCATTTGACACATAGTATCGTTTAGCCTATGTAAACGCTTCTTTGAGTTATTTTTGTTTCGTTCAATAGTGCGTTTAGCAAGGTGTCTTTCAACAGAATTTTTTGGATCATCGTTTAAGAATTTTGGATTTCTTTCCAAAAACATCTTTTGACACTTTCATTTATCAAGATATATTGAGAGTTCGTTTGATCATCGCCTAACAATGTATAGCACTAGTTGTGTTCAACAAGATTATCATTGACGCATTAAATAGGGAAATTGTTTAATGGTGTGTTTGTTCATACTTTGGTGTTTTTACTAAAGTTTTCCTTAAGATGTTTGAATTTTTTAAAGCGTTTTCATAAACCACTTATATTTTAGCTATATTACATTTCTAATGATAACACAATCATATGCTCATTTCATTTATTTTTGTTTGTTAAACTTTAGAACATATGAGGATGTTTAGACAGTTCAGTCTTATAGACGATCTTATCTTAACACTTTACTCGATCAAACTTTCACTCCCACCTTCAAAGTTTTTGTCCCTTTTTCCGAATGGACATGATTTCTATCTTAACATAATATAAATATGAGGTGTTCAATATAGTAAAAACTATGTACAAGATTAATTTTCCTTATGTTGAATATACACATAAGGTACAATATTTATAATAGAAGAAATATGAATTAAGCCTGAAATACAAATAAGGAATAATAACAAACTATCTATTGGGTTTATTTTCTTAATCTTTATAAAATCCCATTATTTTCATAATAAAATAAAATAAAATAATCTTTATTCTAATTGATTATGGTAAGTCCCTAAATAATATATTTTATTATTATTATTATTATTATTATCTAATAACAATATTTAATTATATCTAATAATATCTCAATATATCATTTAATTTATACCAATATCACAAGATATCATTTATAATATGTAACAATATCTCATTATATCTTTTAATTTTGTAAATATTTATCTAGTTTATAACAATACCCAAGAATATCTTTTAAATAATCTAACAACATCTAATAATAGTTTTTAATTGAATAATTTTTCACTAAATCTTATTTTTTAGAAAATATTTTAAAATAAATAAACCCTTTAAATATAACTAACAAATCGTTTTATCTTTTATTTAAAATATTTAATCACATTTATATATTTCTCCTAATTATTAAAATTTCTAGGATCTCATATTTCCCGTCAAAACCAAATTTCATCCCGAAAATGTACTTACAAAAAAATAAAGGTATATTCTTCTTATGTACACACCATAATTATTATAAATATTAATGCACTTGCACATAAAACAAATAATAAAAGAAATAAACATATATTATGCACACAACAATAGTTAAATACATGACCACCAATCCATAACAAGGAACTCTAACCAACTGTGATAGATTTCACTTCTATAATAAGTATCTTTTCTTATTTTAAATAACAACTCTCATGATTACCTATCAATTTTCCTAGGTCTTATACCATCCAATCTCAATCTCAAGTAGAGAAGGGTAGGGGTATCTAGTAAGAGGAGCAAGATCTCCTAGTTTATGGATTTTCCCTTGCCTTAAGACGATTGACAAACTAACCTTGTGTGTGGTAGCTTGGGAGGACAAATTGTTTCACTTCAAATGAATAACTCGTTAGAGTATGATATCAATATATGTATCTAGATAGTCAAGTCTAGAATTTATTATTGTATGTCTTAGGATTTGTTGGTATATCTTCGCCTATGAATTAACATTTACATTTTGTGTTATATATGTATACTCTTTTGGTATAATTAGCTTACTCTTCTATTTTTGTTTTTTTTTTTTTGAGTTTGTATTCTTATTTGTAATGATCAACTAATTGATGTGAGTAGATGAAAATGTGTTGCTTACTACGGTCAGGATGATGATAATATAAGTGTTGAATAAGATGTGGTTTTCTTGTTTTAGCAGTTTTTAATATACTCTATTATAATTTTTATTTAAAGTGTAATTATTCTGAGTAGTTTAAGACCTAGATATATTATGGTGTTATGGTTATATTTAAATAATTATAATAATAATTTATTCATTTTTTTGAGTTAACAACTTTTTTATATTAAATTTATAATATTTTTATAATAGTTAAATATTATTAAAAATAGATGTTACACCATTAATACTTTGTATTTCACATAACAAATGTGTGTAAAGATATATTTCATGTAATAATAAATATTTTAGAATTAAAATATAAAATAATAAAATTGACATAAACAAATATTTTATTGTGACACCAGAAATTATAATTATTTACTAGTCTTTTATAATACATTATATATTATTAATGTATCATGTGTGCATTACAATATTTTTTGTTTTTTTTTCTTTATAATTGAAAAAGTTTAGATGATATGTTATATATGTAATTAAAAAAACTCATTTAAATATATATTTATCTTTTTTAACAAAATCAATATATATTTTAAGAACATATATATACAAATAAATATATATTTTTATAATAAATCATATATATTAACTGTGTTTTAAATAATAATAACAATAACTTTTTTTAATATTAGATTTTATTGTACTTGACAATTTTCTTTCATAGGGAAGAAAACCTCTTCAAAATATGGTTTCTTGATAAAAAAAAATGAAATAAACGTTTTAATTAAATCATGTTTGATTTTACATGTTATAATAACAATGATATCATAATTAATATAATTTATTTTTTCCTTTAATTTATTGACAGTTTTATTTTTATGCTCTTTCAGTTGATATTTTGTTTTTTTTTATGTTTATTGGCATTATATTATAATAATATATAATTTTAGTTTTTAATGATATTAAATATTTAATATTATGATTTTATCAATTTATAAATAAATATATTTACTATATTTGTAGTACTATTTTTATTATTATATTTGAAGTTAAAAATAAGAAAAATTAATTAAAGAAAAAAAAGAAAAAATTGTACCTAAATTTATAATATATGTCAGTTGCTAGTGTGATCTAGATACATACAGAGAGAAAATGCGTATATTATTATTATTATTATTTAAATTATTTAGCAATGCAAATTTGTCTACCCTGCCATTTTGACAAAATAAACTCTTAGAAGTTTTTGCAGTTCCGTTTGAATGGTACTTAGTATTTCATATAAAGAGATATTAGCATGAAGAAAAGACATGAATAAGGAATTAGACGAGAGAAGAGGAAGTAGTAAAAACAGAGAAGTAAATCACGAAAGACATGTGAGCGTTGAAGAGAAATAAGAATGAGATTCATTAATGGCATGTAAAGTGAAAGGAGAGAGTAAGTAGAAAAAAATAACATAAAGAAGAATAACAAGTACATAATCCATGCTTTGCTTTCTTTTTTGTGGGGTTTGTGCCCAAAACTAAAGAAGAAAAAAACATACAGTGAAAGGGTGAATAGATTAATAAGAAAAGAAATGGAAGTAGTCTGTAATCTTTGGTGACAGTTGAAGTGGAAGAAAGAGAAAGAAGAAGGAAAAAAAGAAGGCTTGAAAAGCGGCATGGCGTCGTCGAAGGTTGTTGTCTCGACGAATCCGGATCTGCCACGCGACTCTTCTATATCTCCCCTTTCCTCTCTTCTCCTCTCCGATCTGCACCACTCAACCTCCATGGACGACCTTCTCAAGTCCATCACCCCTTCAGCCGCCAAGACCGTCGACGATGTCTGGAAGGAGATCGTTGCCGGCGCTCACCCCCACCATCCAGCCGCCGCCGTCTCCGGAGACAGAAATGCCGCCACCGTCAACGCCACCGCCCCAGAGGGCTACGAGGCTATTACCCTGGAGGATTTCCTCACCAAGGCCGGCGCCGTCAGAGAGGAGGACGTGAGAGGGGTTCTGCCCCCTTCTTCCTCTCTCCCCTTTCCTCTCCCTCTGCCCGCCGAAGGCTCATCTTCCTCCGTTGAACCCTTTGGAAACGGCGTTGCGCCCACCAATTCGGTTCCCAAAGGGAAGAGAAGGGTCGTGGAGGAACCGGTGGACAAGGCCACGCTTCAGAAGCAGAGGAGGATGATCAAGAATCGAGAGTCCGCTGCTAGGTCCCGGGAACGCAAGCAGGTACATACCCTTCTAACGTGTTTGATGTTAGACAAAGGGCTAATCTTTGGCAGAGTAGGTTGGGATGAAATCCTTGTTCGAAATGTGTTCACTTTTATTGAACAGGGATTCTTGTGGGAAGTCCAAAATCTTTTGTTCAATGTGGTTTCTAGTTTCGAGGTTGGATTTAGCTGATTGGGATTGGGAACCATGTGGATTAAACTTAGGATTTTTGTCTTGTTTTGATTTCTGGGTTTTGTTCTGGAGCTTATTCTTTGGATGTTCCTTTACTGTGCAGGCTTATACATCGGAGCTTGAGTATCTGGTTCACCAGCTGGAGCAAGAGAACGCCCGGTTAGTTAACGAAGAGGTGAGGGTTTGATGATTTTGTTTTTGTTTATTGAGCTTCTTATTTTTTCAGTATTTGTTAATCATGTCTTGTTTAGTTGTTGTATGGTACATCCTTTGGCAAAGGCGATGTAAGGTTAGTCTTATTTCCTGTTGAAAAAAAATTAAAGCTTGTAAAAACGCTTTAGGTTCTTACTGGGTAGCCTATGCTTCTAAACTTCTAATTGCAGTTATCAGAAAAAAAAAAAAAGGATGGGAATAAATGGTTAGTGCAGTTGGAATTTTTATTCTTTTTTAGTTTGCGCTGGGGGACTCTTGTGTTGAATGATTAGTTTTGTTAAAAGCATAGAATTGGTTTGGTTCAAGCAGTGATTGGGGAGATTCTATTATATGAATATTCTTTGAGTGCAGTTGTGGATTGCATGATTTGGCTTTCTCTATTTGACTGATGAAAGTTGAAACTTCCCTTAGGTTAATACAACTTTATTTGTGAATTTGAATCCTGTCTGTTGTAAACCTTTATTTTGTGGTCAAAGATTGTTTAATTTTGTGTCTGCAATCTGAATTGTTTTCTATTGGATTTTGAAATATTGGGTCTTGAATGCAGGCTGAGATGAGAAGGCAGAGGAAGAAACAGGTCTGTAATGGATATCCTCTCTTTTAGACATATTCATTATCTGATATACTTGAAACTGTGTTGTGATAACATGTATTCATTATAGAAGCGAAGTTATATTAATTTATTTTTTCTTAGAAACGTGGATTCAACAATAAGCATAAGCTTTAGTTCTGAGATAAAAATTATACTAAACTGTCTTAAATGCAATCTATACTCTCTTTTGGGATTAGTTTTTGTCTGTAGTCATCCTTTTCTGCTTGAACTTATTTACTTGCCCTTATCAACTAAACTCTGCATAATAGTGACCATGACTTTTATTCTTATTCTACATTGCATAAAATGTTATGTCTTCTATATTGTCCCTACTATCATACTTATTGAATAGATATCCCTTACTTTCATTACACTTTCATATATTCTTAATTTACACTTTATACATACCGATTTATTGAACCTGTTGTTTATGACATCGGTGTCTAAATTTTATACTTTTTGGTTGAATTTGTGCATCAGTAGCAGAATTTCTATATAACATCTCTTGTGATGAAATAGTCTCTTATCTTCCTGTTTTGCTAGCCTAATCGATTGATTGTTTCTAATTATATAATCTTCTTTTTTGAAGAAATAGATCTATATAATTTATACACCAAGAATGACGACCTCAAGAAGTAGTAATAACAGAAAAATGATATAACCAAGTTTGGAACCTTATGTGTACTGATAATCTAATCTCTATATTCTCTAATTTCATTTCATGTAGCTCTTGGAGTACATAATTCCAGTTGAAGTGATGCCTAAACCTAGAAAGAAACTTCGGAGAGTAAATTCAGCTCAATCATTGTGATGTTTCATCACCCATCTGATCAACAAACTAGGCTGTGACTTGGTGTAGATATAAGGAGGGAAAGATTTAAGAGATTGAATGTCATTGCATTTGCAGGTTGTCGGAGTTACATTGTATAGAAAAAAAAAAAAGCTGGAGTCAATTAATCCAAGTAATTTAATTCAACTAGAAAGTATTCTTCCACTGATCTACAAGGAAGATCCATGGTTCTGGGTGAGGTTTGTCAGGATTAGGCCTTGTAGGAAGAGTTCAAATAAAAGTTTGTGGTGTGATAATTTAGGCAATTTGGATGTCATGATTAGTGGATGAGTTACATGTCAGAGGATTCCATGAATAGTGTTTAGCAGATTTCATGTAAACGGAAAGATCACCTGAATGTCACATGATTAAGACAAGTTACTTTTGCAAAATTATCTATGTCATTTTACCTCTCATTTAATAATTAAGATAAGGGCTGAGTTTAAATATTTATTTAAAAAAATTAAAATTAAAATTTATTTTTATTCTTTTAGTTTGTTGAATGTAGTTTTTGTTTTGTTATTGAAATCTTAATATGTGGTCATGATTTTTTTAATTTATTTTAAAATAATTATGTGTCAAGTATGATATGTGTTTTGTATTTAATTGAATATCTATATTTATTCAATTATTTAACTTTATATTTTTTATTTTGATTTAATTTTAACTTTTTAAATGGAATGATTTTGTGTTTTTGTGTGAGATTAAATTTAATTTTTATATAAATATTTTAATGATTTTATTAAAATTCAGATTTTTTATTAAATGTTTTTAAAATCATTTTAAATCAGTTTTAGTTATATTATTAAAATATACTTGTTAAGTTTATGTTTGACTTTTGTTACATCTAAAATATACGATAGAGTTGGATTAAAAATAATTAATTTCTTTAAACTAATTCTAATTCTATCTTTTTAATTAAGTTTTTTATTACTTTTAAATTAATTTTAGGATACATTTAATAATTATATTTTAATAATATAATTAGAATTGATTTAAAAATGAATTTAAAAATATTTAGTAAAAATATTAATTTAATAAAAATATTAATATAAATTTATATAAATATTAAATTTGGTTTTAATTTGGAGAAGATATTTTTATTTTAAAAGAAGAAATTATTTAATATAAAATATTATTATGTAACATTAACCTTTGATATTGTTACGTCATATCATGTTTATTATTAATATTGATTTGATACATGAGTTATTTTATCACAAATAACATGATATATTATGTTTATAAATAGTTAATTATTTAAACAATAAATTAACAAAAATTGAAATTTTATTTAATAAAAAAAATTAAGATTATATTAATCTACTTCAAAAATAAAAGCTAAATTGATATTTTAATAATAATATTTAAAAAAATAAGTAATAAGATGTCATTCAGTAGAGACCGGACAATAGATTAGTATGAAATAAGTTGTTAATAAGTATGTTGTATTTAAAACTAAATTAATTAAATAAAATATAAAAATACAACCCTGCACTTTCAGTTGTTTTAAGTTTCGCTCGAAAATGTCTAATTCATTATTTAAAACGTGCGTTAATTAGGTTCTTACTTAATAAAATTTGTATCAATGAAATTCTTTTCGTTAAATTCGTACAAACGGTGTTAATTATTTTTTTCTTTCTTTTACTTTTTTCGTCCAAGGCAGGTTTTAACAGGTTTTTGTCAGATTTTACTTAATATACATTTTAATATAAATTCTTTATAGAACCTTTTTAACCATTTTTTTTCTAGTCCCCGTAATAACCTTTTAGTTTCATTGAAATTGATCCAATAAATAGGGTAGGGTGATTGCCCTAAGAGAAAATTGAAAATATTAAAATAATATAGAGAGTGACAATTTTATATTTATTATATATATACAATACATAGGTAAAATAAAAGAATAAATTTTTTATTTTAAAAAAAAGAATAAAAAATAAGAAAAGATAATATCTAATGTAAAAAATTTATGTGAGGTGTTTTGTCAAAGGACAAGTCACAACCACTACTTCTTTTTATTATTACTTTTACCTTTTAGAATTTTTATTTTTATGTGTTTATGTATATATATTAAAAACACACATAATTATTTTGAAATTTTAACATATTAATTAAAGTCTCTAATAAAATAAAGATCTCCTCTTGTTGTTCCTTTCTTTCTGTTAAGTGATAAATTATCTTTTTGACTTCTTAAATTAGAACATAAGTTTAAGAGACACGGGAGAGTAATTTATGGCAACCAAAGAATATTACAAACCCTAATAGTGTTGTCGCAACCGGAATCGCGACGGGACAACGATCCAAATAAGAAACGGATTTTAGAAAAGAGATTTGGAGTCGCCACTATAGTTTATTATGGAAAACTATGGAAAAACCTCAAAACGATAAAGCACGGAGGTGTTAGCACCCCACAACGCCTGCCCTAAGGCAGTACCTTTAACTAAATGCACGAATATGATGTGGTTTTTCAAAATGTTTAATTATCCCCTAAAATAAAATTCTAAATAAACAAAACATATTTTTTAGTTTTTTGGGCCCGACAAGGATTGACCTTGCTCCTACGTATTCTCATTCAAAATGAGAAATCAGGGTTACGTAGTTCTAGCTTGAAAGACTGTTTGTTGTTTGGAAAAGCAGATGTTTTTAATTTTTGGAGATTTTTATGTTTTTTTAATATTTTTGAGAAAAAGAAGGTAATGAGTACTAGGCCAACGCGAACGGTCGCACGAGTACTCATACCTTTAAAATGATATTTAAATATTTTTAATCATCTTTTTTTTAAAAAAGAGAAATAACGATATTAAGCACTAGGACGATGCGGACGATCACACGAGCACTCATATCGTTATTTACTTATTTAGGAAGACTTGAGAATATTGAGTGCTAGGCTGATGCGGACGATCGCACGAGCACTCGTACCCTCGTTTAATATTACGTAAATAAGAGAGAAAAAATATTGAACACTAGGACGATGCGAACGATCACACGAGTGTTCAACCTTTAAACGTATTTTTGAAATTTTATTTAAGAAAAGAAGAAAAAAGGTTTTTAGCACAAGGACGACGCGAGCGGTCACACGTGTACTTAACCTTCAAAACGTATTTTTTTTTGTAAATTTATTTAAGGAAGAAGAAAAAGGTTTTTAGCACAAGGACGACGCGAGCGGTCACACGTGTGCTTAAACCTTTAAAACATATTTTTGTAAATTTATTTAAAGAAGAAGAAGAGGTTTTTAGCACAAGGACGACGCGAGCGGTCACACGTGTGCTTAAACCTTTAAAACATATTTTTGTAAATTTATTTAAGGAAGAAGAAGAGGTTTTTTAGCACAAGGACGACGCAAGCGGTCACACGTGTGCTTAAACCTTCAAAACATATTTTTGAAATTTTATTTAAGAAAGAAGAAAAGGTTTTTAGCACAAGGACGACGCGAGCGGTCACACGTGTGCTTAACCTTCAAAACGTATTTTTGAAATTTTATTTAAGGAAGAAGAAAAGGTTTTTTAGCACAAGGACGACGCGAGCGGTCACACGTGCGCTTAAACCTTTAAAACTTTTCTTGTAAATTCTTTTTATTTAAACTATCAATATTGTATTATTAAATATATATTTAGGATAAGTAAATGTCTAAAATAAATAGATAAAACAAAATAAAATTAGACAATAAAATGAACAAACAAAAGAAATGGAACTGCCGAACGAACGTTGGGAAGAGATTCAGAATAATGAGCGTTCGTTAGGTAGAGAACGAACGTTCGTTGGGGAGAGGACGAACGTCCGTTGTGGAATATAACAGACGGACATTTAGAAATGTGAACTGAATGACGAGCGTTCGTCAAGAGATATGATGAACGGACGTTGAGAGCGAAGGCTGAATGACGAACGCTCGTTGAAGAGATGACGAACGAACGTTGAAAAATTGAAGCATAAGGACGAACGTTCGTTATTGAAATAACGAACGGACGTTCAAAAATGAAGCTTAATGACGAACGCTCGTTATTTGAAAAGACGAACGGACGTTCAAAAAAATGGGAGCCTAAGGACGAACGTTCGTTATTGAAGTGACGAACGGACGTTCAAAAATTGGGGCTGAATGACGAACATTCGTTATTGAAATGGCGAACGAACGTTCAAAAAATTGAAGCTTAAGGACGAACGTTCGTTATTGAAATAACGAACGGACGTTCAAAAATGAAGCTTAATGACGAACGCTCGTTATTTGAAAAGACGAACGGACGTTCAAAAAAATGGGAGCCTAAGGACGAACGTTCGTTATTGAAGTGACGAACGGACGTTCAAAAATTGGGGCTGAATGACGAACGTTCGTTATTGAAATGGCGAACGAACGTTCAAAAAAATTGAAGCTTAAGGACGAACGTTCGTTATTGAAATAACGAACGGACGTTCAAAAATGAAGCTTAATGACGAACGCTCGTTATTTAAAAAGACGAACGGACGTTCAAAAAAATGGGAGCCTAAGGACGAACGTTCGTTATTGAAGTGACGAACGGACGTTCAAAAATTGGGGCTGAATGACGAACGTTCGTTACTGAAATGGCGAACGAACGTTAAAAAAATGGGAGCTTAAAGACGAACGTTCATTATTGAAATGGGGAACGGACGTAAAGGCTTAAGGCTAACGAACGCTCATTCGTTTAGCTAACGAGCGCTCATTCGTTTAGCTAACGAGCGCTCATTCGTTTGGAGAACGAACGCTCGTTAGATAGAAGGCTGAGCGAACGGTCAAAAAGGCTTAAAGCTAACGAACGCTCATTTGTTTAGCTAACGAGCACTCATTCGCTTGGAGAACGAACACTTGTTAGGGAGAAGGTTGAGCGAACGGTCAAAAAGGCTTAAGTTTTAACGAGCGCTCGTTTGTTTGGATAACGAGCGTTCGTTGTGGGGAGATGGCGAACGGACGCCAAATAACGAGCGCTCCAAAAGAGGCCCAATGCACCAGACGTACGCCCATTTCTAGGCTTGGCCCAGTCCAATGCTTTCTAACCTAGAATTTTCTAGGGGTTCAGGAGGTTCATCCTCATTCCCCATTCCCTAGCTCGCGTCTTCTCTGACCCAAGGTCCCAAGCTCTGCACCACGAACTCACCACCACCTCTGCCATATCCGGCCACCGTCACCTCAACCAGAATAAGCCTTGGCCTCGCCGGCGTCACCTCGCGCCACCAGAACCACCACCAGTCATGACGCCACTGTCTCCGCCTTTCTCTTTTCGAAAACAGCGATTCTCAGGGAGGGTCTTCTTCCACGTTCATCTCCGATCCCTTCGCGTCATCAACATCCATCATCATCAACTTCACCATTACTAAAACCTCCACGACCACTGCCGCGATAAGGCTCCCCGTGCCTACCTTCGTCTACCTCCTCAGTCACCTCCACGGCCACCAGATTCCTTCTCAACGGCTCCAGGCCGCCGGGATTCAATACCCTCGCGCCACTAACCTCACCGGTGCCACCAACGCCACTCTTCTTCTTCCCCATTCGAGTATTTTCTCAACTGCCAAATGCCCCCCGCAACACCATTTTTCCTCTCTGCCTCCCTTAATTTCTTACTGTTTCTTGATTGGTTTAATTGATTGATTCTCGTTAATTTGGTACTGGAAGAGATGAGTGTGTTGTGTGCATATGAGCGTGAAGGGGATAATTGATTCTGTGATAATGGTATATGGGCTGGCGAGAATGGGGTGAATGGAGTTTAAGCAGTAAGCATACATGATGAATCTGGATGCACAAGTGAACAGAAACTTACCTGCTGCTATGGTTGCTGCTATCACTCTGTATCTGGTGACCTTCCCTAGCCTTTCGTTTTCTCTGCCGGTGCCAATGCCAATACTAACTATGGATGATGATTCCAGATGATCCTTCCTCGTGTGCTCTCCTCTCCCCTTTTTCTCTCTCTGATCCAACAAAATTCTGCTCCCCAAAATCTTGGCAAAATCCCCTTCTAACTACCTGGTCCCCCCTCCTCCAACACGCCTCTCGCATACCCCTTTCCCACGTTTTTTCTCTTTTTCTATTTCCCCTTTTTTTTATTTTTATTTTATTTTTTAATTGTTTTCAGTTTTAATTTTATTTTTCAATTTTTTAATTATTTTGATTAATTAACTCTATTAAAACAAATTGAAGATAAGAAAAATAGAAATTGAATTAAAAACAAAAAATCTAAATACATAAAAATAGAATAAAACAAAAAGGTAAAATAATAAAAAGGAAAATAATAAATAACCAATAAAAATAGAATTTTTTTACAACCCGGACAAAATTGAGTGTTGACAAGTGCAAATCAAACATGTCATATTTTTATAATTACTATAGCTTGTAGACGATAATCATTTATTTGATTTAAAAAACAATTTGTACAACATATGACTATCGAATACGAGACATCCTTAAAGACTGTTGGGCGATGATTTTGGCAGTGGAAGGATTCCGTTGAAAGATGATATCATAACCATCGGCCATGTTTTCCATTCCTTCAACAAATAGTTGCCAAAAGGCTGCACCAGCACATGGTCCCCTCTGGCTAGCGCTGTTGTATACCCATTTGTAAAGGTGGATAGAAGTTCAGGTTGAGTATAAGGTGGAAGAGTAGATGTGAATCTAAAGGAGAAGAGAGTTGAAAATGTTGTGAGGGAGTGTAGATGAGTTGGTAGAAGTAAGTGTTTCAACCCTTTATAATGAGAAGAGAAGGAGTAGAAAAGTAGGGAGAATGACCGTGGGGTGGAAGCGAGTTTTGCATACAGAGAAGTGAAGGTTTTATGTATGAGAGTGTGATTTTAGATGAGTAGGTATTTAGGTGATGGAAAAGAGAAAAAGGAGAAAAGTTTAGTGGTTTCTATTGTTTAAGAAGGAAAGAGATGAATGAAGGAAGGCATCATAATAGAGAGAGCAATGGGTTGGTTTTCTATTTGTAGGAGGGAGAAGATTGTATCGAAAAAGCAAGGAAAAATGTGGAGAGAGAAAATTGTAGAATGGGATTATTAAAGTTTTGTTCTTGATCTTTAAAAGAAAGAAGGTGCCTTGGGTTGGAAAAATTGGATTGGAGTGAGCAGAGAGAAGAATGGAAAGTAAAGAAGAGTATGCATGGGAGGTAAGGGGCTACATGAGTGATATGGGAGGAGAGAGTATTTGAGTGATATGGGAGGAGAGAGTATTTAAAGTAGAAGAGAAAAAAAAAACCTGACAAAAATTTGCATTGCACAGAAAAATAGAAGAAAAGTAAAAGAGAAAGAAAAATAGTTAACGCCGTTTGTATGGATTTAACGGAAGAGATTTCATTGATGCAAATTTTATTAAGTGAGGACGTAATTGACGCACTTTTTAAAGGATGGACTAATTTGACATTTTTGAGCGAAACTTGGGACAAAATAGGATATTAAACCTTTTTTATAACATCAAAATTTTATGGTTAACTCACCATATTTCCATCTTACCAAAGATTTTTATATAATCCATCAATTCATCCATCCAAAATTCATTAACCAATCAAAACACACAATTTTCTTATTTGATAAAAAGTAAGTTGAAACTTCCTTATTTTCTATCCCATTTCACAATCCAATCCATCAAAAACTTCATATACATGTATATCAACATGGTAGAATGAAAATCCACCATCAATCCAACATTTATTCATCAATTTTCACAAGTCTTTCATCATAAAGTTCATATAAAATTTCATAGATCAAAGTCATGATAATAACTCATTTCAATCAACCTCTTGAAATCATATCATACATTTAACCAAACCAATTTTCCATACACTTCATCATGACAACATCTAGAAAAAATTTTAGAAATAAGTTTGAGTTAGCTCCCTTTACCTCTTGAAGACCTCTTTTGCAAACCTTGAATTCATTTCTACAAATATTTTTCAACAAAAACAACCATTAACCAACATTATTGAAAGAAGGCTTAATTACCTACTTAGTCCCCATGTTAGTGTTACCAATGAAGAGCATTGGTAAATTTGAAGATAAACAATTTTGATGATGCTGAAAGATGATACATTGTTTTTGTTGTTTTAAAAGCAATTTGTAGATTATAAATGTATTAGGAAAAGTCTTCAACATGTAATACTTAGAAAAATTCGTATTTTTAGAACTGCTACGCATTTAATCGATTATTAGAAGCTATAATCGATTATCCTGAGCCCTTCTGAAAAACCTCGTTGCTCTGGAATAATCGATTATTACTCCGAATAATCGATTATCACAGTTCTGATGAGAACTGCCAAAAGTCTCTGGAATAATCGATTATTCCTCAGGATAATCGATTATCACTTTTTGAAAACCCTGTAACGGACTCGAATAATCGATTATCACTAACAATAATCGATTATCTGCGGCAGTTATAATTCATCTTTGCAAACTTTAGACCAGTGGGCTATATAGATGAGTTCCAGAACTCTTAGAAAGTACTCTGAGCTTTTGAGAATACAGTGTTATCTGAGGAAGTTCTAAAAGGCTAGTTCAAGTGCTTTGCCTGGTCTCGTGAATAGGAGAAGCTCGCGTTTCGTGTGTCGATAGTCGGAGCGGTTCTCTTCGAGTTGGCAAGGTGGTCATCTTCCGGTTCGTTCGTCGAAGGAAGGTTTTTTATTTGTTTTTATTCACTCTTATTGTAATTTGTAAAACTGTTTTTAGTGAAAACGTTAATCACTTTTTATAGTGATTAACAACTGGACGTAGATTCTTTTGAATCGAACCAGGATAAAAATTCTGTGTTGAATTTTCTTGCTCTCTATACTCTTTACATTTTACGCATATCAACTGTTTGATAAATTTTCTCTAAGAAAATTGTTTTTCTAAAACGGACTATCAAAACTTGATTTGTGACCGTAACACGCTTTCCGAGTATTTTATTCCGCTGCGCGACTCTATAACGGTACCGATTGTTCCGACAATTGGTATCAGAGCTTGCTTTGATATTCTTTCAAACTTTTGCGAAAATGGCCGGTCATCAAAATCAAGTATATGCTGAGGGTGCATCCATCAACAGACCACCTCTTTTTACGGGTGATAACTATGCTTTCTGGAAAGTCAGAATGGAAATTTTTATGGGGTCTGTTGACAGAGGCATCTGGGAAGCTGTGCTAAATGGTCCCTATATTCCTAAAAGAACTGTTGATGGTGTAGAAGTAGAAAAACCCATACTTTAATTGGACTCCTGAGGAAAGTAGAAGAGCCCAATTTGATATTAAGGCTCGTAATATTATTTCATCTGCTGTAGTACTTGATGAATTTTATAGAATTTCAGTGTGTAAGACAGCACAGGAGATGTGGGAGGTCCTCAGAGTCACACATGAGGGTACAGACGACGTGAAACGTGCAAGGAAGAACACGCTCATTCAGGAGTATGAGATGTTCAGAATGCAGCCTGGAGAAACAATATCTGATGTCCAGAAGCGTTTCACTCACATTGTGAACCACCTGACAGGTTTGGGTAAGACTTTTGACACTGATGAATTGAATGTGAAAATATTGAAATCATTAGACAGGTCTTGGCAACCAAAGGTGACTGCCATTTCGGAGTCTCAAAACCTCACTCAAATGTCAACGGCGATTCTCTTTGGAAAGCTTCGTGAGCATGAGCTTGAGCTAAGAAGATTAACTACAGAAGAGGATCAAGGCAAAAGAAAGACGCTTGCCCTCAAGTCTGAAATCTCAAAAGGAAAAAGTTCTAAGAGAATTGAGGATGATGATTCCGATAACGATGAGGAAAACATGAGTCTTATGATTAAGAAGTTTGCTAAATTTATGAAAGCAAAGGGAAAAGACAAATACCATGGAGAAAGGAAAGAAAATCGAGGATCTCCATCAAGCATTAAATGTTATGGATGTGGAGAAAGGGGTCATGTGAAGACTGACTGTCCTAAGAATAGGAAAAGTGAAGAAAAGAAAGAAAGAAAGTTTCCAAAGAAGAAGAAAGCTTACATAGCTTGGGAAGACAATGCTTCTAGTTCTTCAAGTTCAAGCGATTCAAATGAAGAAGCAAACTTGTGCTTAATGGCAGACTTAGAAGATGCAGGAAGCCAAGTAAGTAATTCTAGCTTAGAGTCAAGTGATGAGTTTGACTTACAAAAGGCATTTCTTGATTTGTTAAATGAATCTGAAAAACTTGATGTTGCTCATAAAAAGCTAAAGAAAGGGCATGATGAATTGAATTTGAGGTATGAAAAAGCACTAGATGATGAAGTTGTTTTGAGAAACAAAGTTAGTAATTTGGAAACTAAATTATCTGAATGTGATACTGTTATACAACCTGCTGAATGTCTATCATGTAAAAGTCATATGTTTGATATTGACATTCTTGAGAATTTACTTGCAAAGGCAAATAAGTCTAAGTCACATGCCAAAACAATCTTTGAGAGAAGCAATGCTAGAAGTGGAAACATGCATCTACACAAAAAATATAAAGTGATAAGAACTCGTAGAGTTTGGGTAGAAAAAGGAACTCTTGTGAAAAATAAAGTGAATGAGGCTTGTTGTTTTTACTGCATGAAATTTGGTCACACCTCAAACAAATGCAACATCAAACATTTTGGTGTTCCAAATGGTAAATATGCATGGGTTAAAATTGTAAAATGATGTATATTATGCATAAACTAACCCAAAGGACCCATAATAAGATTGGGGACCTAAAGTCTTGCTAAAATTTGTTTTGTAGGAACTTACTAAGTCAAAGAAGTCACTGTGGTATCTTGACAGTGGTTGTTCAAGACACATGACCGGTGACAAGAAAAGGTTTATTTCTTTTGAGAAGAAGAAGCAAGGATTTGTGACCTATGGAGATAATAACAAAGGTAGAATCATTGGCACTGGAGACATTGGAGGAGGAAACACATTGACTATAAAGGACGTATTATGCGTTGAAGGTCTCAAACACAATCTCCTAAGCATAAGTCAATTATGTGACAAGGGTCTCAAGGTAACCTTTGAAAGTGATAGATGTACCGTATATTTTAAAAATTCTACTGAAATTGCTTTGCAAGGTGTTAGGCATAATAACATTTACTTGATTGATATTGAACATGCATCTAGTCATAGTATAACATGTTTAGTTGCCAAAGAGGAAAATCCTTGGTTATGGCATAAAAGAGCTGCGCATATTCATATGCAACATTTAAATAAATTGAGTTCAAAAGATCTTGTGATTGGTTTGCCTAAATTAAAATTTGAGAAAGACAAAATATGTTCTGCATGTCAAAAGGGAAAGCAAACCAAATCCTCTTTTTCGTCTAAAAACATGATTTCAACATCAAAACCTTTAGAACTTTTGCATATGGACTTGTTTGGTCCATCTAGAATTAAAAGTTTTGGTGGAAACTACTATGCTCTTGTGATTGTTGATGACTACACTAGATTTACTTGGACATTGTTCTTAACCTTGAAAAGTGAAGCTTTTAAAGCATTCAAATCATTTGCAAAACGTGTTCAAAATGAAAAGGATTTGAAAATCAAAACCTTGAGAAGTGATCACGGTGGTGAGTTTGAAAACGAATCTTTTGAAAAGTTTTGTGAAAAACATGGAATTGCTCATAATTTTTCTGCTCCAAGAACTCCCCAACAAAATGGTGTTGTTGAAAGGAAAAATAGGTCATTAGAAGAACTAGCTAGGACTCTTTTAAATGAATCTAATGTGCCAAAATACTTTTGGGCTGATGCAGTTAGTACTGCTTGTTACGTGTTGAACAGAATGATAATTAGGCCTATTCTTAAGTTAACTCCCTATGAACTGTTTAACGGTAGAAAACCAAATGTATCTCATTTGAAAATCTTTGGATGCAAATGTTTTGTTTTGAATAATGGTAAAGATAATCTAGGCAAATTTAATGCTAAATCTGATGAGGCAATCTTCTTAGGATACTCTTTAACTAGCAAAGCATATAGGGTGTTTAATAGAAGAACCCTGAAAATTGAAGAATCAATGCATGTTGTCTTTGATGAAATTGTGGACCTTGAGGTGAACCCTCTTGAGTCAAATAAACCAATTGCAGGTGATGAGGATTATTTGAGGGAAGCTCTTGAAGAGATGTATCTAAATGAAAACTATCCTCCAGAAACTCAAAATGAACATCAAGTAGTTGATCCTAAAAGCTATCAACAACCAAGAGGACTTTCTCTGGACAACATCATCGGAGATATGTTAAAAGGGGTAACTACTAGACACAATCTTAATAATTTCTGCTTAACAGTAGCTTTTGTGTCTCAGGTAGAACCTAAGAACATAAAGGAAGCTCTTCAAGATGATAAATGGTGTGTTGCTATGCAAGAAGAACTCAATCAATTTGAAAGGAATGATGTTTGGGAACTCATTCCTAGACAAGATGATTATCAAATCATTGGAACAAAGTGGGTGTTTAGAAACAAGCTTGATGAAGATGGCAACATCACCAAGAACAAAGCCAGGTTAGTTGCAAAAGGCTACTGCCAAGAGGAAGGTATCGACTATGATGAAACTTACGCCCCAGTAGCCAGGTTAGAAGCAATTAGATTGTTACTTGCGTATGCATCCTTGATGAAGTTTAAATTGTATCAAATGGATGTGAAAAGTGCATTTTCAAATGGTTTCATTAAAGAAGAGGTATACGTTAGTCAACCTCCTGGTTTTGAGGATTTTAAATATCCTAATCATGTTTATAAGTTGAAAAAGGCCTTGTATGGTCTAAAACAGGCACCTAGATCTTGGTATGAAAGACTTAGTACTTTCTTGATTGAAAATGACTTCTCTAGAGGAAAGGTTGATTCAACCTTGTTTATTAAAAAAGTAGAAAAACATATCTTGATTGTTCAAGTATACGTAGATGATATCATTTTTGGGTCTACAAATGATTCATTGTGTGAGGGATTTGCACAAATCATGCAAGGTGAATTTGAAATGTCTATGATGGGTGAGCTTAACTTCTTCTTAGGACTGCAAATAAAGCAAATAGATGGGGGAACTTTTGTCTCCCAAACTAAATATTGTAGAGAAGTGCTTACGAAGTTTGGTATGGATACTTGTAAAGAGGCCAACACACCTATGGCAACGTCCTGCTATTTAGATAAGGATGAATCTGGTGAAGGAGTAAATGAAACCATGTTTAGAGGAATGATAGGATCCTTACTTTATCTAACTGCTAGTAGACCAGACATTATGCAAAGTGTGTGTGTGTGTGCTAGGTACCAAGCTAATCCTAAAGAATCTCATCTCATTGCTGTCAAACGGATTTTGAAATACCTTAAAGGCACCCCATCTTTTGGACTTTGGTATCCTTCTGATGCTTTACCTAGTTTGATAGGTTATTCTGATGCAGATTATGGTGGCTGTAAGATTGATAGGAAAAGTACTAGTGGAACATGTCATTTTCTGGGCTGTTCTTTAGTGTCTTGGCATTCAAAGAAACAAGCTTGTGTAGCCTTGTCTACCACTGAAGCTGAATACATTGCTGCTGGAAATTATTGTGCCCAAATTTTATGGATGAAACAACAACTGGAGGATTTTGATATCTTCCTTGATCACATTCCTCTGAAATGTGATAATACTAGTGCTATCAACCTCACTAAGAACCCCATAATGCACTCCAGAACTAAGGACATTGAAATTAGACATCATTTCTTGAGAGACCACATTCAAAAGGGAGATTGCCAAATTGAATACATTGACACTTTACATCAATTGGCTGATATCTTCACTAAAGCACTACCTAAAGATAGATTCTATGAGCTTAGAAGAGAGTTAGGAGTGTTAGATATGTCCTAAATTCAAACTTTATAAAATTTTCTCAATTCTGGTACGATCAGCGCTTTTAATCGATTATCAAAAGATAATAATCGATTATTTCTTAGCTTTGGAAAAACCCCTATTCGCAGATAATCGATTATCACTTACAAATAATCGATTATCCATATTCAAAACCAAAACTGGACTTGTATGCGAAGATAATCGATTATCTTCATACATAATCGATTATTACACAATTTCTGGAAAGTGACTTATGAGCAGATAATCGATTATCACTTAGAATAATCGATTATTACGCGATCTGTTTCAAAAATATAGCCGTTACAGTGAATCCTAACGGCTGGAAACGGTCATAAACGGCTAGATTCTCCATTTTTTCTTATAAATAGCCCCCTATAATCGATTATTACTCACTTCTTTGCACCCAGAAACCTGCTGTACCCACATCTGAACCAAATCTCTCCTCTTTATTCTTTCCTTCCAACGTTTCTTTTGTGCCCACTTCTCTCATGGCTGATTCAAGAAGAACCCGAAGGAGGACTGCTGGTGCTTCTTCCTCTCGCTCCCGCAATGTTCGTCCTGCTTCCATCGAAGGTTGGATTTCAGATGAGGAGCAACATGGTGACTATGTTCATTTCTGGCAAGAACGCCGAATCATGGCGGTAAAGTTCATCCGTCTCGACTTTTATCGTTATTATGGCTTTCAATTTCCAGATTTGTTTCGTGCTCAAGGACTTACTCATCTAGTGGAGCACAAGGGGTGCATATACCCTGATCTTATCCGTGTCTTCTACTTCAATATGCGTTATCGTGACGGCATCATCACAACAAAGGTAAAAGGTGTCCCTATAATTCTGGATGATGACATATGGACAAATGTTGCACAACTCACACTATGGGATGATGCTGTCAAAGTCCATCTTGGAGTTCCGGACTTCAATCGTCTCCTCGCCTTTCAATCTTTTTTGCGTCATCCTGAACACCAAATCAATCGTCGACAATTGCTTGTGGGTGGATTCAAGGTTGAAGAAAGGATGATTCATTACTTAATTGTATGGATCCTATGTCCTCGTGCCACTAACCATGCTCAATGCTCGGAGCAAGATCTTCTACTACTATATGGGATTTTAAATCACATCCACATTGATTGGCCAGCCCTCATCTCCGACACCATGGTAAAGGCCAAGAAATATTCTTCTTATCATTTTCCATATGCACTTCTCATCTCTCGAATTTTAGAATACAAAGGTGTAAGTGTGGACGGCGAACTCACTACCTCCATTCAAGCAATTGGCACTGAAATTGGTGAGACAACATTTCGCCAAATGGGTTTTGTTGCTCGTGGCCGTGTGATCATTCACAAGGATGATGATCACCACGAAAATGTCAATGACGATATGGAGGCCCATATGGTTGATCCTGTCCCAACTGCTACCTCTGCTGATGATGGTCCTTCTCACATGCCTTCAAATTCATCCCTGACTATGGAGGATCATTTTGCAAACCTGTCTAAACAACTGGAGGATATGCGTCTCTTTCAACAATCTCACTTTGACCAAATATATGAGTGGCAACAAAATCATGAAGAATTTGTGATCGACCAGTTCAATGACCTTGACACTCGCATTGGAAACATTGAAAATCATTTTAATCTCCAACCTCCAGAGAGACCACCAAGTCCTGAATTTTAGATTTAGGATTTTCTGATTAGTGTGCTTTCATGTTTGTTTGTTTTGAATTCCTAGAATGTTTTATCATCTTCATGTCTTGCTTTATGTGCCCTTGTACTCTTTAATGTTTTCCTGAATAAAATGATCTACTGTTTTAGTACTTACACTGTTTAATTGAGGGGAGCTCATATTAAGGGGGAGCATTATCACTCTTTTTGCTTATGATCAAAAAGGGGGAGAAATATGTGCAGTTACTACTAACTCCTACTGTTGTCTCTCAGTTTGTATCTTTTGCAGATAACCCAACATTGCTTTTAAAAAGTGATTTTTGATCATCATCAAAAAGGGGGAGATTGTTACCAATGAAGAGCATTGGTAAATTTGAAGATAAACAATTTTGATGATGCTGAAAGATGATACATTGTTTTTGTTGTTTTAAAAGCAATTTGTAGATTATAAATGTATTAGGAAAAGTCTTCAACATGTAATACTTAGAAAAATTCGTATTTTTAGAACTGCTACGCATTTAATCGATTATTAGAAGCTATAATCGATTATCCTGAGCCCTTCTGAAAAACCTCGTTGCTCTGGAATAATCGATTATTACTCCGAATAATCGATTATCACAGTTCTGATGAGAACTGCCAAAAGTCTCTGGAATAATCGATTATTCCTCAGGATAATCGATTATCACTTTTTGAAAACCCTGTAACGGACTCGAATAATCGATTATCACTAACAATAATCGATTATCTGCGGCAGTTATAATTCATCTTTGCAAACTTTAGACCAGTGGGCTATATAGATGAGTTCCAGAACTCTTAGAAAGTACTCTGAGCTTTTGAGAATACAGTGTTATCTGAGGAAGTTCTAAAAGGCTAGTTCAAGTGCTTTGCCTGGTCTCGTGAATAGGAGAAGCTCGCGTTTCGTGTGTCGATAGTCGGAGCGGTTCTCTTCGAGTTGGCAAGGTGGTCATCTTCCGGTTCTTTCGTCGAAGGAAGGTTTTTTATTTGTTTTTATTCACTCTTATTGTAATTTGTAAAACTGTTTTTAGTGAAAACGTTAATCACTTTTTATAGTGATTAACAACTGGACGTAGATTCTTTTGAATCGAACCAGGATAAAAATTCTGTGTTGAATTTTCTTGCTCTCTATACTCTTTACATTTTACGCATATCAACTGTTTGATAAATTTTCTCTAAGAAAATTGTTTTTCTAAAACGGACTATCAAAACTTGATTTGTGACCGTAACACGCTTTCCGAGTATTTTATTCCGCTGCGCGACTCTATAACGGTACCGATTGTTCCGACAGTTAGGAGGTAATTTTCTGTTTAGTACCCAGTTTTAAAAATGTAGACATTTGGTACCTATGTTTTGAAATTTGTATCAATTCAATCCTATCCAGTTAACGGCGTTATAATTGATGCGAGAAATTAAGGACGTTAATGATAGCCTGGGTGGAATAACTATCAAATGTTTGAATGCATCTTCATTAACGTCCTTAATTTCTCGCATCAATTATAACGCCGTTAACTGGATAGGATTGAATTGATACAAATTTCAAAACATAGGTACCAAATGCCTACATTTTTAAAACCGGGTACTAAACAGAAAATTACCTCCTAACATGGGGACTAAGTAGGTAATTAAGCCTTGAAAGAAACTACAAAAATTTCTATACAACATTTACTTACATTGTTTTGAGGTTGTTGTGCAATGAAATCCATGATTGTTAAAGAAACATTGTACAAAAGATAAGTCAAAATAACCCAACAACAATCACAAACACAAAAAATTGAAACTTTGCACCCAAAAACCACAACAACCCTAAAATGATCAACAACCTCTAAATGGTAAAAAAATATTAAAAACAACTAAAACCCACCAAACAAGTTGAAAGGATTAGCGAAAGCAACGATGGAAAGCTTCAAAAACCACGTCAATGGTGGTTTTCGCATTCGTTGGTGGTTTGAAATGGTGAAATGGCGAAACGGCGACAGACAACACTCTGGTGAATGGTGGCAGTTCGTTGAACGCTCCTTTGTCGATGAACAGCCGATTGTGATCGAGGGAGGTTTGTGGGTGGGAGGACGTTCTTTCTCGTTCTAGTGGGTTATCTCTCAAAAAAAAATATTTGAAAATTTTTAAACCCCAAAAGTGCAATCCGCTAAATTGAAACCCCTGCAACCCCAATTGCCCAGCATTCCAAGTCATTTTTAATTTTTTTAATCCTTTTCATATGGATCAATCACAGAATGACATGTAAATAGTGTCAAAATGTTGTTAAAGTATCATTATCCAAAAAAAAAGAACTTACAAAATGTAACGTGGAAGTGGAAGCTAAACATCGCACTTGAGAAAACAAACCACAAACAACCCTGGTGCATAATCCCACAAGTTATTCAGCACACACATGTTAGCTTTTAGTTAGATATATAATTTATAATCTTTAAAAAATTGAAGTATATTAAAGTTTATTTGTTTCTATTTTAAAAGTTTAATTTTTTAAATATTTTGTTTGAATAAAATAATTTAAGTATTAAATTTTTATTTTTATTTAAATATAATACTTTAAATATAAAAATTACTATTATCAACTTTTGAGACACGTGAACACTGGAATATTTATAAAAAACGAGTAGCCTAGTCTCCTTACTTGACACTAGATCTATCAATTCTTTTTTGTGAGAACATGTGTTAAGGATTATTATTGTTGGTAATTAAAGAATATGTAATTATTTTATATTATTTGTTTATGAATTAGGAAAAAATATGTAATTAAGTCTAATTCAACCCTATAAAATCAGCTTATAAGGTGGGGTTTGCACCCATTTATATATTATAAATTGACCTTAGTCGATGTGAGACTTTCAAGAGATCTAAATATAAAAATAATCATCTCTATTAAAATATATATTAAATAGAGCTTAAGATTTAAAATATGAGAAAAAAAAGTTTAAGAGATTGATTATTTCTCCGCTTATTTTTGTTATTTGAAAAAAATTATATCAAAAATATCTAGATAATTAATGCTAATAGCTCATCAATATCTATTTTAACAACTACCTATATTTAATAAATATTTTAACACTTTCTTTTTCAAACTAGATCATACAAATTGTATATACCAAACTTCAATCTAAGGTATCCACAAGGATGTTGTTAATATATTTGTAAGTTGATCATTAGTATAAATTTTCTTAGACAACAACTTTTTCTTGACAACGTGATAATCAATCCCTATGTGTTTAGTCTTTTCATGGAACAATGGAATGGAAGTAATGTGAACAACTTGGTTATCTCAAAACATCTTCATTGGTTGAATCTCACGAGAATTTAATTCTTAGAGTAATTGTTTTTCTCATATAATCTCACAAGTGAGGAATGTTATTGTCCTATATCTAACTTAAGCTATTAACTATGTAAGAACATTATGTCATGTTTCTTACTTTTTCAAGAGATCACATTTCTTCTCAAGAAACCACAATATAATATAATATAGTATTTGTCCATAGGAGAACCACCTTAATGAGCATTATAATATCCAAAGACTTGGATATTTCCTTTATCTTCATATAGTGATCTTTATTTTAGATTCTTTTTAAGATATTTAAGAATATGGATAACAACATTTTAATGATTAATACATGGATTTTACATTAACTAACTTACAACTCCCACTCCAAAAGACAAATTTGGTATAGTACTCATAAGATAAACAAGTTTTCCAACCAAAATGGTCAAAGAAAATTCTCATTGTTCTATCTTTAATTTTTGATTTAGATGTATAGAACAATCTATTGATTTACAATAATCATGTTTGTCTCCTTTAAGATGTTAAGAGCAAAAATCCTTGACAAATTACAACTCCTTCATTTAATTGAGCTATTTGTATGTCAAGAAATATTTTAGACTTAATCCTTCTAAAAATGATTACATATGTGTTCCTTTAATTGAGATAGTCTAACAACATCATTCCCCATAACGGTTACATGGACAACTTAAACCATTAAATACACATTTTTTTAGGAAAGGTGCAACAATAAAAGACAAAATGATATGCCATTTCAACCCAAAAATTTAAATAACATGGCTAAATTTTCCAAACCAAATATGTGGAGATTGTTTTAGATTATAAAAAAAATGACACAATTTACAAACCAGACTAAACTTCCTAAAAACAATAAAATCCAAGCACAATAAGAATATTAATCAATAAAAATGACAAAATAAAAAAAGTCAAATAATAAAACTCGACTTCCCAAATATCATAATAGAAAACAAAGTTACACCTTAATTATAGAATATATTATAAAATGTTAAATATTGTATATTTATATTTTACTAGAAAAACATAGCTGTCCTAGCACTGAGTCACAATTTCTTGTTATAAGCTAATTTATTTTAGTAAATTATAATTTAATATACGTATTTATTTTAATTATATATATTAAAATATATAGAAAAATGTGCAAGTAAAATTCGCTAAAGAATATATATATATATATATATATATATATATGTATATATTATATTTCTGTTACATTAGTGATTACTTTTCTTGTTGCTAATTTTAGGTAGTAGTGGAGGAAATATTAAGATTAGTTGCATGAAACTGTTGTTTTCAAATAATTTATAAATACATTTTAAATTAAAAAATTCACAGTCTATAAAATGGTATAATCTATAAATTTATTTCAAATTACGAATTTAAAAATTGAGTGTATATTTCTGAATTATATAGTATGAGAATAGAATCTAATAAGTAGAATGCAGAAAGAAAGTATGTGTAAAAAAGAAAGCAATTTGTAGATTGGGCCGACCCATTTAAACAACAGGTTAATAGGTTGTTATTATTATTACCCGAAAAGAAAAGCAAACGCAGAAGCCATCGTTGCAAAGGAGTGACCAAAACCAAACATGTCCTCCCTTCGAAACGCCATTCCCAGTCGTGCTCACAAAGAGCGTTCTCAACCGTGAGTTTCTTCTTTCCACCAATGACTATTCATTCAATCAAAATCGCTTTTTTCCAATTTCCTTTTTTTTCATTCATTAGGTCAGCGAGGAAAAAATTCGGCTTGCTCGAAAAGCATAAGGATTATGTCCAACGTGCTAAAGCATTCCACAAGAAAGAGGATACTTTACGGGTACAGTTTCGCTCTCTCTTCACCGAATTCTCATTCCTTCCGCTTTAACTATTTTGTAATTTTTATTGTTTTACAGAAACTTAGGGAAAAAGCAGCTAATAGGAATGAAGATGAGTTTTACTTCAAGATGGTTAGAACAAAAACAGTTGATGGAGTTCACAGACCAGAGTAATTGATGACTTGCTACATGGCCTTTTCGATTTTCTGTGATTTGATGTTGTTGTTTTCGTCGTCGTGATTGTTATATTTGCTTATTGACTTGAGTAGGAGTGAAGCAAATAAGTACACTCAGGAAGAGCTTATGCTTATGAAGACGCAGGACATGGGTTACATTCTTCAGAAGGTTCAGAGTGAGAGAAAGGTGGGGGCTTTGTTTTGGATTGTTATCTTGTTTTTAATGGGGTTTTTGCACGAAATATTGTGACAGTGTAGGTTTAATTGGGAAAGTTTTGGTCTCCATTGCAGAAAATTGAAAGGCTAACTGCCTCGCTACACTCTATTGATAATCAACCTGCAAACAAACATGTTTTCTTTGCTGAGGACAGGTATGAGTTTCTGAGCTATCATTCTGTGATCAGCATGTTGATTTTTTAGAATGTTAATATGTTTTATTTTATTGGTGTACTTAGTTGTTGTGAAAGTTCTTATTTAGTTATGCAAAATTTAAAGGGTGATGTTTTCATCTTGTATAAAGCCCCTGATTTGTAACTTCCTTCTTGTTTCTGAGATGATAAAAAGTATGTTCAACTTGACATTATGGCTATGATAAAAAAACTTTGGTATGCAAAATTTAAAGGGTGATGTTTTTATCCTGTATTAGACCCCTGATCACAAATTTTTACTTGCTTCTGACATGGTAAAGTATGTTCAATATGACATTATGGCTATGATAAAAAACAGTTGGTAAGAAATTTCCATTTGTGAGCGTGTAAATGTTATTTGTTTATATAATGGTAAAGTAGGTTTTATAAACAAATAACATTTACACACAAAAATGGAAATTGCTTACCAAATCTTTTTTATCATAGCCATAATGTCAAATCGAACATACTTTACCATATCAGAAGCAAGTGTGTGCGTCTATATTTATATATATCATAGAAGTATTTTCAAATGGTCCCATAGTCATGTTTTTAAGATATCTTTTTTGAGTAGTAAACTCGTTTACTTTTCTCCAGCTATTTGGTTCCATTCTTGATTTATTGATTGACATACTACTTCTCTACCTCTACTCCCATTCCCTTTCTTGCTCTTCATATGTTTATACTGTAGATCCCATCCTCATTCCACAAATTTATTCTGAATCGCTAACTTTTTTAATTTTTGTCATGTATAGGGAAGAGGCTAAAGAGTTACAATCAAGATATTCAAAAAGTGAAATTCCTCTTACTATCGATAATATTCCTACTGGCATTAAGAGGTACATACATCTGGCTTTAAAGACTAAAATTAATTCCTTTTTCTTCTGACATCGTGTATGAGATTAAACATCTTTTGTTAAATGATATGACTTGACAATCTTTGGTCAATTGTTTTATTTGATGTCTTATGGTAGATTAAAAAAAGTTGATAAATGATTTGTCTCTACTAAAACTTTTTCAGGAATATACTGTGTGAAATTATTATTTGTTCTCTTCAATGTGCTTTAAGATTGTTAATTTTATTAAGTTTTTTAATGCCAACAATATTAAGATGTTTTTGCAGTAATGTGAGTTTTGAGTCTTGGCAATCACGACCTAGTGACTAGGGTTGAGGATTTGATCATAAGGACAAGTTTATTGTTTATATATTTGCATGCCTTTTAAAGTGCAATTTTATTGAGAATTGGTCTTTCGGTAGGAATGATTGACATAATTTAACCCAAAATAGAGATATGAATAACAATTATGGTCAGATTGATTGCTATTAGTTCTCTCTTATTTGGCTATATTAAATTGTTTGTGTTGGGTTAAATAGGTTGTAAATCAGGTCACGAGTTCTTTTATAATGTATTAAAGATCTTTTATCGACCAGACCATACATATATATATATATATATATATATATATATATATATATATATATATGGGTGTAATTTCCATTTTATCAAACTGGATTTGTGATGTTGGATTAAGCTCAAATTCCAATTTCTTAAGATATTGCTACTTGTCTGCAGTACTACTAAGGTTACTTTCCCCTTTTTCTCTTTGTTTGATTTCTACTACCATATCAGCTTTATAATAAGTTACTTTGGTTATAAAGGAAAACAGATCGGTCTTATAAAGAGTTGGAAGCAAGAAAAGATAGACTCAGCCAACTAGAGAAAATCTACATGGATATGGCAATGAAGAAGGAGTTGCAGGTAGTGATATTTTGCATAGTTTATTGTGTACCTTTTTAATTCTTACTGAGGTAGAATTCTCAGAAAGAATATTCCATCTATGAACAGAAAAATGGTAGGAAACGCAAACTAACTGAGGATGAGATTGTCTGTCCAACTAGTCAACCAGTGTACAAGTGGCGTGCTGAAAGAAAACGATGATTGAGTTCTTTTTGGCCTTTTTACTATTTAGCACAATGATTAAATACTTGTGGGTTGGGTCCGAGTAGTCCAATGAAGAAGGCGATTTTACATATAGAGAGGAAACATCAACTTTTGTAGCCGCAGAATAGAAAGTCATAGATTAATACGATTAATTGGGATCACTATTGGTGCCAATAACTGTCGCTTTCTTGTTTACAATTCCTTTATCATGTAACCATTTTGTTTACTCTTTTGAGTATTCTTCTTTGATGTTGTGGCGACTAAATTTTGTAAGTCTAGTAAGATATATTACATTTTCATGTTATTGTGCAACATTTCCATGTAACTGTCATAGTACCTTGCTCTAAATTCTTTAGACATGGTTCCCGGATGTATGCAAATAAAGTTTACAAGACGTTGGTGTTCCATTTTACAGAGTCGTTAAGCAGCTAATTTTGGAAGGTTACCTAACATCTATGATATTTTTATATCTGACATCTGGAACATAATATATAAAGGAAATACTACTTTTTGGTTTACATTTTTTTAAAACAATTTACTTCTAATATCTTTGTGACAGAAGATTTTCGTGAGGAAATAGAATAGCAGTGACGTCCTTTAATTTTGAATTTTTGTCCTTTCATTTTTTATATGTTAATAGTAACTACTTGAAAGTTTAAAGGTAATTATTATATAGCACAGTTCCTTTACATTTTTTTAATACTTTAACCTTAATTTCTTCTCTTTTCGTTCATGGTACCTTTCACAATATCGCTGTTGTTTTTCTATTCTCACTTGTTCTTGGTATATTCTTTTGGCTTTATAGTATACCAATAATTTGTCTACGCAAGCTTTATTTCTATCCACAAGTTTCTCACTTGAAGTTTTAAATTGAAGTTTTCTACTTCTTTGCATGAATTCTTTTTAATGTTCTCACCTTTAGTATACATTCAAAAAATTTTAATACTAATGCGTTCAAAGATCAAAATTGTGCTTGTCCGTAAGTCTCTTTCGATTGTATATACTTATTAACATTTTTATTTATTATATTTATATTATATATATATATATATATATATATATATATATATATAAATAATCGTTAACACGTTTTTAAGGCATTGTGATAATGCTTAATATAGTGACACAAAAAAAGAAAATGAAATAATAATATGATAGAAGCTTTGGATTAGGAAAGAAAACCTTGATGAAAACACCCAGTTAAGAAAAAAAAATCTGTCATTTCATAGAATATTTATTTTCCTAATTTATACACTTTTATGTTTACATGCTTATTTTTTATCGTGGGAGTTTGTGATTTTTCATTGTTTTTGTTCATCTATTAGCCTTCGTTCCTATTATTTTCTTTTCATCTCTTCCTAACTTATACATTATCATTTTTATTATGGGAATTTATGATTGATTTCTCGTTGTTTTGTTTTGTTCACGTGTTACTATCTATTTTCTTCCTTATATACGGTAAAGATTTAGAAAACAACATTTTATAAGTGATAGTAGTTTAAAATTAGTGGACTTGACTATTTTAATATTAAACGATTTTAATATAAATAGTTATAATTTTAAAATAAATCATCTCCTTATAATCACTGTTTTAGAGTTCTTTGACTTCTCACTAGGAGTTATCATCCTCTTGTCTAATTAAATAATTGAGACCATTTGATTGGTCTTAGTAGTGAGCTTTTCAATTTGAACTGATCAGTTTCTTAAATAAAGTAACTTGATTTTCTACTCCTCTTTTTAGTCTATGTTGTCTTCCTTTGCACGTTAGCTTGTTGTGTTTGCACGTGATGTTTGAGTCCTCTATCAGACTCGTTATTGATTAGTTATCCTAATGGTGAGTTTGAAACTGTTTTAGGCTTTCTAGAATGGGTTGGTTATCTCTCAGGTAAGGAAACTGTATAATTTATAATCCTTACTTTTAAGGAAATAAACTACTTCGTTCAGTTTTAGGGATTTCTTCCCCGAAAAACGTAAACACAGAAACAAATATGCATTCAACAAGGTTTGACAACAAAACCATCAACTCTTCACAAGGAGCTTTTAGCAATTGAGCTATACAACACCTTGTGAAAGCAAGCCTTCTCATAAAAGAAAACATTTTGCATGATTACCATTGTTCCCTTACTACATTGGAATTTCCCGGGTCTTACAGAATCCTTAATTTTTTTCTTTCAATATATATTTGTTTCCTTTTGACTTGGATCCACTATTTTTTTTTTTCAGTTTTGCATTTCAACACACAAATAAAGAAAACCAAACAAATTGTCTTTCAAACACCAAAGATCATACAAGATCAAGGTAAATAGTTAATTGGGACCACAATTAACAAAAAACATAAAAGCAGATAATTTTCAGGAATCAAATGTAAAAAAACACAATTTAAGCAAAGAATAAGAAAAATTAAAATCTTAACAGAATTAGATAAAATAATATTTTTTTTAATATGACAGAAAAATAAGATGAAAGAGAATATTCAAATCAGAACCTTGCTTTAGATTCCAGATGATACAATGTTGTTCTGGAAAGAGTATAATTGCTTCTAAATTTGAATCCTTAAGAGGCACAAGAAAAATATATCACAGAAGAATGCATAATAAGACAATGATGGGGACAATACAATTTAGCACATTGATAATTCAAGTGAATATTCACCACAAGGATGTTAATCTTTGATAAGAATCAGAGTTCTACTCCAAGAACTAAGATAATCCTCTCAAATAATGAAAATACATATAATATGACTCAAAAGTGTTTACGTCAACTTTTAATACCTCTATGCACATAAGTTTAAGAAAACCTAAAAACCTTAAAATAAAACTCGAAGTCCAAAATAACATAAAAGTAACATAAAACGAAAATTACAAATGCAAACTTTTGTCGCTCACCTAGAAAACACAAACTGGCTCGTCCAACAATAATAATGTTGATGATGGTTATAAGATGACAAAAGTCAATTAAGAATACATTAAAGAATTTTCAAACTAGTAAAAGTGACAAAACAGATCTATCGGACCTATATGGTCTAGCCCGCTATTGGTTTAAAAAAAAACTAGGTAAAAGTGGTTTTCACGACAAAAATAAATCAAATTAGTAACTCGTCTTATCAAATGGAAGACTAACTTATATATATATATATATATATATATATATATATATATATATATTTATACAAATAAAGTATATTTAGTCATATAAATATTTTATAAACTTTTAATTGATTAATTAATATTTTTACTTAGATAAATTAAATTATTACATTTACGTGTTAAATTACATTTATCACTAATAATTGAAAGATAATTTATAGGTGTTAATAATTTAAGTTAGGTTTAATTGCTTCCTTTGTCCCCAGTTTGGTTGAATTGTGTCAAATTCATCCTCATTTTTAAAAAAGTTTCATTGTCATCCTCACGTGGTGTAAAAGTTTCATTGTCGTCCTCACGTGGTGTAAAAGTGTCAATTGAATCCAAACATAGAAAAAATTTGTGTCAAAGTAGTCATTTTTCCTATATATCTGTGTCTTCCTTTCATACAATCAAGTACAGATATTCATTTTACCTTATCCAATTTAAGGCTTTTCATAGCTCCAGAGAAGTGACATATGAAAGGAAGACACAGAGATATAGGAAAAATGACTACTTTGACACAAATTTTTTCTATGTTTGGATTCAATTGACACTTTTATACCACGTGAGGACGACAATGAAACTTTTTTAAAAATGAGGATGAATTTGACACAATTCAACCAAACTGGGGACAAAGGAAGCAATTAAACCTTTAAGTTATAATATTATTACATATTTACCTCCTTAAAAAAATATAAAATAGAAGAACTAATCTCTTAATTTTTATTTTAATTTTTAATTTCAAAACAAAAGGATCAATGAGTAAGTTTGTCTAGTCTTATCTTTGGCCAGTCAAATTTGGCAGTCATGATGGTCATACCAAAACTGATTAACATATTAAAAATATTAAGTCGGTTCCTAGCTAATTTTGAATGGGTTAATGGATTGATCCATAAGTCTTGACTCACTTTGTCATCCCTAATGAAAAGAGTATGAATATATAAGATAAATACCATATCAAATCTCTTTCGCAACGTTGAGTCAATTGACCCTTGTAGTGTAGACATGTAATTTTTTAAAAATTATTTTAAAATTTATTATTTTTATGTTTAATTTATATTTCAGTTTTAGTTGATACTAATTTTGAGAAAATTTCTAAAATTAAAAAGTTTTACATGGGTTTAGCCCGAATATATTTTAGAAAAAAAAATTAAAAGTTGGCTTGGCTAGCATCAAATTATTATTTTATTATTTAACGTTATAAAGAGACTGAATTGAAACATTGGCTAGGATGATGTTATGGTGCATTTTTTTACTCTTTATGAAATAAATGAAAACATTAATTTCAATTTGTCTTTCACGATGATCACGTGTGATTGATTTCTTCTTTTATAGTTAAAGTTCATTTTATTTCGTCAAAAAACTGTCTTTTAAACTCAAATTCATTTCCCCATTTGAAGCAAAATCCAAAAATCATAATTAGTTTAACTGAATCTCAAGTCATCACTGAAATTGAATCTCATTTCTCAGCAGAAGCACACTCCTTGATCCATAATCCCTGCCAAATCCCTAATCCATTTCCCTCCATCCCAAGTTTCTAGGCGAAGTTCATTTTTCATTGAACCCTAAATCTCTCGAGCAATGTTGAGTTGATGGATCCTTTTTGACAATGTAAATGTGTCATTGTTTTTTACTGAGTTAAAACATGTAAAACTATTTTAAATTTTATTTTTTATGTATATTTTATATTTAGATACTTTGAAAAAAAAATTAAAATTAAAAAGTTTTATGTTGGCTTAGTTGATTTAAAAAAAAACGTGTTTAAAGATTGGTTATCTAAAGCTAATTATTATTTAATGTTATTAAGAAAACTTGTTGAAAGGTTGGTGAGACCCATATTATCTTATATTTTGATTTTTATTAACAAAATGAAATCATGAATTCCTTTCTCTTCAACAACAATCAGGTGGTCCATTTCTTATTTGATTAAAGTCCATTTTACTTCATCTTTGAAACTCAATCTCATCTTCCCATCTCGAAAACTCTAACTCATTTAACTCAAATCTAAGTTATTATTGAAATTGAATTTCATTTCTCATTATAATCAAATCCCTAATCTCAAATCGCTAATCCATTTAGTTTAATTCTAAAGTAAAACGGATTTCATGATACTTGAAAAAAAAATATTTAACAACTTTATAAGCATGATAAACCTTATAATTTATATTTTCTTAAACTTACAACTTTATATCAAAAACAGAATATTAACAACTTTTAAAAGGTGAGGTTCTCTATCTATATATGGTATAATTATATGTCACTTAAGAGCATTTTCATAAGATTACGCAAGGGTATTCAATAATTTTGAAACAAGTCAAAGACAATGATTTGAAAAGATAAATATAATCCTTTTTCTATCCACTGCAGGTGCTGTACTGAGGTAACTATTATGAAAATTCTTGATGATGAAGGGTACACCATACCATAGTTCATAGATAGCAAGAGAATTAGAATTTAACATAACAGTCACCGACTATTAATATTTATTTCCTAGGATGCTTCGAAGTGCTCCTAAGCACTGAGCATAGTATATACGATGTTTATGCCGGGCGTTCCTTTGCTTCAACACCTTTCTCGTCTTCTCTGGGACCTTCTTTCTCTTTGTCGATTACTTGAACTGGGTACACCTCAGACGTTCCCAACGGATTCACCACAACAATATTTTTCATTGGCTCCTCCTTTGCAACATTCTTCGGTTTACTGTTTCTGTATATGGCATACAGCAGCATCTGAAGTAGTCCCAATGCGAAACCCAGCACATTTGGAACCTGCTTACACATACCAAGAAAAGAATGAAATTTGTTTTCATGTTAACCTATGGCACTGAATTTTTGTGTCTGCATGTACTTACAGCAATGCATATGTCCTTGAGGAAGAAACCATAGGAAAACCACGTTATGGCACTCAGCGTCAGGAAAACCGACAAGTTAAAGGGCATAAACTCCACATTCTTGGTTCGAATAACTTGTGCCTGCTTGCAGATCAAGAAATCAATGGGTGATAGAGAGTTTTTGCAGTATAAAATATCGTGATCACAATCATTGTTTTAAGCCTTTAGGGTAATGAGATTGAAGGTGGTGCAAGCATGGAAATAGCAATGGAAATGGTAAGAAGTTTACTCACCACAATGCTCAAGGGTGCTGCAAAAACAGCTACTGCAATAGATACACAAACCCATCCAACGACTGCGACTCGGTGGGCACCATGCATAGTGAAGTAGGTGACGGTGAAGATCAAGGCAAAGGAACCCACGTTCATCACCATAAACAATTTAACGGTTAACTTCTGCAATAATAAAAAAAAGAAAACCAGTAACGCTCATCAGCGTTAGTCAGTCTGTAACAAGATTTGAGGCTTCCTATAATTTGATTAACATTTTGGAAAAGTGACAGGTGAATATACCCTGGCATCATGGGTGGCATAGAGTAAGAACATGACAATGTAAACCGTCTCAATGACACTTCCCACTGAGTTAATGGAAATTAGGAGAGTAGCACCAGCTGGCTTGAGAGTAGCATAGTACAGCCAAAGCATGGAGCTGAACAGTGCCACCAGATAAGGAAGTGATTGGAAACCTTCAGTGGATTTCCTTTTGTGAATCCGATAAAAAGTTGGCCTACAAATTAGGAAAAGGAAAAGATATTTACCATTCACATTCATTATGGTACCCTAAAACCTATTCAAAGGAAATTGTAAGAAACGATAACAGTCTCATAATTAGGTGGACGTTACACTGTGTTCATATACTTACAGGGGAGCCAAATACACCATGAAGGAGATCACGTTCCCTGCACATCAAAATATGTGTTAAATTCTTGGCTTTTGGAGAAAGAATGAGGTTGGTCAAAATTGATTATAGTAAAACACAGTGCATGAAAAAAAATTCTAGATATAATGGAAATTATATCAGGTTATTATATGGTTTCTAGGAGTTATATTAGTGGATGGAAATGAAACGCAAAGGGTTGTTCTTGAATTAATATAGTTAAATGGAAAGGTTGGAGGAAAAAGATAAGGAAAATGAGAAGAAGTGGAAGCAAAGCATTAAATTTGGTGGAGCAACTTTCGTGGGGTACTGGAATACCAGATCTAGAAAGAAAAACAACAAGGAGAAAATTATACTAGTGAAAGAGAGCGATGATAAGACCGATCAGTTTTACCTAGAACGCCAAAGGCTAAGGCCATATGATTTTGACTGTTGAGAATAGCCATGCTTTTGGTTTTGAGGAAAAAATATACGAGAAGGTTTAGGAGTTGATAGGTTAAGAAACCTTAACTGGGTTTCTTGCTACTCAACCCCTAAAATGACATGCAAGAACACGGAAGGTTGTGAAGGTTGAGTAACTCCTGCATGCCCTATATATACACAAAGGATACAGAAAAGGGGCATGAAAATGATGAAAAAAGATTAAAAAGACAAAAATTAAATAATTAATTTAACCGAAGAAGTGAAATTAGGGTGTACTTGGCATGCATGTTTGATGGGTTGATCTGATTGATGTTTTTAGAAGGTAGCGTAGTAGCAAGCCATTTACATTACCTAATTTAGGAATGTTCACATGCAACTTGAACCATGATTTTTGTATATCCTACGAAATTGTAGCTTTCACCGAGTGGAATTCAGCTAATAGACACGGCACGAAAACTAAAGTTTCACATAATATAATGCACCGCACACTTGCATTCTGCATAATGGTTTTTTCTGCCATTAACTTTTGCACAAAAGACACGCTTGTAGAAGTAGATAAAACACGTGAGGGGGAAGGTAAGAATTACGGTTCATGATGGACTAATAATTATATATTGTTCTGTAATTCTAAAACTTCGTGAAGATGATTTACGTTATGAGTTAAGGGGAAGGTCATAGGGCATAGGATACTAAATATGTGATGCTTTCACGTGAGAGGTTTCCCAAAAAGCTATGCGTAGCGGTTTCTCTCTAACACGCTTTGCCGCATAAGCTTCTTCGATTCAACAATGCTGTGTCATTTCCACGCCTTTACCTTTGTTGTGCCTCTCTGCTTTGCGATTCCCTTCTTTGCAAAACTCTCTTTACTGCATGCAATTCAAGCTTTTCCGTGTTACGCTAACATCTTCCTCTGTTTCTCGCAAATGCATTATGTTCTTCTTGACACGTAATATAACATTGTTCTTTTATTCTTTAATAAAGGGACATAATTAATTATCACTTTAAACAATTTCAATTTAACCTTCCTAATATTAATTTCACATTCAACACATTTTTTCCTACACTTTTTTACATTTACTATTTTATCCTTCAATTTCCTTTTTTATTTTTACAAATACAATCAAGTTTTTTTTTTTTCATACTAAAATATATAAAATAATATTTTCATCTAAAGTTGCTTTTTTTTTAAGGAAAATATTCTTTTAACAACTTTTTTAACACCTCTTTTACAACAGTTTATGTGGTAGCTTATGATTGATCCGTTTCAAATATACGGATCAATAAAATAATGATACATAATTTATTGTTAAAAAATTATTAAAAAAAGTTGTTAAGATATCAGAGTGTTTTTCTAACTTGACCAAAGTTAAACTGATTTAATTTGGGTTTCTCATGTTAAAATGAAAATGAAAACAAGTGGTTTGTACTGTTTTTGGTTTATGCTCCCATTATTTATTTTTTCTAGAGTTTTCATTTTTCCAAATATTATTGAATTCTTACACTTCCATATCATTGAGTAAAGAATCAAATTATTTCTAAAGGCAATTGCTTTAACATTTTAACTTTTTTATCTTTACTGAAATATGATAATAAAATCGTACATAACAAAGTAAATATACTTGCAGTGTTTTGGGTAGAAGATAAATATTTTGATCAAAAAGGAATAATATGATTGGGTTATCTAGATTGTAGGTCTCGGCTTGAAAAATAAGAAATCTCAAAATAGAACCAAAATAGAACCAATAATGATAGATTTCACACAAAGTGAACAAAATTCTCGAAATGAATTTAAAATTAAATACAATTTGATCATGAAAAAAGAAATAGTTAGTGAAATGTGGAGTAATTATTTCGACAAGATTTTTCTAATTTATGAAAATATATATAAATAACTTCTATAATAGGAGGAAAAATGTAATGTGACTATTGAAACAAAAACAAAGTAAAAGTATAAATTGTGTTGGTAAATTTTCAAAAGTGTTTTTCATAAAAACACATTTTAGATATAGTAGACCGAACTCGTTCAAAAACATCTAAAGTAGAACCTAAGAGAATAAAGCATGAACAATTTTTTTAAACTAGTTAATAAACTTAATCTATATTTAATCTCTTAATAGAAATGATTTCCTTAACTAAACAAGTTACAAGAAGTACTTTTTACTCATTTTGTAGCTGTGCAAGTAAAGTATTCTTTTTCATTAGCCTTTTTTTCGCACTTTCACAAAAAATTAACTCTCGGATGGAGGACACTAAAATGCCATAATACAAATACCATAACTTTGTGAAATTACGTGTGTAGGCGTCTAAAGATATTGTTCAAAGTGAAAGTTCAATGTTTTTTATTTTTACAAGTAAGCATCTGTGTTCATCTTCGAGTATTCACTGTATATACTTGTTTTGAAGATATCGTTGAGTCTTTAACTCTTTTCTTTTCGTTTTGAAGTTTTCATAAATACATGATGAGAGATGCATTTTTTCCTTTACACGGGTATGAGAGTGATGGCACCATAAATTGATTAGTTTTAACTTAGAAAGATGTAGTTTTAGTTCAAAGAAATTGTATTTATCATTTAAGACTTCAAAGATGATTAGATGAATTTTTACTTTTACTATAAATATTGTAATGATTAGAACTAGAAAAATAGAAAATGAGATTATATTTCTTTTTATTTATTTAAGTTCCTATCATTTACTTCTTGCGCATGTGTTAAATCTTCACCCTTTTCTTGAACTTTTAAACTTGATTTAATAATGATTGGTTTGTCTCGAGCATTTATTGTCATTTAGTTTATATACTCTTAGTACCAAGTTGTTTAGTATAAGGTATGTCATACGAATTTCATGTATTTAGCCGTGTGGGTAACGATTGCGTTTGTTGTTATTAGACTGAAATACGATATATGTTTGAGTTAAAGATGACTCATAAGTTGATAAACACACTCATTATTTTAGGCTTGCTTTAGTTGATTGCTAAGAAAGAAACATTTTTTTCTTGAATGTTCATATTTCTTTGTATGACTTGGAAAAATCCAATTCTCCCTATTTAATAAATTAATTTTTATTGATAAAAAAATAGTTTAACATTTTATTTTAAATCTTACATGTCTTAATTATGTTTGTTTCGTTTGCTTTAACATCTTTTTGAACAAATATATGAAAATATTTGATTTGATTACACTTTGATTACCCTTAAATTGAGCAATATAAAAGTAATGAATGAAATTTAAAATATAAATAACAATAATAAATTGCTCATGCTTTTGTGATCTACTTTTGGAAACGAAATATTTTTATGTAATTAACAAAGTTCATTGATGTAATTTAAACTCTTCTAAACATCTAGCATATTCAAATTGCAAATAGAAAAAGTATATTGTATCTATAAAGTATTTGAGAGTTAGTCAGACACATACTGAATAATAAAATAAACTTAAATTTTTATTTATATAGGTGAGCGTGAGTCAAGCTCAATCAGAGTAATAAAAGAATTATTTATAAAGGAGTAGTTTTGGTCAAACCAATGATAAATAATAAAAGAAAATTAAAATTTTATTTATATAGCATCAACCAAGTTCATATAGAGTAATACAAAAAATTAATTTTATTTATAAAGGATAGTGTTGGGAAACCCACGTTGAATAATAAAAAATTTTATTTTTTTTATAAAGGCGTTAATAGAGGAAATAAATAAAAGATAAAAATATTAATAAAAGAGTGGGGTCAAATTCACTCTAAACAAGCATGTTAATCCAGGTGTATAAGGACCTCTATTTATATATATATATATATATATATATATATATATATATATATATATATTCTAAAACTAAAATATATTGATAAAATAGTTGATAGGGATGGATGAAGAAGTAAATTAATCAGAGTAATGACAAAAGAGTTATTGAACTTAATTGCATGTGTCATTCCGAGAAAAGTGAGAAGTGATACGACAATTCTTTCTAATTAGGTTTGATTAAACTTAAATGATATTAGAGTTATTTAGAACCTATACTAATAACTTTGTAATGTTCAATTAAGTTTAAAATTATCTTTTTAAGATGATATTAGAGTTATTTAAATTATATATTACTGAGGTTTGTTGTTTGTTAAGTGTTACTACAAAAAATTAGATTTTTACCGAAGTTTCGTTTTCGACGGTTTTAACTCTCGAAAAATACGTTACCCGCGGTTAGGAAAACCGTTGGGAAAACCTGCGTCACTAAGTAATTACCGGCGGTTTACTAAAATCGTCGGTATTAGTAGGGGTTACTAAAACCGTTGGAAATAACCGAGGTTAAACAAAACCGTCGGTAATTTGTGGGGGTTTATGAAAACCGTCGATAACTTTTGAGTTTACATAGTTGGGGTTTCCAAAACCGCCGGAAATGTAAGTAATCTATTTTTTTTATTATTCAAATGACTTGATTATCATTAATAAACCAAAATTAAATAATATGAAACCAAAATTAAATGTAAACATTAAATATAAACCAAAATATTATTATATAAATTGTAAACAATAGAAATACAATTAATGTTTCTTAAAGACTAAAATTAACATGTTATGAATAATAATTATAGTTTTGTACTTCTTCGTTGTCTTCATCATTTGATACTTTTTTATTGTCTTCATCATTTGGTACTTCTTCATTGTTTCCATCATTTGATATATTTCTTTTTTCAAATACCTACAATATAAAACAATAATTAGTTAATAATATTTTGAAAAAATTATTAGACGAATTTAAGAATTATTGATGGTTGAAAAATGTTAAAATATGATATAATTACAAGCCTAGAGATTATTTTCTTTTCTTTCACCCATTATTGTATTTATGGCCTAGTTTGTTTAGCATTTTTCTTTCATTTGATTTCTCAGATTTTCTGAATAGGTCACGATTCAGAAGTGCCATACTCTTGTCTGGACCCTAAAGTATTTCAAACACAAGAAAAATGATCAGAAAACAAACTTAAGAATTAGTCCATAGGATGGCAATGATTTCCCTACAGATTGAATAGGCAGACAGGCCACTAGGTCAGGAATCCAAAAACCAAATTATGTCTAAGAAATTAGACCTAGGAAGAAAGCAGAGGTTGGCAAAGTTAGAATTACCTCTTCATCACATTCGCCCATCAATTCCAAAGCAGCAGAGTGCCTCCTCCTTAGTGCTTCTAGCTCTGATCGTAAGCCAGGTAATACAGCAGCCTCCCCATGCAACTTCTCACATTGCAGGGTAGATATGATATACATGTCATGGTTAATGACAAGGAACATGACCCATAAGTGGTAAACAGGAAGCAAAATTCACCTGTTCTGTCATTTTGACCAGCTCGTTAGCAAGAGAATCACAGATAGATTCCATTGATGCCTGAAATTTGTATTATTAAAATAAATCATCATTGTATCCCAAATAAAAAAGGGTCATCCAGATCACTGTCTTATGATCCAACAGCTTAATATAAATTATATTAGTGATAAACTATAAATTCTATTACTTGAACATCATGATAAATTCTCAATGATAAGAGAATGTCGAGCCCTAAATAAGAATGTATGGTGCAAAAAGTTTACAGGGAATGAAGGCAAGAAAAATCATACCAGACGTGACATGTATGAAGCAAGTTTAGCCTCCTTCTGACAAAGTGCAGCTTCAAAAGAACTGAGTGTCATGCTTTTCACATAGTAAGGACTCATACTTAGTTCTCCTGGGTTTCTCCTATCAGAAATACTATCAGATGAGTCCAACGATGCTTGCAGAAAGTGGCTTTCTTCCAAGCTTCCAAGGGAGCTTGCACTAGAGATTTTCCGAGATAGGTTCCCTGCATCATAAAGAATATTAAACATATATCACAGACAACTCAGCCTTAGTGATGGAAAGAGAAGCAGAGGATCACACCATTCTCAAAAGCAGAAGTTTTCTTTGTAATGGGAGTTTGATCTGACGATGGAGCAAAATGAACACGAGCAGTTCTCTCCAGCTATCCAGTTCACACATTTTAAATCAATTATATAGTTTTTGATTAATAATATTTCTCCCTCACTGTGTTTGATTCAATAGAATTATTTCACTCATTTACTATTTTGAAGAGTGTTAATAAAATTATTTAATTCAGTTTCAAAGTCACGTCTAAAATTGAATGTTCCAAACATAGGGCAAAGCATACTCATGGTATGCATATTGCTATGAAAAGATCTTAACATGGACCTTTTTAGATTCACCACCTTTTAAGATGGAGGATATACATTAGAAAATTGACTGCATTTATTGCATTGATGTCTGAACATATATGAATGAAATAAGAGTATTTTAACCTCTAAAAATATCACCCTTCGAAATCATATTCTCTAATTGGCAGCCATAAAAGAATTAAGGCAGACTAAATTTTCCCATCAATAAGCATAGAAGAATTAAGTTCAGAAAAAACACCTTAAATGGTAAAGCCAAATTATATCTTAGGACACTCGTTCTAAACAAACCATTACAAAATTTCACCTCCCAAATTCAGCGCAATTGATAACTTTTTGGCAAGTATACCAAATCGTTTCAAGTAATACAGTGAATAAGTAAAAGAGTATCGTTCTCCCAAGGGAATTTTAGTTACGTTATTCAATTAAAATTATTTATCAAGATCAATTACTGATGATAACATTTGTGATTTCAATTTGAATTTAAGCATGAAATTAAAAACGTAAAAAAAATTAAGATTGAAAAATGCAATAAAAGATCACTGGAATTGGTCTTTGACTAACATTACAGTAAAATCCTGGACAACATATATCTCTGTTCAAGCATTCACATGAGAGTATCTTGGTTTAATTCCTTAAAACAAGTTCTAAAATTATCTATTGAATTATTAATTCCTTAATTAATTCATCAGATAATTTTGCATTGACTTTAGATGTTGAGAATGACCAAAAGCACAGAAACTATTCCTAGCGTAATTACTTTTAGTTTCTTTTCTTAAGTTTCTGGTTCTAAAAATACTTTCCAGTACAATAAAACTTTTAAAGACATTAATACTTCCGTATAATCAAAAGCAAGTCAAGAAAAGAACAAGAACAAAAACATATATTGCACAGGAAATTTACATTAATGTTTCGTCATACACCCAATTCCAATGAACAGAAAATTTAGCCTATCCTAGACATCTCAAACGTACTCTTTTCAGCAATTCCTTGCAGAAAGTGAAGTCTTGATGTCTTGAAAGGTCTCCTGATCGTCTCCTGAGTTCTCCAGTATTTTTTTGGCTATTTTCCTGTGTCAGAAGATGGTTTCTGCCTTTCTGTCACGTCTTTTAAATCCACTTAACTTCATTAATTCGCTCAACGCACATGTGTGTGTGCGCTATGCGAATTTCTTGTAACTGCTGCCTCTTAACTGATGTTATTCGCACAATGCACAAGTATTGATGCGCTATGCAAATTTCCGTTTCCTGGCAGTGCGAATTTTGGCTTGTGCTATGCGAGAATTGGCTGACAAACTCCCAATTATACATCCTTTCCTGTACAATAATTTACATAACAATCTACTTCCTATTACAACATTTCACTAAGTAATAACATGAATAATTAGAAGATTGAGATCATTTATAAGTGTAAAAACAACTCTTTTTCACACTTATCAGCAATATAGTGACATGTCCTGATCAATGATAAACCCCAAAAGAACGAACAATTGAAAGAACACAGGCGTAGTAAAAACACACATGCTTGATCTTCATGTCCTAAATGTTTATCATTTTTCCAGAACAGTTAGTTTCCTAACTACAGAGGACATGAAGTGTCTTAAACCAAGACAAAAGTTACACCATATCAAGAGCAATAATAAGACTACATAAAAAATTGCACAAACAAACAATGAGTTAAAGGTCATTAGCAAGAAGATAAAGGGCGAAAGAAAGAACGGAAAAAAACCTCGTGATCACAATCAACAAGCTGCTGCTCACTAAGACTCACAAGTTCCCCTGTTGCCAGAAAGTGAGCCCCTTCAAAGCCTTAGTAGCGCTGAAGCTCTAACACGAGCCGCATGAACCCTAACTCACCAACCAATTGAAATCAATTATTCTAAAACAAACATTCACAAATCATATCATCATGATTAGTACTATTGGCACCTGATTCTTGACAACGGTAACTGCACCGTTATCTCTCCAATCAAAATCACTCGGAAGATTATTGGTGGGGAGAATGAGAGCTTTTTCCACATCGGAGGGCAACCTCACACCTCGCAGGCCCAAAACCTTATTTCGGAACTCCTTTGGCGTAAGGTCGGAGAACTGAGTCACGCCGTGAACTGCGAAAGGATCCAGGCTCTGGTGGTGCCGAGCACGACGCAAGTTAGCCTTGAACACAGGGAACCTGTAATCGTGCTCTTCCCCGGTAGCGTACACCTTTCCCTTTACAAAAATGGTCTCTAGTTTCTCCGAGACTAAACAAATATCACGTTTATTGATACACAAAAATGAAAACAAGTGAACTAAAACAAAATAAACGAAATTAATCACAACATACCAAATTTTGATTATTATATTGAACATCTCGATCTTCGGCCACCTTGATTTCACCAGGTTCGACATCAGATTCCGTCTCTTTTTTCCCTACCTCACTATCGAGAGCTTCATTATCCAGTGTCTTGGAGCTTAGACCTTAGACCTGATGGAAGCAGAGAATTCGTACAAACTACAAAGGAAAATCAACGATTCCTTCTGCGAGGATTTAGAGACATCGACATGGATGAATAGCTGGTCCATGGCAAAATCCTTGTCCTTGGGGCCGACAACCACATGACATAGACACTTACCCCTTCCTTGTCGTAGTAGCGTTTCAGAACCGGACCTTGGGAGTTCCCTTCACGATGGTGAAGGGCGATGGAAGACTCGCTTTCTACAATGTCGTCATGGGAGCCAATGTCTAGACCTATGCTAAAACCCTAACAGACAAAGAGAGTAAGAGAGATCTTACAGGAACTGGAGAAGTGAAAAAGGTTTGGGAACGAAAATGACCACCATAGAACACTCGCAGTGCCCACCAACGCTTCCACCAACGATGAAAATGTCAAGATCAATAGGAGGTTGGTTTCTTAATTTCTAGGGTTTGGGAAGAGGGGAGGAGGAAGTGAAGAGGAAAATGTGTAAGATGGGCGGGTTGGAGACATTTGAAGTTGGAACTACAGAAATTTATTTTAAAAATTTTTAAAAATTATATTTAACCGGGGTTTTAATATAACGTCGAAAATTTACGGAGGTTTTATAAACCCCCAAAATTTAACCTCTACTAAAATATGATATTTTTGTAGTGTGTATTGTATCATACATCATTAAACTATTACAAAATAATCTACTAATATGTAGTTTTATGTTTGAGATGTACATGTTTCGAGTGAGAGAATATATTAGACATCTCACATTTATTTTAAATAAGTTCATGCTCAACATTACTACCTAAACATGAATATTTTTTTAAAAAATAAAAATAAAAAGAACCGAAAAACATGGAGTACCACATTAAATCTAAGTGTTTTCATATGAGATGAGTATATGTAAAATAAAAATAGAATGATTTAAATATCAACAATCTATGAATAATATTCAACTTTTTAACTCAATTACTATTGAAAAGAAAATTAACGAAAATGTATATTAATTTAGGTTAGACATAATGAAATTTTAATATAAGAATTAATATATATATATATATATATATATATATATATATATATATATTTTGATAAAATCGTTGATAGGGTTGGATGAACAAGTAATTTAAGGAAAGGGCCAAAGTATTGGTTCACAAAATCATGAGTAATGACAAAGGAGTTATTGAACTTATTGCTATTGTTCATCGAGAAGCATAAAAAAGCTTGAAAAACTTGATGGGGTCTATGTTAAAAGTTTCAAAGTTGAATTTGTCCGAGAAAAGTGAGGAGTGATATGATAATCTTTTGTAGTGTAGGTTGAATTAAGCTTAAGATGATATATTTATAGCCTATATTAAAAATTTTGTAACGTTGAATTAAGTTTAAAATCAATTTTTCAAGATGATATTAGAGTTATTTAAATCATATATTATGTAGGTGTGTTGTTTGTTAAGTATATTATTGTATCATTCATCATTGTATTATTACCAAATAATCTACTAAAATCTATTAATATCCAGTTTTATATTTGAGATGTACTTGTCTCGAGTGGGAAAATTTATTAGATATCTCACATTTATTTTAAATAAATTCATGCTAGACATTACTACCGAAACATGGAGATTTTGTTAAAAATAAAAGTAAAAAGAACAAAAAAACTTTGGGTACCATACCAAACCCATGATAAAAATACAACACACACATATGTAAAAAAAAATACATATTATGAACAAAAAAATTAAGTAAATACTTAGATGGAAAATAATAAACCAATACAACACCAAACAATACAAAACTGAAGTTGAGTAATCAAATGCCTTAATTTACTAAAAGATTTATCATTAGTTAACCCTCTTGCGTTCCCAAAAATGCCATTAAAACTTATTGTTTTTTAGAAGTTTTTTATTTTGAACATTTAATATTAACTTTCTTTACCCTACATCTACCAGGTTTTCTTGTAGTTTGATCTGGTTCATCATCCCTCTTCATCAAGCATGTTACCTATCCCTCTCCCGCCAATGTTGACATCATCAAAGAATTCTACACAAAAGCCAAAGCATTGGGGGACATGATGAGACGTACTTTAGCTACGTAAGGGGTAAGAGGGTTACCTTTGATGCTGACACCATTGAAACTTTTCTAGGTATAAACTGGGAGGGGGAATAGTGCCAGTATGCTATGTCCATGATGGAAGAAGTGGACTATGAGGATGTGGAGCGGACTTTATGTGTGGCCGGAGGGCGTTTTTAGAGAAATAGGTTTGGGGCACCCATCCACATCATAAGACCCCATTTGACACCTCTGGCAAAGTATTGGATGACTTTCTCTCATGCCAACATTCAGCCGTGCTCCCATGTGTCAGACATCACTGTCTAGAGGGCCATCTTCCTTTACTGTGTTCTCAGGGGCCTCAACATTAATATTGGTCAGGTTATAGCTGATGAGATCCAAAGTTGTGCACTTGGTGCAAGAAGCAAGGCACCCTTGGGACACCCCTCCTTGATCACTCATCTTTGTGAGGCTGCTGGTATTGATGTTTCTAGACCACCACTGGAGCTTCCAAGAAAGGAGTTGCACGTAGCTTATTTTACACATTACTGTGCAGTGGATGAGCCAGGCCATCCAGCGCCACCACCACAACAACCTAGGGCACACAAGAGAGTACCACCACAAGCCAGGATCCAGTTCATGAGGCCGCTCCTTTTTAGATGCGGGACATGTACTTTTCTCTGTTGGATTCTAGACTGGCTGCCTTATACAAGGGCGAGCAGGAGCTGTTGAGGACACTAACGTTCGCATTCCCTAAGCGACAGTTCATATCTCAGGAGGACTTTGTAGCTCGAGTGGCATGGCCCACTGGCCCAGCACAGGAGGGTGGTAGAGCTGAAGCTTCACCCATGGATGAGGATGATGAAGCTAAGGAGGAAGAGGACTCTGATGATGAGTGATGAGTTGTACTTGGCATCTACTACTTGATGCCACTTTTGCTTTAGAACATGATTTCTGTTATTTTACTGTTTTTATTGCTTTGATTTGTTTTTGTTTTCATTGTTTTGCTATTTTTAATCATCTACTGCTGGATGCCACTTTTGCCACTTTTAATCATTTGTTTTGCTATTTACTCTGCTTGGATAAATTACACTGCTTTGATTCAACTGTGCTGTGTTTTATAGTATTGCTTTGTGATGCTCTAGTGTATTGATTGATGTTGAGATTATGCATGATGTGATAATATACAGGTGATGGTTCATAGTGTATGGATCAGGTTCTTGAGGTAAAATTTAATTGCGATACTGAGTAGGGTGTTTTTCTGAATTCTGGGACTTGAGAGTTACCTGTGTGAGAGTTGGGCTTTAGAGTTTTTGTGAATAACTGCCATTACTTTGGAAGCATGAATGATTTTGCCCAAATTTTCTGTAATTGAACTACTTGCTTGCAGGTTTCATATGATCAAGGCCATCTTTTGTTATCCCTTATTCTTTTAGCCTTCACATGATTTTATCCACCGAAAAGAAAACAATTTGTTTTACCCTTTGAACCTTGAGCCTTATGCATGTTTTGAAAACCCTTTGTGAAAATCTTTACCTTGAGTTAAGTTGAGAAGATTTGTGAGGTATTGATAAAGGTTCAAGTTTGGGGTTACTGGAAAAATTGAAAAGGAAAAAAGCATTGAGCTAAGCAGTAAGTAATTGAAAAGCAAAAGCAAAAGAAAAAGAAAAAAAGAAAAGACAAGAAAAGCTCAATGCTAGGGAAAGCTGGGAAAAAGAAAGAGAGTTTATACTTGAATGATGAAATCATAAATGTCTCTCTTAACTCAAGGATTTTGCTGACCAGAAAAACCAATTTCCTTCTTAGCCTAGCCAAGTTACAAGCCATGAAAAGCCTTTGTGATGACAACTTGCTTGTGAGTATGTTTGATTGTGGTTAAAAGAAAGGAAAAGTTAATTTGTGTGACATTGTGATAGCAAAGTGAAAAAGACACCAACACCTCACTATACACCTTTTAGTTGAGTGATACACTTTTGAATGCTTGAGTGATACACTTTTGAGTACTTGAGTGAAACACTTTCCTTGGTGAGGAGTAGTTCTTTGAATTTTTGATTGCATCTTTGCTTGGTTGATTGATTATTCTTAAGGATAGCATCTGTTGAAGTATATGAGCATCACATTGATTTTTATGGAATTAAGGCATCTGTACATCTTGACTGACATCTGTATGCTGAGCTGATAAAAGTAATCTCTTGTCCTAGAAGAAAACGTTTTTGAAAAATGTTGAGTCATTGTAGTGATTGTTCTGAAAAGCTGAGTTACAATCTGTTTGCTTGAGGACAAACAAAGTTCTAAGTTTGGGGTTGTTATAACGGTTGAAAATACCGTTATTTGTGATGTAATTTTGATACTAAATGCACCCTTTTCTGCTTAGAAACTTGCTTGGAATCATGTTTTTCTGTTAAGTTGTGTGAATAAGAGAGTTGAGGTTGAATTTGATGATTTTATTACCAATTCTCCTTGTTTTGGTAGAAACTGAGATAATATGGAAAGCAGGGATGAAGTGCCATGAAGATGGAGCTCAGAAAGGCCTGGAAAAGCACCAGAAGGGAGGGGTGCTCAAAGCTTGGGTGCCCTTTTTGGAGGCTTGAGCGTATGAAACCACCACTCACCGCCCGGGCGCCCCTTTTTGGGGCGCTTGAGCGCCAGAAGCACGAAGCTTGGGCGTCATTTCTGAGGCTTGATCATAGAAGACCACCGCTCACCGCCTGGACGCCCTAAGTGGGGCGCTTGAGCGTCAGCGACACGGGCTTGGGCTTTGTTTCTGTTCTGTCTTCGCTCTATTTAAAGGACCCAGACATCCTATGTTTTGTATCTCTAGCTGGAGCAGCACAATAGCACACTCTTCCACTCTCTGAAGGCGGATTTGGATGCGAGAGCTTCCATGCTCTACTTTTAGGGTTTTGCTATCTCATGCTTTTCCATTATTTATCTAGTTTCACCATGTCTATGGTGAACTAAACTCTATTTTGTGTTGGGGGATGATGTAACCTTGTGAACTCTCATGTATTTGAATTAATTCTTAATAACATATGCTTTTTCATTAATTGTTAGAGTAATTAATTTGTGCTTATTACATGCTTTGTTTAACTCATTCATAGCATGATCTATGAATTGCATGAGTGCCGGGAGGTTCCTTACAATTCAGGTTCTTGTTGAATTACTCCCAAGAGTAATATATATCAAGGATGAGGGTATGAGTCTTGGTCGTCTTAAAGCTCTTGATCTTCATATTTAATTACTAGGAATGCTAGGAATTGCATGAACTAGTGATTGAGGACAAGCTTATTTCGCCGAGAGATCGGGTTTAAGTGATTTACTGAGTGACATTAACATTAATGCATAAAGAAGAATTCTTACATACATGAGAGGAAACTTAGTGAAATCTAACCCCAACAAGATACTCATCTCATATTAAACAACATCTGTTCATTACTGTGCTATTCTGCTATTGATCAAATTGCATTCATATTTAATTATCTGTCTTTGCATCTAAAACCAATGATCTCGTTTTCTTTAAGTCTTAATTAATCGAGTTATCAAATGACACTCTAGTGCCGAGAGTCCTTAGGGATACGATACTTGGTCTTACAATTTTATATTACTTGTGCGATTCGGTACACTTGTCGATTCATCAACATGTATCTATGTTCTATTTCCTCAAGCATTTGTTTCCTACAAGGTTCTTTAACAGTTTATTGTTTAAGTATGTTTTCTTAGGGTCATGTCTATTGATGGGGAAGTGCATACCTAGAGAGAATATACTAAATGACATTTAAGGGAATGGGAAAGAAATTAAAAATGGAAGAGATTAAGGAAGAGGAAACTTATGATTTGAAGATGCGCCACTTGAAGGAAGCTCCAAGATAAGCATCAAAGGAGGACCGCCACTTGCTTGAGCAAGATAAGGTATGCCCAAAATAGGGACTTTGGAGACAGAATACTATCTCAAAGAAGATTGCAAAAGTGCAAATCAACTCAAAATTCAATTGATTCAAGGTAAGGTTGCTACAAAGGAGACCCCTTAGCCTTCTTATATAGCCCTTGGAGTGAGTTTGGAGAATGGAATTAAGAGATGTGGGACTTATAAGTCTCAATGCCGGCCAACAGCTGCAACACTTCTCCTTGGTGCTTGGAGTCCCACATTGCTTAATTCTCTCCATCCAAAAGGATTTATAAGCCATTTAGTTCTCCTAAAGTTAAAAATAAAAGCTAGCTATGCTACCTTGCGCTACAAGCTAAGACGCCTTCTTTCTCTTCTTTTCTTTTAAGACCAAGCCATGGAAAGTCCCACATTGCTTGTGCATAAACGAAAAGAAAGGTTTATAAGCGTTTATTCAACTAGAACTAACGAAAAGAAACAAAGAGGCAAATACAAGCCTATGAAATCTATTATACTCTTTTTGTGCTTGTTGTCACTTTGAAAACTCTTCATTATTGCCCTATCTATGATCATATCATCTATATTCATTATCTTTAGACATTTTTCTGTCTAGGATGATATTTCTTTTAATGTTATTTGTTAAACTTCAAAATCAAAGATGTTAGACGATCTAGTCTCTCTTGACAATCCAGTCTCTCTAAACGATATTGTCTTAATTGTTTGCATCCACTTATATACTTTAAGTTGGCCTTATCTCTAGTCGATGTGGAACTTCCAATACATTCCCCTCACATTGAAGCATATACATCTCGTGACTAGGGCTAGACATTAATAAGTGGTCCGATAACGGGTAACAATAGCCCAACAAACATTAAAATTCGCTAGGATAAACTTTAAACCATGGTTTGATACCTTGTTCAGAAGTGGACTTTATGCCTAACTCAATCTCACAAAATTGACTTGTAAGGTGAGGTTTGCACCCACATATATACTTTAAAATTTATCAAGCCAAGGTATATACACCTTGAGCGAGGGGCTAGACATTAATGGAGTCCGATAGCAACTCGATAACAAGTGAGATAGTATCTCCATCAAACAACAAATCTTACTAGGATGGGCTATTAACAATGGCTCTCATACCATGTTATGAACTGGTGTTTAATCCTAACTCAATACTACAAAATCAACTTATAAGGTGAAGTTTGCATCCATTTATATACTTTAAATTGGCCTTATCTCTAGTTGATGTGAAACTTCCAACAAAATTCTTTGATCAACTAGTAAGTAGGGTTGGATAAGTATGAAAACTAAACAAGGAATGCAATAAGGGTTATTTTAATTATATTAGTTGAATATTTAACAACAATTGAATCGACACATTAAAAATATGAAATGATAAGAAGAATTTGAAACAATAATGTTGATGGGTCTTTTCAAGAAGAGAATTCATTGGAGAAATACAAAATCATTAAGACCTCAATCCAATCCACATAAAGGATCAACATCACTTTCAACTCAAAAGTGCTTAGGAAACTTTACTTCAAAAAGCATACATCTAACTTTTTTCAACCAAAGTCATTTTCATCCTTTCTGCTAAACCATTCAAATGAGGTCTTTTAGGAATAGTCTTCCCAGGTCTGATAACCTATTTCTTACAATAAACATCAAAGGGTCCATGTACTTCCCACCATTATTAGTAGGATGCATTTCAACTTCTAGCTCGATTTCCTCTCAACCAAAGCATGAAATTCCTTGACCGTTTCAAGTAATTGATCCTTCCGCTGAAGTACATAGACCCATAACTTCATGGAACAATCATAAATAAAATTAACAAAGTAAAGTACACCACTAAATGACTTTACCTTCACAAGCATCATAATACATCAATTCAAACAACTATGACTCTCTTGAGGGAGGATCTTTCTTAAAGGATAATCTAATTTGTTTACCAACCATACAATGAGAACATTTCTCGAACTCTACACACTTCAATCCTGAAAGTACATCATTTTTTGCTACGCAATTAAGCCATTTCTCACTTATCTGACTAAGCCTTTGATGCCATAAAGAGGCATTTATATACATATTCACACTTTCTTGAGCAACCAAAACTTTAGCCCAATACAATTTAGAATTTTTCTCCCCTCTAGTCATAACCAAGTTATCTTTAATGAGTTTCCATTTACCAAAACCAAAGTGATTGTCATAATCATTATCATTAAGCAAAGGCACCAATATCATATTAAAATGAACATTTAAAGCATTTTTTACTCCTTTGAGTAATGATTGCGCTCCCGTGTTGGTTTGCAAGCATACATCTCCAACACCAACAACCTTTGAAACACCATCATTACCCATGTTCAACAATCCAAAATCACAAGAAATGTAAGATTTAAAGAATTTCTTCCTTGGTGTAACGTGTAATGTAGCACCATATCAATTATTTGCACGCTCTCATTAGATACAATACAAGATTACCCACCTATAATAATATTAGTAGCAAGATTACCACCTATAATCAATTATCATACCCAAAGTCATGAAGAAGAACAAGATTACCACCTATAATAATATTAGTAGCATAATCATCATGATCATTGTCTTTTTTCTTTCTCTTTTTGTCTTTTTTCTATTTTTTCCTCTTAACACAATATTTTCAAATGTGTCCAATTTTATTATTACAATAACACTCTACATTCTTGTATCTTGACTTAGACTTGCTCTTGCTTTTCTCTTCAGCACCCTTTAGTTCCTTTCTTTGACTTCTCTCCCTATTTTCTATGACAAGCTCCTTAAACTAAGATGAAGAACCATGTGTCTTCCTTTTCATCTTTTCATTAGGATCACCACTCTTTTCCATCAATAAAGAAACAATGTCATTAAGGGCTAACTTTATAATTGAAACATGAAATATCTCTAAGACTACGATAAAGTATTTAGTAGCCATAGTCCTAAAACTTAATCAAAATTGATGCCCATTCCTGATAGTTAATTTAGGAATCCTTAAAACTCAATGAAATGATTTGAAATGGAAGAGTTATCCTTATACCTCAAATTCATCAAGCAATTTAACAAACACAATATAGTATTGCCTAACTTAAAAACATAAAAAGACTTAATCTTCTCCTACAAAGTTGTAGCATGTGTCTCATTAGCAATGTAGTTATAAACAATGTCTTCTACATATTATCGAATAAAATCATACATCTATTGGTGCTTAAAGTCTCATTCTTCATTAGATATAAAATCATACATCTATTGGTGCATCTATTGGTAAGAATGTTACTTGTGATCATTTGTGTGTCTTTGGTTGCAAGACATTAGTTTATGTTCCAATGGATGAAAGATACAAGTTAGATGCAAAGACAAGGCAATGTATATTTACTAGTTTTTGTCAGGATGAATTTTGTTATAGGTTGTATAATCCTATAAAGAAGAAGTTAGCCAGAAGTGGTGATGTGCAATTCATGAAAGACCAAACCATTGAAGACATTAACAAGGTATAAAAGATAACACCTGAGAGAGATAATAGTCTCATTGATGGTAATCTAATAATGCTGCCTATTCATAATTTAGATAATGTTGAGATTGATGCTCAAGATGATGAAAACTTGGTAGTTTTGATTATCAACAAGTTAAAGGTGGAATCGAGGTTTCGATTGATGATGCTCAAGAGCAACATGATTATGATCTCAGTGATACACCTGAATTACCACAAGTCCTTATGATAAAGTCCAACAGGTTGGTAAAACCATCTTTTAGGTATCCTTTTAATGATTATGTAACCTTAACAATGGTGGAGAATCTAAGTATTTTGGAGAAGCTTTAGATAATGATGAAAAACCAAAATGGCTAAATGCAATGCAATATGAGATTAAATCTTTGTATGATAACTTTATGAAATTGCCTAAGGGTTTTAGAGAACATGTGTATTTTCAGGGTGAAGCAAGATGTTAATTCTACATCTCCAAGGTAGAATACCACATTAGTGGTGCAATGCTTTATACGAGTGTTGATTTGAGTGAGATTTTCTAATTTATGGTGAAAATATCATCCATCAAAATTGTGTTAAGTTTAGCTGCTACTCTTGATTTAGAGGTTGAGCATATGATTGTGAATACAACTTTCCTTCATGGCAACTTGGAGGAAGAGATATGTATGAAACAACTTAATGGTTTTCTTGTTGAAAGGCAAGAAAGATTATATGTGTAGGCTTAGATATAGTATATACTACTTGAAGCATACTTCAAGACAAGTACAAGAAGTTTGAGTCATTATGTGTGATCAAGATTACAAAAAGACTACTTATAAATGTATCTTTGTTACAAAGTTCTCTAATGATGACTTTATTATCTTATTGTTGTATGTTGACGACATACTTATTGTTAGGAAAAATATTTCCAAAATTGACAGGTTCAAGAAGACACTTGGTAAGTCTTTTTCCATGAAAAATTAGCGAGCTACTAAAAAGATTCCTTGCATAAGTATCTCATGTGATTGAAGAGAAAATAAAATTTAGTTGTCACAGGAGCACAAGAGCACTACATCAAGAAGGTGTTGTAGAGATTCTAGATGGAAAATCCTAAAATTATTAACACTCCTTTACTCATTTAAAATTGAGTGTTAAACAAAATCCTTCAAATGAAGTTAAGAAGACATATATGAGCAAAGCTCCTTATGCATCTGCGTGGGCAGTTTGGTGTATGCAATGGTAGGTACAAGACCAGCACATGTTGCTGGTACAATTAATCGATTTTTGTCAAATCCAAATAACAATCAATAGAATGTTGTGAAATGGATTTTGAAGTATCTTCGTGGTACTAATGATTTGATGCTTTGTATGTTAAGTTGTTGGAGTTGGATAAGAAACTCCAACAATACAATGGTGTTCATATGATGACTAAGAAACTCCTAAAGCAGAAGTTTAAAGTTTTTTGTGAGATTGTTACATTGGCTGTCATCTCCACATAGTTGTGAAGGAGGAGATGTGTTAGGTTGGACTCCCAACTATCACTAGTAAAAATATGGGTTTTTAACGCGCCTACTATGCTTTGGTTGAATAGAAACCGAAGCATAAGCTGGCGCGATGGGATTTTTGAAATTTTCGCTAACGTATATGTCGTGGTTCTATTTTAACCACGACCATAAGTGGTATATGGCCTCGGTTGCCCTCATAACCGAGGCCATAATGTCTCCAAGAACTGACAATAAAAGACTTTTCACCTGCCAAATATTTGTGCAGAGGATTTGACCGCGGTTGTCCACACAACTGAGGCCAAAAACCCCCTGGCCCTACGATATTGCCGCCTGCACTCTGACGTTTTAAATGACTGATTTTTCGGAAAGGGTATATGGCCTCGGTTGCTTGCAGAACCGAGGCCATAGACCCACTTCCTAATGTCTTTTCAGATTTCCTGACTTGGTAACATAATTCAAATATATATTTTTGTATTGGTTTTTGACTATGGTTGCTAGGGAAACGAGGTAACAAAGCTCTTTTGTCGCGGTTGGGCGTGTAACCGAGGTAAAATGCCATTTTAAATTAATTTTGAATATTTTTCTGGGGACTATAGACCGAGGTAGTATCCCCTTATTGCTTTAGTTCATTGAAAATCGAGGTAGTAGCCCCTATCTAGGGTAAAAATTCGCAAAAAAGCAAACAATTCTTCTTCTCCAGTGATTTCTCTCTACAACTTCTTCTTTTTCTCTATGCCGCCGCGACCTTTCTCCCTTCTTCCTTACGCCATCGGTGCACCGCCGTCGTCACTGTAGAAGGACTTCCTTCCTCATTTTTCATCACCTACGTTTGTATTCGATCAAATTTGGCTTTGGTCGCCGGAGTTTTTTTGTTTTTTTTTAGTTTTTCGGTTGGTTTGATATGTTCTTTTATTGATTCGGATTATCAAACATACATTTTGTTGTATTTTTTTGTAGGTATTGTATTTTTTCTTTTAAATTTGTTTCGTTTCAGACCACGGGTTGTTCCATCTTCTCAATTATTGTGTGGTTTTTCACGCTCTCCGGTTTGTATTATTCTGTTTATTAATTTTCATTTTGTTAATTTTTAATTTTTTGTAGGTTGAATATGAATAATTAGGTATGAATGAATGTTTGAATTGATAATTTGAATGTGTATTAGTTGTTTGATTGTATGATTGTATTATTCTGTTTATTAATTTTCATTTTGTTAACTTTTAATTTTTTGTGTGTTGAATATGAATAATCATATATGATTGAATGTTTGAATTGATAATTTGAATGTTTATTAATTGTTTGATTATATGATTGAATTGATTGTATGTTGAATATATTGTATAATTGTATGATTGTAATTTTGTAGAATATTTACGTATGGATCGAAATTGAATTAATTTACCACGCATTAGTGCTGAATACGAGAGAGGGGTAGAGGAATTTATACAATTTGTGCAACGTAATGAGGGTAGAAGTGATGATGAAGTGAAATTTAGATGTCCTTGTGTGAACTTTTTGAATGCGAGAAAGTTGAACGCAACCCAAATTAAAATTAGAAAACATCTTATCTGTGATGGTTTCCTAACATGCTATACAACTTGGATATGGCACGACGAAGAAATATACTTTCCGACTGACTCCCTAACTGAAAATGTTATTAATTCCACCATGGAAGAAGATCGTCCGGATGAAGACAAATTAGAGGACATGATCCGCGATGTTGACGCAGAAAATTTTGCCAAAGCTCATGTGTATGAAACGATGTCGACTGATGTAGAAACACCTTTGTATGTCGGTTCAACTACGTTCACACGTTTGTCAGCGGTGTTAAGGCTCATGAATTTGAAGGCGACCAATGGATGAACTGATAAGAGTTTCACATAATTGTTGACGTTGTTGAATGAAATGCTGCCAGATGGAAATACACTACCCACTTGTAATTATCATGCGAAGAAAATTCTTTGTCCGATGGGAATGGAGTATAAAAGGATACATGCTTCAAATGACTGCATTTTATATAGGAAAGAGTTTGAATTTTTGACAAAGTGTCCAAAATGTGGGCTATCACGATACAAGTCAAAAAACAATAGTGAAGATAATGGTCAGATAGAAAAAATGGATCTGCTTTGAAAGTAGTTTGGTACCTTCCAATTGTGCCCAGACTTAAGCATTTGTTTGCGAATCCAAAAGATGTTAAAAACCTTAGATGGCATGCAAATGAGAGAAAAATTGACGGGCTGCTTCGTCATCCAACTGATTCAAAGCAATGGAAAAATATTGATCAACAATTCCCCCAATTTGGTCAAGAATGTAGAAATCTTAGGCTTGGTTTAGCAACTGATGGAATGAACCCATTTGGTAATCTAACTACCAATCAAAGTTGTTGGCCAGTTATATTGATAATTTATAACTTATCTCCTGCATTGTGCATGAAGAGGAAGTACATGATGTTGTCTATGATGATATCTTGTCCAAAGCAGCCTGAAAATGACATAGATGTTTATCTAAGCCCACTAGTTTAAGACTTGAAGTTGTTGTGGGTTGATGGGGTTGAAATATTTGATACATTCGATTCTGAAACTTTTGTGATGCGTGCAATGTTATTTTGCACCATTAATGACTTTTCAGCTTATGGTAATTTGTCAGGATATAGTGTCAAGGGTCATAAAGCATGTCCTATATGTGAAGAAAACACTACAACTCATCAATTGAAACACGGAAGAAAGACAGTGTATCTGTGTCATCAGAGATTTCTAAAATGTAATCATCCATATCGAAGGTTAAAAAAAGAATTCAATGGATATCAAGAGAAGGACGACGCACCAAATCCACTTACTGGCCTTCAAATTCTTGAAAAAGTTAATAAAATACATCATGTATTTGGGAAAACATCCAAGAAGTCATCTGTAACGACCCCTTGGAAGAAGAAATCAATATTCTTTGATCTTCCATACTGGTCAAAGTTAGATGTTAGACATTGCATAGATGTGATGCATGTAGAGAAGAATGTGTGTGAAAGCTTGATTGATACATTACTCAACATTCAGGGACACTAGTACAAAATGAGGATTCAAACGCGGATAATACGGTTCGGTTGATAGAAAACCCAAGCATAAAAAATTCGGTGACATTTTTGTAATTTTAACGAATTTATAGGCCTCGATTCAAGAGGAACCGAGGCAGAAAAACGTCTATTAACTCGGTTGCTTCAGAATTGAGGTATAAAAACCTGAAAAAATCCCACGTGTCTTCTTTTGCATTAAATTTTTATTTTTCCAAACATATTAAACATCGGTTAATCAGGTAACTGAGTCAGTATCTCTTCATATTTTCACTTCAAGCTCCTTGCATTGCCTGCTCTAAGCCATGCCTTGCCGTCGCCGGGAGCCACCCCCACCTCGTCGTGTGCGACGGCTGGGAGCGCGGCTTCCACCTCGCCTGCGAATGTGTCGCCTTTGGAGTGAAGCAGCTTCTCGATAACAGCTCTAGGGTTCTCATTGATAACAGTTGAAAAACTGTTATTTTCATGCTTGAAATTGATACTAAAAGCAACCTTTAACACTTTGAAACTAGCTTGAAATCATGCTTTTATTCATATTTTCAGAAATAAGAGAGCTGGACAGGTTTATGCTTGATTTCAGTGTTTTTGTGCAGGTTTTAAGGTGAATTTGGTGAAAGAAGTGAAGAAGGAGAGAGATGAAATCAGAAAAGACATCAAAAAGTGCAAAAGGAGAAGCCGCAACTACCGCTCAGCGGCAGTTTACCGCTGAGCGACACTCAGAAGCTCACGGGGGATCCGCTGAGGGGAAAAATGGCCGCTGAGGGGAAGAAACCAACTCACGCACTTACCGCTGAGCGGTACTTTACCGCTGAGCGACACACTTATGGGCTTGGGCCTAAATTTTCTGTAATTTTAGAATAGTATATAAGCTTTAGGACGTCCTAGGGTTTGTATCTTTGGCAGAAACGAAGCAAACACTCTCTCTTCCACCCCTTTGAAGGAGGATCTTGGATGCTCAGGCTACCTCTTCACCTTTCTAGGATTTTATCTTTCATTCTTTCATTATTATTCATCTAGTTTCACCATGAATATGGTGAACTAAACCTTATATTGTTGTTGGGGAATCAATGTAGTCTTGTGAAACTCTCATATATGGAATTAGTGTTTAAACATCTTATTTGAGATACATGCTTTCTTTCATCATTAGTTAGGGTTTTTCCTCTTTGCTCAATGCTTGCTTTGTTTAACTCATTCAATGCATGATTATTGATTTTGTCGATACAGGAACGTACGGGGAAGTCTAGATCCGGGGAATTTCTCCCAATAGTATATTGGTTGCCGTTAAGCTCCTGCACTAAAAGAACTAATTATTAGGAATGCTAGGAATCGTATGAACTCGTAATTAGGGATAGACCTTCTTGCAAGGTAATTTAGAGAGTGACATTAACAATGATGAAAAGAATGTTGAATTCCTAAAGTATATGAGAGTGGATAAGATGAAATTGATAACCCCAACAACATACTCATCCATATATTCCATTGAAGTGTTTGTATTTTGTTTTAGCCATTGATCAAATTCATGCATACATGTTTATTTTCTGTTTTGCATATTAAACTCCACTTATTTCGTTCTTAAGTCTTAAATAATCAACGAATCACATAACTAAACTAGGCCGTGAGTCCTTTGGGAGAACGATACTTGGTCTTACCGAGTTTATTACTTGAAACGATTCGGTCACACTTGCCGATTGTTCAACAAGTTTGTGGCGCCGTTTTTCGGTGTTCATAAATTTGTCATCACTCATCCAGGCAAATCCTCATCCCAATGGTGAAAAATCTCAAATCTCACATGCTGTAGGTTACAACTTCAAATGTTATTAACACATATGCTTCGTTTTGGAAGGAAAATTTGGTTTGTGGGTGATTGGAGCAACTATCACTCTTAACACATCATGGTGGTTGATTGTGATTGCACAATTGCTCTACATTGCATCAGCTGTTATGCTATGGTATTTTCACAAGTATGCTTCCTTTTCTGCATTGAACTTGATTATGTTTGGTGCTAAATTTGAATTCTAAAATAAATATTGTGACAGCTTGGAGTTCTAGTATATGATGATATCTATAATTAACGTTTATAGTTGTTTTTAAATAAAAATATAAAGATATTTTCTTTTTTTGGGACAGAAACAACAAGGTTGTGGTAAAGCTGCCACTGTGAGAGAATTGTTTGGAAGAGGACGTGTGTTAGAGGTGGACAAGTGGCAGAGGAGGTAGAATATAGAAGTATTCTATATAAGAAAGGTTGGAAATGGAGAAGGAAGTATAACACTGCCATTTTTGTTTCATTTATTTTGACAAATATTGCTTGTTCAAATGGGTATGTGCTATAATCTTAGGATTGTGTTACAGACAAAGGTTGAGATTATTATCACGAAAGAGAACCGGGAGGGAATGAAAATTTTGGCAACGGTGCGTGAGCTTGGAGCTTCCATGATAGTGGTTGGACTTCATGATCATAGTTTTCTTTACAGGCAAATCCTGTGATAAATATTTCAGCTTTCAATACAATTCCATGTGGAATTGTAACTCAGAACTTCATTCAGTAGTTGGGGTGAAGGGTATTGAATATTGATGACGATATCCCTGTCTTTATGAATGATATTGATGATGATGATAACGTTGTCTAATAGTTGTGATGGTTTTGATCAAAGGAATTTGGATTTTACTCTGTGATTACTTGTTTTCTGGTTCTGGTTTTGGTAAAAGTATTCTTTTTTATGCTTTTTGGGATCACTCTACACATGGATTTTTGGGACCTGGGTTGATTATCTCATTTGGATTTCTGCTGAACATGAAAGTATCATGGTGTTTGATGAGTCATTATTTCTTGAATTATATTTAGTTTATTGCACTTAAATAAACCAGGGAATTGTGTTTAATTGTTTGTTATTTCCCCGTTTTCCGAATTCTGCTTAATTTGGTCGGAAATTTGTAATTGTGCTAATTTGGATTTTCTGAGCTGATTAAGTGCATTTTTTTTGAAGTGCAGGAAAATTTCGGAAATACATTTTGGGACATCAGGAAGAATGCTAAATAAATTCAAGACTCTCCACACAGACATTTTAGAATTAATTAAATTGTAATTCAGTAGTTTAGAATTTCTGTATCAACTTTTACATTTTGGGACAATTTTTGGTAAATTAGATTAGACCCAAAATTAGAAGTTAGTGACTTGGCACCCTAGGGTTTTATTATGTGGGCCCTACCCTAAAAAAGGAAGGACACACGGCCCTTAAAAAAGAGTGCAGCCGCCACTCACGAGGAGAGTCTCTCTCGGTCTTTGGTTTTGGGAGACTTTTGTTTTAGAATTTTTTTTCTTTGGCTGAAAAACGCTGTTTGAGAATGAAGCTTTGATTCAATTTCATTTTCTTAGCTTTGTCTTATGCACGCTGTTACGTTTTACTTCTCCGTTTAATTTCATTTTGGCTCATGAATTTGAGTGAAGTTTCGGTCTGATATAGCAAGAGAGGCACACGTTTACGCTGGATTAAATTTTGGAAGAGAGGGCTGATTTATGGCACAAGGTGCTGAATCACGGAAGCAAGGAGGGAGGCGCATTCAATTTGGCTTTGAAGTGTGCACGCTGATTCAAAAAAGTGGAGATTTCTTTCTTTCATTTTAGAATTCACGGCTTGGCTGGAACGGTGCTGGAAAAGGTGTCACGGGAATATGGGAAGCACACAGAAAGCACACGGTGCTGGCTTTTGAATGCAGCACGCAGGATAATTTTTTTCTTTCTTTTAAATAGAAGCATATGGAGTTAAGCATGAATGGTGTGCACGGAATGAGCTGGAAGCAAAGAGAAGGGGCTGGAACGTTTGAATAAGGGGTTGCAGCGGTGCAGCATTATTTTTTTTAGGAATGAATGGTGTTACATTTAGATGCAGAAGCGGTGTGCACTGGAATGTGGAGAATGCAGCTGCCATGTGGAGAAGAAGGTGCATGGGTGTTACGGATAAGAAGAAGTTCACATGCTGGATTCTTCTTGGATGCACATGGACGGTGATGTCCAAAGAATTTAATTTGACTTCTTGCCTGGAAAGATTTTTAAATTGGGGTTATGATTTTTTTTTGTTTTGTTAAAATTCTTGCATTTAAATTTCAGATTTCCTATTTATGCATCACTTTCTTTGTTTCTTGCCACTGTAATTTTTTTTATTGTCTTATTTTGTGATTACACTGTTGAGCTATTTAGCATGGTTAATCCTAAATTTTACCTTCTTGCATTCACTCTGTGATTCTAAGTTTTATTGTTGCATTGTCTATTTAATGTTTTAGCTTAAGTGTTGTATTTTTATAATTTGAATTGTGTTTGCATATTTATCTATTGTATCGTTTTATTTAAATGTTTTCATGCACCTTAATGCTTTCAATTATATTCGGTCGTGTTTATTTAATTTCCAGCTTAATTTAATTTTACCGCAACCAGAAAATTCACAAAACCCCCCCACTACGTGTTGATCTAAGACTGAACCGAAATTGGTCCTTGAGAGACGACCTAGGTCACTTCCTAGTACTATACTGCATTCTTTTATGCACAACTTTTGTGGGAGGTGCGACCCTCTCATCAAAATGGCGCCGTTGCCGGGGATCAACGGTTCAGTCTTAGGTCTTTTTGTTGTGTTTGTGTGTGTTGTGTTTTGTCTTGTGTTGTGTTGTGATGTGATGTGATGTGATGTCCTGTTTTGAGTGTGCGTGTTGCATGTATAAATGTGTTGTGTTTTATTTGTTTCGTGATTTTTAGTATTCTTCTTTTTCCATGTCTACCTATTTTGATTTCGTGAACACTGCTTGTTTTGCTAGTGCCTCTGATTATGATTCTCCTTCTGCATGTTACTCTGATTGTAATTCATATTCTGCTGATTTCTATGTTGAGAACAATACGACTCATCCTCTAATTTCTGAGAGTGCTCTTTGTGAGCCGGTTTCACTTAAGGAGGATGATCTTCATTGCGATCTCACCCCTGGACTGATACATTTGCTGCCTAAGTTTCATGGTTTTGCAGGAGAATGCCCACACAGACATTTGGAGGAGCTCCACATCATGTGCTCTTCAATGAAGCCTCCAGATGTCCCTCTTGATTACATTTTCTTGAGCGCATTTCCGCATTCATTACAAGGAGCAGCTAAGGATTGGAAAGACTCTCTTCCTCTGAGATCCGTTACCGATTGGGGATATCTTGAGCATCAGTTTCTGAGCAAATTTTCCCCTGTGCAATATGCTTACAACAACGGTCTTGGATGGAATGACCCTACCTTGGGATGGTATGATGCTCCACAGCATCAATATCAAGAACCACCATTCCAGAGTACTTTTATGCCTCCACCAGTCCAGCAATACCAAAGTCAGCAATATGATGCTCCTGCCCAAATAACTCCTCAGCCTTCTACTTCTGAGCCTACATTGCAGGAGTTGTTGGAGCAGATGACCATGCAGAACCTTCAGTTTCGGCAAGAGAACATGCAGTTCCAGCAAGAAATAGGAGCTGCCATTCAGAGTATGACTGATCAGATAGGGCAGATGGCCACTCAACTCACTGAGGAACAGTCTCAAGATTCAGAGTTACCATTTCAGACTGTTCAGATTCCAGATGATGATGATAGTGGCATCAACATAGAAGATGGGGAGAAGAGTCATGAACTTACTATGGTGCCATCTACTTTCCCATCATCCTATGTCCCTACTCTTGCACCTGAGGAGAGTGATGAGTATTTTGAGGAGCAGGCAGGTATAAGCAGCAATTTTGAGCCAGGTAGACCATTTTCATCCTCCACCACTATTCCAATCTTTAGGGAAGTGGAGGTAAACATACCTCAATTTGATTATATTGATGATTATGTTGTTGAGAGGTATGCTGACAATTATATTGTTGTTGAGTCTGATTTTAATTTTCCCTCTATGCATGATGAGAACCAATTTTTGTTGTCGCATCCGAATGTTTATTCTCCATGCATTGAACATGAATCTGAATCTGTAGTTGATGTTGCTTGTGATTTTGAAATTGATTCATGTTCTGAGGATGTATCTGAGGTTATGCCTGTTACACTAGGATTGGGTGTTATACCTCTGCATGTCATTTCTTTGGAGCCACATTGCACTAACCATGTTGCAGGAGGTACACATGAATTTGACCAACATGCACCCACAGTGGAAAATAAAGGTGCTAACACTGACAAAAGCTTCAAGATCAATAGGCACCAGCTGAACCTGCTCATCAACAATCCTTGCTTCTTAGATCCAGCTATGGAAGACATTTCCCTGCTAGATCAAATCTGGAGGATGAAGCAATTCTTCCTCACAACTTCCTTGCTGGATCCAATGGTGGAAGATATCTCCCTTCAAGTCCAAAATTGGCAACTGCCACCATGATAAGGGGAGTTTTCTTTCTCTCTTCTCCCCCTTTCCCTACTTTTGTTGCACTTGTCCATGATCTGTTCATTGTTTTGATTTCTGATCTTATGCTTAGAACACATTGAGGACACTGTGTAGTTTAAGTGTGGTCTATATAGGGGGAGATTTTTATTTTTCTTCGTTAGTTTTTGTTTTCTTGGTTAAATTTTTTTCTTTTCTAGGTTATTTTTGTCGTGTCTTGTGTACAGTTTTACATGTTTCTCTTGATTTCTGGACTTTGTTTAGGTTGTAGATGTGTCTTTCACTTCATTGATACTCTGATTTGTTTGAAATCCTTGCTTTTCTTTGCTTGGAAGATGATCATGATGTTTGAGAGTTGAATTGATTGTGACACAAATGCCCTGTGTGAGAATTTGAGCCACTTTATGTTCTTTCTTGTGTGTGATATGTCTCTTGATTGCTTGCACATATGCCTTGGCTTGACTCTTGTTGATAATTCTTGATTGATATGCATGTTTGGAAGTGATAAAGGCAGTTTTGTTGTTGAGCCTCTCTAGCCAAATAAGCTTACCTTGCTCTGATTCTTTGATAACCCCTTTTGAGCCTATACTTTCCTCCATTTCCTTGTTTTGAAGCTCATACACTAGCCCTAAGTGAAAAACCATGAGTACCTTAACCTTAGGGAATTTTGGAGCTTTGGAAGTGTTTTGGGAACAAGTGTGGTCTCCTTGGGGATTCTGATGAGTTGGCTAGTTGGTTCCTCTTCTTGTTTTGTTTTGGTAAATATATGTGTATCTTGTCTTTTACAGTTTTGTTTTGAAAAGAGAGAAAAGAAAAGAGACAGGATGAAAAAAAAGAAGAGCAGAAAAATAGCGAAAAAAAAAAGTGAATAATGGAGTCAAGAAGAGGATGGAATTAGAGATTGTGGGTGTGTTTGAATGTGTTTACACTTGTTCCCCATTGCTCCTCTGTTCCTTATGGTTTGTAGCTTCTTATCCAGATATATCCTCCCTTGTCCTTGGCCCCATCACAACCATGAAAAGACCTTTTGATTTGAACATGCATAGGTTTCTGAGTGTTGATATTAGAGGCTTGCCAAGTCTGTTGTTGTTTGCTTTCTTGAGTGCATTGAGAGACATTGATTTACCCTCAACACTTGAGGGAAACACTGATAGTGCATCTGTGAGGTTTTGTTACTTTTGATTCACCTCTTGAGCTGATTAATCATTTTGCCATGTCTTGAATTGCTTGGATGATTTCATGAGTATCTGCTTTCTCTGACTCATTCTGTGTTGGATATTGTCTACTTCCTTTCTTGGTCCAGATTCCTGGAGAACTGTGTAATTCTGTTTTTTGTTCCTATTTTGGAGTCTTTGTGGTTTGTCTGTCGAGTCTGTGTCACCTCCCTGATGTTTGAGTAGTTCCCTGGTTTTCGTCTTGGTTTTGCCCAGGAGTGCAAAAGACTAAGTGTGGTCTATTTTGATGAGTCATTATTTCTTGAATTATATTTAGTTTATTGCACTTAAATAAACCAGGGAATTGTGTTTAATTGTTTGTTATTTCCCCGTTTTCCGAATTCTGCTTAATTTGGTCGGAAATTTGTAATTGTGCTAATTTGGATTTTCTGAGCTGATTAAGTGCATTTTTTTTGAAGTGCAGGAAAATTTCGGAAATACATTTTGGGACATCAGGAAGAATGCTAAATAAATTCAAGACTCTCCACACAGACATTTTAGAATTAATTAAATTGTAATTCAGTAGTTTAGAATTTCTGTATCAACTTTTACATTTTGGGACAATTTTTGGTAAATTAGATTAGACCCAAAATTAGAAGTTAGTGACTTGGCACCCTAGGGTTTTATTATGTGGGCCCTACCCTAAAAAAGGAAGGACACACGGCCCTTAAAAAAGAGTGCAGCCGCCACTCACGAGGAGAGTCTCTCTCGGTCTTTGGTTTTGGGAGACTTTTGTTTTAGAATTTTTTTTCTTTGGCTGAAAAACGCTGTTTGAGAATGAAGCTTTGATTCAATTTCATTTTCTTAGCTTTGTCTTATGCACGCTGTTACGTTTTACTTCTCCGTTTAATTTCATTTTGGCTCATGAATTTGAGTGAAGTTTCGGTCTGATATAGCAAGAGAGGCACACGTTTACGCTGGATTAAATTTTGGAAGAGAGGGCTGATTTATGGCACAAGGTGCTGAATCACGGAAGCAAGGAGGGAGGCGCATTCAATTTGGCTTTGAAGTGTGCACGCTGATTCAAAAAAGTGGAGATTTCTTTCTTTCATTTTAGAATTCACGGCTTGGCTGGAACGGTGCTGGAAAAGGTGTCACGGGAATATGGGAAGCACACAGAAAGCACACGGTGCTGGCTTTTGAATGCAGCACGCAGGATAATTTTTTTCTTTCTTTTAAATAGAAGCATATGGAGTTAAGCATGAATGGTGTGCACGGAATGAGCTGGAAGCAAAGAGAAGGGGCTGGAACGTTTGAATAAGGGGTTGCAGCGGTGCAGCATTATTTTTTTTAGGAATGAATGGTGTTACATTTAGATGCAGAAGCGGTGTGCACTGGAATGTGGAGAATGCAGCTGCCATGTGGAGAAGAAGGTGCATGGGTGTTACGGATAAGAAGAAGTTCACATGCTGGATTCTTCTTGGATGCACATGGACGGTGATGTCCAAAGAATTTAATTTGACTTCTTGCCTGGAAAGATTTTTAAATTGGGGTTATGATTTTTTTTTGTTTTGTTACAATTCTTGCATTTAAATTTCAGATTTCCTATTTATGCATCACTTTCTTTGTTTCTTGCCACTGTAATTTTTTTTATTGTCTTATTTTGTGATTACACTGTTGAGCTATTTAGCATGGTTAATCCTAAATTTTACCTTCTTGCATTCACTCTGTGATTCTAAGTTTTATTGTTGCATTGTCTATTTAATGTTTTAGCTTAAGTGTTGTATTTTTATAATTTGAATTGTGTTTGCATATTTATCTATTGTATCGTTTTATTTAAATGTTTTCATGCACCTTAATGCTTTCAATTATATTCGGTCGTGTTTATTTAATTTCCAGCTTAATTTAATTTTACCGCAACCAGAAAATTCACAAAACCCCCCCACTACGTGTTGATCTAAGACTGAACCGAAATTGGTCCTTGAGAGACGACCTAGGTCACTTCCTAGTACTATACTGCATTCTTTTATGCACAACTTTTGTGGGAGGTGCGACCCTCTCATCAGTGTTGTTGCTAGTGAGCTTTAGAAATTGGTCACTGGAAACATTGGCACTTGCACGTGCCTCCTTAATGGTGATAAAAAAATGCCAAAAGCATTTGGGCTCCACTGCTATCTAGAAGTTATCCTTGTTTTGCAATGCAGCAGTAGTAATTTATCATTCTTGTAATCTACTAAAACATGTGTTTGATTAATTTAATGTCTTGAAGTGTTTTTGTTTGTTTTATTTATTTATCTTTCCTTTTCCTTAATGTGTAGAAACAACCTGCTTGGAATTAGTTATGTGTTGAGTTCTTGTCTTACACTGGAATTTGTAGCTCTATAGCATCTAACGTAATTCCAAGAAACATTCAATTTCCAGAGTTTTTTCATTTTCATTTTTACTTTTTAATTAAAACTTTATCTTTATTTTAGATTTGGGGCTTCTGTTAAGGAAATAATTTTTTATTTTCTATAAAGGACCTAATAGGGAAGTCTACAAATAGTTGCTAGTGACTCCTCCCATGTCTCAAATCCCCTATATAGAACATTATTTTGAGATTTAATGGAAGAGTGAATTTTTATGTAAGTTAAACTTTGTTCACAAAGGTTGCTCTTCGAAACTTTGTATTTCAACACTTTTAAACTGTGTTAAACTAATATTCAGATGTTGCATATCTCAATGAAACGTTAGCATGTTTAAGAAGTTGTTTCCTTCTCTTTCTTCTAATATGTTTGAGAAGTTGTTTGGTTTTGTTTCTTCTAATACGTTGACAAACTGAGTTTCTGTGTTACGTATGCTACTTTAAGCTTTGGTGGTGTCTTCCGTTGCACAACAGGATTAACATACCAATTTGGTAAATACCCCTCTGTGAGCAGGAATTTATTTTTATGATTTCACATTGCCTTTATGATTTATGTTTCTTTCTTCCTATCTCTCATGCCAATGTCTGTATATTTAATAAGCATCCACTCTTTCTGGTTCTGCACTTTCTTCTCAGTCCCAAGCTATTGCCACTTTTTAAATTTCCGTTTCTACTTTTCTTCTGGATGGTGGTGATAACAGGTCGTTTGAAAATATTAAAAAATACCCTTCTATTGCCTTGGTTCAACTCCAAACTGAGGCATAAGACCATCTGATGAAAAAAAAGTAACTCTACTAACTCAGTTGCATTTGAACCGAGGCAAAAACATACACTTTTTCGACTCGGTTCAGAACCGAGGCAAAAAGTGATAGACTTTTTGTCTCGTCTGTATATACCTCGGTTGCAGAACCGATGCAGATAGGCAAAAATAACCACTGTCATTTCTCTTTACTGCAACTAGTACGAAAGAAAAAAGATGGAGTGAATGCTCGTTTCGATTTGGTTGACATGAATATCCGAGAAGAGTTGGCACCCAGGGAGATTGGTAAACGTATTTATTTTCCCCATGCATGTTACACAATGTATAGACAAGAGAAGATAAGTTTTTGCCTTTGTTTAAAGAGTATCAAAGTACCACAAGGATACTCTTCAAATATGAAGAGTTTAGTGTCGATGCAGGACTTAAAGCTTGTTGGCATGAACTCTCACAATTGTCACGTCTTAATGCAACAATTGTTATCGGTGGCTATTCGTGAAATTTTGCCCAAAAATGTTAGGCAGACCATAAACAGGTTGTGTTCATTTTTCTCGTCAATTTGTAGTAAAGTCATCGATCCTACAAAGTTAGATGAACTTCAAGGCAAGATTGTTATCATCTTGTGTCAACTAGAGATGTTTTTCCCTCCATATTTTTTTGACATCATGGTACATTTACTTGTTCATTTGGTTAGAGAAATCAAGTTATGCGGATCGGTATACTTAAGATGGATGTATCCTATTGAGCGTTATATGAAGATTTTGAAATGGTACGTTAAAAATCCATATCGTCCCGAAGGTTCAATGATTGAAAGGTATATTGCTGAAGAAAGTATCGAGTTTTGTTCAGATTACATGACATCAACAAATCCAATAGGAGTTCTTCGCACATCATGGTTGAATAAATGTTCTACAAGTAAAAGCATCCAAGGTGTGAATGTGGTGACAAAAGATCGCGAAGAATTGTTGCAAGCACATCTTTATATATTGAACAACACAGATAAGGTGATCCCTTTTTTGCAAGCACACAAAGCCATTGTGAAGAATAAAGATCCAAGACAATCAGAGAAATGGCAGTTGATGGAGCATAAAAAAACATTTATGTCTTGGTTCAAATATGAAATTGACAAAGAGTCACATTCTTCTCAAACTTTGTTGTGTTCATTTTTCTCGTCAATTTGTAGTAAAGTCATCGATCCTACAAAGTTAGATGAACTTCAAGGCAAGATTGTTATCATCTTGTGTCAACTAGAGATGTTTTTCCCTCCATATTTTTTTAACATCATGGTACATTTACTTGTTCATTTGGTTAGAGAAATCAAGTTATGCGGATCGGTATACTTAAGATGGATGTATCCTATTGAGCGTTATATGAAGATTTTGAAATGGTACGTTAAAAATCCATATCGTCCCGAAGGTTCAATGATTGAAAGGTATATTGCTGAAGAAAGTATCGAGTTTTGTTCAGATTACATGACATCAACAAATCCAATAGGAGTTCTTCGCACATCATGGTTGAATAAATGTTCTACAAGTAAAAGCATCCGAGGTGTGAATGTGGTGACAAAAGATCGCGAAGAATTGTTGCAAGCACATCTTTATATATTGAACAACACAGATAAGGTGATCCCTTTTTTGCAAGCACACAAAGCCATTGTGAAGAATAAAGATCCAAGACAATCAGAGAAATGGCAGTTGATGGAGCATAAAAAAACATTTATGTCTTGGTTCAAATATGAAATTGACAAAGAGTCACATTCTTCTCAAACTTTGTTGTGTTCATTTTTCTCGTCAATTTGTAGTAAAGTCATCGATCCTACAAAGTTAGATGAACTTCAAGGCAAGATTGTTATCATCTTGTGTCAACTAGAGATGTTTTTCCCTCCATATTTTTTTGACATCATGGTACATTTACTTGTTCATTTGGTTAGAGAAATCAAGTTATGCGGATCGGTATACTTAAGATGGATGTATCCTATTGAGCGTTATATGAAGATTTTGAAATGGTACGTTAAAAATCCATATCGTCCCGAAGGTTCAATGATTGAAAGGTATATTGCTGAAGAAAGTATCGAGTTTTGTTCAGATTACATGACATCAACAAATCCAATAGGAGTTCTTCGCACATCATGGTTGAATAAATGTTCTACAAGTAAAAGCATCCAAGGTGTGAATGTGGTGACAAAAGATCGCGAAGAATTGTTGCAAGCACATCTTTATATATTGAACAACACAGATAAGGTGATCCCTTTTTTGCAAGCACACAAAGCCATTGTGAAGAATAAAGATCCAAGACAATCAGAGAAATGGCAGTTGATGGAGCATAAAAAAACATTTATGTCTTGGTTCAAATATGAAATTGACAAAGAGTCACATTCTTCTCAAACTTTGTTGTGGCTTGCAAATGGTTTAAAGTTTGATGTCGTATGTTGTACAGGTTATGAAGTTAATAATTGCACATTCTATACGAAGAATTTGGATGATAAAAGCATAGTACAAAATAGTGGAGTCAGTTTAGAAGTTGAGTAGCTTAAATTTCCACATCAAAAGATCAATCTCCTGTACTTGGATCAATGAGATATTATGGTATAATAGAAGAGATATGGGAGGTTGATTACACCAAGTTTTGTGTTCCATTGTTCAAATGTAAGTGGTTTAACAATAAGAGTGGTGTGAAAATAGATGAATTAGGTATACACTAGTTGATTTTTGAAAGGTGGGTTATCATGACGAACCGTTTATCATGGTACTTCAAGCATCTCAGGTTTTTTATGTCAAAGATCTTGTGTCTGACCATTGGTATGTTGCTCTTCAAGGCAAAAAACAAATTGAAGTTAACAAAGACAATCTGATTAATATTCATATTGTTGACAACCATTCATTTTAAACTACGACAAATTTGGATGACCAACCTCTAGTTGATGATGTACATGCAATTTGGTCAGATCATAATGAGGGAATATATGAATCCATATCTTTATGTATGAATTTCAAATTTGTGTATAAGTTTTTTATTAATATTACATAAGTCTTTTATTAATATTTCCTATGACTACTATTACATGTTTTGTTAAATTATATGATATTACATAAGTCTTTTATTAATATTACATGTTGTTATTTATTTTGACAGATATATGGCTGACCATCCACATTCATCAGGGGATGAGGCTCCCCCATCTAGACCTACTAGAGGACCCACCAGAATGAAACAACTTTTGGTCAGAAAAAATAGTGGTGAAAGAACACCCGTGAATGTTAATGTGATCGTGGGTGTGGCATCTGGCCCAAATGCATATGACTTCTGATCATACCTTGGAGTAGTGGTGCGTGATAGGATTAATATTTGTACTCCATCTTTTGACCATGTGTTTGAGGTTGATTGGAACATTATATGGAACGATATATTGGTAAGTTAATTAATATCATTTAAATTAGAGTTTGTTTATATTGATAATTTTGTACTGATACAACTTTATTATGTTTATTTCAGATGACATTTGACATTCCAAATGTCACAACACTTAAAAATAAGTGTTTATCAACTGTTGTTGAAAACTTCCGAGGTTTTAAGAGTAAGTTGACCTCGAGATATATATTTGGAAGCAAAAAAGATAAGTCTCCATGTCAAACATATAAGGTCATTGATGAGGAGACTTGGCGCCTCTTTGTACAGAGTCGGACATCAGAGGAATGGTAGCTCAGTATAGTTGATATTATTCAATTCCTCATTAACAAATATATATCGTATGAACTAATTAATTAAACATATGTGACAGGAAAAAAAAAGCAAAGCACAAGGAATAAGTGCTCAAAATAAAAACCCCACCTATTATCTCGTGGTGGGTATAGGAAGCTTGAGGAGAAAATCCTCAAGCAAAAGGTAGAAGTTAGACCATCATCTGAGGGTGGTAGCCCCCAGCCTCCTTCTCCACCTTCTCGACATGAGAAATGGAAGTTGGCTCGTTTAAGATCATCGCGCGCCTACTCTTCTGACACTGCACAGGAAATATCTGAAAGAATTGTAAGTTACCACTGTTCCTAAAATAATAATAATTTCATTATACATACTACCTTGAACTTTTTTAAGAATAATGGTGTTTTGTTATGTTACAGGACTCCTTGGTTGAGTAGAGCTCCCAAGGTCAATTCACTCCAGAGGGCCGCCAGGATATTCTTAGCACTGCAATTGGACGACTTGAGCACCCTAGACGTGTGCGTGCTGCTGGAACTGAAGTAGGAATTTAAGATTATTTTGGGAGTTCTTCTCGTCAGACTTCATATGCATACAACGAAGCACAAGAACAAAGGCTGACACAAGAGATCACAAAAAAGCTTCGTGCGGACCTTAGGGAGGAGCTTAGGACGGAGCTTAGGTTAGAATTGTATAATGAGGTCACTACAGAAGTGATTGACAGATTTATGCGTCAGTTCTAGCAGCAGTTTGAGATTTATGGCATGCGCCCGTTGCCATCTCTTGTACAGGAACAGGAACATGTTGTGCCTCCTACAGGTAAAATTAATAAACATTTATGTTCAATAATTTCTATGTTTTGTTTGTATAATATAACATTTACTCTGACAGGGAGAAGCGGGAAAGGAAGTTGTCCAGCACCAGCCATCCCAGGGGATGACATGGACGATGCTAGTCCATGTCTGCTATACATTTTAGATGGTACCGTGACGATGCTGGTAGCTCGTGGAACAATGTTTCAGGCAGCGACTGTTGTTCATGGTATGGAGTTATCAGAGGATGAGGTGAAGGTCTTAGTGGACGACATTATCATACCAGATGCGTCAATTACTCTGCCCACAGATGAGATTTTCACTGTGGCACAGGCATTCCAGTCTTTTATCACTTGGCCTAAACACTTGGTTGGTTCGGTTTCTAACCTCCCGGTATGGAATTCTACTTTACACTTATCAATTTTAAAGTTTACATGTTATTGATGTCAAAACTTATCTTATTTTTCCATGTAACAACAAACGCATGCAAAGGAGAAGATTCGTTTATCTGAGGACGATCCTCTTGGTCCATTGCAGCAACTTGCTGACATCATTGCAAATAAGCCTTTCGAGGTTGAATATGATGCTAGTGTATTTGGGAGAGGCTCTAAGGTCCCAATATACCTGCATAGCCAAGATGGCAGAGAGCTTGCGTTGGGAACAGAAGAGTTGAATATTACATTAGTTCAGCTATGGATGATGTAAGACTATGAGCAATTATTTATATAAAATTGATTTATATATCAAGTATACTTATATCAAAGGTAATTTTTATTTTAGGTATATGTTTGGTATCAGTAACAACTTGGGGTACAATGATGTATATGGGTTCATTGATCCACAAGTCATTCACGAAACAAATGATTTTGATGAGATCACAACATATCTCACAAGCAGATTTGCAAGCGGAAAGAACATACATTTTATTCCTTATATATATGGGTAAGTGAATGTTATTAACATAATAAAGTTCATATGGGATTTTAATATATAATAATTAAGTTATTATGAATTTCAGGTGCCATTGGCAACTATTTGTTATTTCTGTACAGGAGAGCTATGCTTTGTGATTCTGCTCATTGCACAAGTCTCCTCCCAAACATCTCAGACAAGCAGTTGATTGGTAAGAACCTCAATGTTTGGGCTTTCTTTGTTATATAAATGAATGTTAAAACCTTTTTTTTATATATAGTTCTATTTCAACAAGTATGATGTTGGTTGGGAGATCAATTGATCACAGTAGAAAGCTTGCATGGATTGGTATCAAGGTTCGACATATGCTGATGAATCCTTTTCATAGCTTAGCTCTTAAGGAGCATGGGTTATTATAAATACCCAACTCCTCTCTTGTATTAGGACTTTTGAGCTTAATGAGAATTTGATTTTCTGACATTCAGAAATAATTCTTTCTTGAAAGTCATATGCTAGAGAGTCCAAAGACTCCCTCTAGCCACCTTCCTTGCACGCTGCCTCCATTTTCATTTTCCTTGAATTCCACCGTGCTCCACCTTATTTCTCTCATTTCCACAACGTTGCTTCCATACGCGTCAGCCATTCCTTCGCTGACACATCCTTACGCGCGTCAACATTCACATTGCCTTATCATTATTCTCTCTCGCGCATATCAGAGAGCCTCATTCTCATTTATCTCCATTCCAAGTTTCTCGCGTCTCCACACTCCAAATCAGGTTATCTTCTTCACAGATCTACATTTTCTTCCACCACTTCTTCCTCGTTTCATCCATTTTCGTTCACAGTGCATCATCTTCACCGAACAGTACTTCGTTCTATGGCCTTCCCTAGGTTTTTCTTCTTCGTTCATCATTTTCTCTGATTTTAGTTGATTAAAATCACTTTTGATCCGTTCCAAACCTTTTCCACCGTTCAATCTTGATTTTGAACCAATTAATCGGTTCATTTTGAGTTTTCCCTCTTTTCTAGGGTTCGTTCATGATTTTAGGGTTTTCTACAATTGATTTCGTTTCTCTCAGTTTCCTTCGAGTCAGCTCTCAATCTAGAGCTTCGTTTACATATCCGTTGCGTCTTATCTCGTCGAGGAAGGCTCGAGGAGTTCAAATCGTGCTCGCACAGCTTCAATCGACCTCTCCTTGGTCGCTCGTCCATCATATGCTAAAGCCATACTTTCTTATAGTTGTTTTGTTTTAATGATTTTCACTAACTATTTACAACTGTGATGATATATTATAGTGTAACAGATAAAGTGGGTCATATGAGTGCAGATACTATGTAATGTATTGGATGACACACATTATTCGTGCCTATATCACAAGAGGATGGGAAATGGTAATATTTAGATTTAATGAATTTTGTTTTTCTCTATCATTTGGAATTCTTATACACTAATTAATATCATGTGTCTTGTGCAGATATTCAAGACTCCTACTCCAATTCCTGAGAAGCCACTAACATTCCTGAGGAAAGCAATTGCAAAACATTTAGTTAGATTATATAATAGTTCATAGTTATTAGATTTAAAATACATTAGAACATGTTGATTTATAGTTATTAGACTTTGTACATTATGTGATGTAAATATTGACTATTGTGTTGAAACTGTGTTGTTATGATATTGTTTGATATGCAGGTCTGTTTTTGTGATAGTGGTGATAGTGGATATCACAAAAACAGACCTGCTATTAAAAAAATTGTAGGAGAATAGGCCTCAGTTGTGGCAAATCCGAGGCCAAAGGTTACATGAAAATTTAAAACAAAACAGGGTTTTGGCCGCGATTCAAGCAAGAACCACTATCATATCCCTAGGTTATTACCTTGGTTCAACCGAGGTAATAACCCCTCCCCCCACCTTTTTTTTTCTCTTCTTTACTACTTCGGTTTCTAAAGAATCGAGGCAGTAGCCTTCAAGGTATTACTGCGGTTGGAACCGCGGCCTAAAGTTCCAGACCCTTTTACCTCGCCTGTATATGTCGTGGTTCTAAATCCGAAGCGTATATTCAAAAACAACCGCGGTCGTTTCCCTTCGCTACACTAGTGTATGTGTCTAAAAATGTCAAATTTAGTCAATCCCATTTTAATTCACTATTTAACTTAAGTATGGAGATTCTTTTAGGTCAAGAAAGTGTATAAGTCGTAGCCCTTGGAAGAAAAAAAGAGATACAAAATGTGTTGTCATATTCACCGAGTCGCCTCAATAAAATTATGATTCTTGATTCATTCATGGTTGGATTTGACTATAAGAGTTTGACATTAAGTTTGCTGCATAAAGTTTGTCATTTTAACCGTTGGATCATTAATTAGAGGTTTGTGGTTAAAGAAATCATTTTTTTCATTATTGCTCTAGTTTAGGTTCTTATTTCCTTGTTCTTCATATTTGAAAGCATTATTACTTTGATGTATTTGCGAGTTATAGGCACTTGTTTGTGCTATTGATTTGACTCTCTTATATCGATATTTGATCTTAGGGGATCTTGATTTACTAACTTGTGCCTGTGGATTTTTCTTCTCACATTGAGGGGGTTTTCCAACTTAAAAATATTGGTGTTATCTTTTGTGAATATTGTTGTCATTTTCTTTTTGTTGTTTCACCTCATAGATTCTTATAAGTTTGGAGGAATATTTTTTCTGTTAGTCTTGGTGATCGACTCATACGAGTACAATATGATTCTAATATCGAAAGTCTTCTTGACAAAAGATTCAAATAAATGTGTCTCGTTAAGATGAACGATGATATGAAAAGGATACTCATGATTGGAAATGCTTCCAGTTGAAAGGAAGTATACCAATGTAGAAGGCACTCGCCCTTATTGTTGAGAAGACAAATGTGAGTCTAAGTCACACATTGGATAGAAATAAAAAAGTTAAACACCTTATTAGAAGGAAGACCCATAACTATTTTTGCTTAAGCTTTTGGGTTGGAAGTGAGGTCAATTCTTATACGGATTGGATTCAAGTCTCATTGCTATTATAAGTTCTCCCCTCAATATATCCCCTCAATATACCCTAGAACCAAAAGTTATTTGAGTAACTCAGGTGGCTTGTAAATCAACAATTCAAGAATTTTGCATACATCAATCTTTCATACGAAGAGGCTTTAGTTTCACTTTAAACCATTAATATTAATTATGAAAATCAAGGAACTAAAAGTTGATAAACTCATGGAGCTGCAATCAATACTTTGCCAAAAACTATGTTAAAAGGGTATGCAAGAGGTCAAATTTTAGTATCTTATAGCATTATGGTGTTAGATTTTTGTTGGAGGGCATACAACTAAAAAGGTATGATTTCTGTCGATGTGATACATATTGACAAACAAAAGTGTTTATGGTATTACAATTACATGCAAATTCCAATGTGCTATTGGACAGAGAAGAGAGACATTTATAAAATTTTTTGGAACAAGGGAATATAATTATATAATAACATATATAAATTCTTTTATGTTTTAGGTGTTTAGAGAAAAAAACAATCATTACCTATGAAGACAAATGATAACCTAAAAAATAAATGGCCAACCAAACTTTTAGAAGTTAGTAACATATGTAGTACTTTTATATACTTTTACTTATAATGGTATTAGATAATAAAAAGTGTTTAATTAAATTTAGTTTTATCTGAGTGGAAAGTATTTATTTTACTAGTAGGGAATACTTCCAGAATAAACAGAACACTAAAATGTGTCTACTTTATATATGGGTTATGATTTTGATTATATATGCACTACATTGACATTGATTTAAAGTATAGTTGACATAAAATATGATAATATTGATTTTTTGTAACAGCTGTTACATATACATAAGTTAACAAGTTTTGGTTACTGTGGGATGCATATAGCTGGGTAAGCATATTCTATCATGATTCAACGTGAAGATAACGTTGAATAAACAAGATACTTAGCAAGCTTGGGCAATTAAGAGTCCCTTGATCAAAAACCTATCAATTAAATGTTTACATTAAATAATGCTTCTATAACCTTTCAATATAAATAAATATATATATATAGGGGTTTGCTAACGCGCGTACGCCTGTTTTTCAGTTGGTACATTTTAGCAATGTGTACCGGATTTTAGTAGACAAAAATACCCTTATATATCATGGATTCTAAGCTTTAAGGTTAAGGGTATTTTAATAATTTTCATTCTCAAAACTTAAAAAAAAAAAAAAGAAACCCCCTAAACCGTTACTCACCTCTCTCATTCCTCCCAATCCTTTCTCTTTCATCTCTCTCACTACCTTTTCTCTGTCATCCCTACTGTAGCCCCAATTGAAAAAATCAGAAACACTTGCCTTTAAACAATTTGTCTTTCTAAAGAGTTGAGTCATTGACATATTCACCTTGAGGCAAAGGTTCATTCAAGATCTCTTCAATTTCACCATCTTCACTAATTTCTCTAATTTCATCATCTGCATATGTTGAATCATCATCTCTAAAAAAACCCTCCAAGCCAATTACCAATTCTTTCGGATGTCATTATGCTTGTGAAAATTAGATAAAATTAGATAAGACAAAAATTATAAAATAAAAACTCATTATAAAGTCATTTTTTGTAAGAAATTGTTTAACAACAAGTATTTCTGATTTTTTCCAGGTCAATTACCAATTCCTTTATGCTTGTGAAAATTGGATAAAATTAGATAAGACAAAAATTATAAGATCAAAACTCATTATAAAATCATTTTTTTTGTAAGATTGTTTAACTTTCAATTGGGGCTACAGTAGGGTGTTTCTGATTTTTTCAATTGGGGCTACAGTAGGGATGACAGAGAAAAGAATGGAGTGACAAAGATGAAAGAGAAAGGGTTTACAGGAATGAGAGAGGTGAGTAAGGGTTTGGGGGTTTCTTTTTTTTTTTTTTTTACCTTAACCTTAGAACTTAAAATCCATGGTATATAAGGATATTTTTGTCTACTAAAACCCGGTACACATTGCTAAAATGTACCAACTGAAAAACAGGCGTACGCGCGTTAGCAAACCCCATATATATATATATATATATATATATATATATATATATATATATATATATATATATATTTATATATATATATATATATATTTATATATATATATATATATATATATATATATATATATATATATTTATATATATATATATATATATATATATATTTATATATATTTATATATATATATATATATATATATATATATATTTATATATATATATATATAATATGTTATTATATTCTCTCATTTTAATATTTTTTAATTAAATTTCTTCGACCCTAGGTTAACTATAAAATTTATTAAATAAAATTATCGTGTTTAATACTTTCTAATTATTCAATAAAATGAACTTAATAATTTAAAGAAATTAATTGAGTAAATCATTAATTGAGTAAATTAATTGAGTAAATCATTATTTAAAGAAATTACCAAAAACAAATGAATATTCAAACTGATAAATCAATTGGTTTGCATGCATCACGGGGAGGTAGATTAAATGCAATTTAATCAAGCAAAGTATTCGTCAATTATTCAAATTCGTATGGTGTTTTTCGTTAAAAAAATGCCTTATTGGGTTATGTTTGAATAATATTTGCAGTACATATTAAAACAAAAAACATATGAAATAAAAGCTAAATATATTTTAATAATACATTTTTTTAGAAATACTTATTTTAAGTTTAAATAAATTAGCTATATATATTGTAATTTGTTAGGTATTTTTAATCCATGCGTCTCTGAAAACACTAAGGGGTAGGCTAATTTAGTTAAATGATTATATTTATTTAAGTAGACCATTTAAGGATTTAAGTAAATTTACTAATTTATTTTAAATTTTAAAATTGGTTTAAAATATTTAAAAACAATAGAATATATATATATATACACCCTTTTTGTGAACTTCCTTTAGGATAAAAATATTTAGTCCTTCGGTAACATTTGATTAATAGTAAATATAAAGTGATTCAATATATTTAAATAATTAAGATTAGAAATAGTTTATAATTTATATATAATTATATAATAAAAATTTATAGTGCAATAAATAAAAACAGTCGTCCTCGTACGTATAAAAGTTAAAAGAAAAGAACGAAAAGAAAATGATTTCTATAAAAGCCAAGTGATTATTCAAAAGGAAAAGTGGAGAGATACAAATGACATATAAAAGAATAATAATAAACAAGGAACAAGAGAAGAAAAGCCGACAAGAGAGAGAGAGAGAGGCCGTTGAATCATAGAAATGTCGAGGTGCACCTGCTAATGGACAATATCCACTGCTGAAAGTATTAATCACACACATTATTAACCATTGTCAATTGTTCTAATTAACCCATTGCAAAAGTGTATGCACATAAGACAATTCGTAAAATGTAAATAAATTAAAGAAAAAAAAACATACATAAAAAAATAATATAATTCAATTGATAATGAATTTCAATCTACCTTCATAATAGAATTTACTCTAAACAAAAAATATAATTTGAAATTTCTCTCTTAGAAAATTCTTACTCAATTTACAATCTTTTCTTATTTCAATGGAGCAACAATTCTTAATTTATAATTGACACCCTTTCTTATTTAAACAAAATATATTTGATATAATTAATTTATGTGAAATATTAAAATAAATTAATGAAAAAGACCAAAACAATATTTCTTGTTATTAAATTAGATTATCACTTTGGTGGCTTCTTTAGACAATATTAGTTTCATATTTGATATTATTCATCACATATGTTAAAAGTTGCATGTTTTCTATTAGACAATACAGTAAAGTTGTTTATAAACATTTATTTTATTCAGTCACTCTTTACAAATTTTCACGTTAGTTTAACACAAATCTTTTGAGTGAAAATCATCACATGTCATTAAGCCTACTTCAGATTTAATAACAAATTGTTTATATCAAATCCAAATAATAAAAGAACTTGTTGTTGGATAGGAATTTTAAAATCATATTAAAGGATAATGATATATTGAAACTTTTATCATCTAACATCCTAAAATTTTAAAAATAAACTAAACTTAACAATTGGCTTTACATTAACAAGATAATGGTGAAAAATTATACTTCCTATTATAAGTCTTAGCTCCATAGTTCTCTAGCACTTGCTCACCCATGTCATCCTCCTAAACTTAAACTTACACCATTTAAGTGAATATTGCAAAAGAGAAGACAAAGCACACAAACAGATAACACAAAAACAAGGATAAGCTAATATATCAAAAAACATATATATAATTAAATCGTAAATAATAGACACCACAAATGAATCAAACAATCCTAAGCATATAATTGTAGACTGACTATCCGGATACAAGTATTAATGTCGAGCTATGGCGGGTCATGTACTTGCGATGACCTTTATTGTTCTACAGAGTCATTGTCAATGGGTTTCACCCTACCACACACAAGACTAGTCTCTTAAAGCATCCTTTTTCCAAATGGAGAAAGACCGCTCAGACTAAGACTTCCTACTACTCTTCACCACATAATCCCCTTCTCTACCTAAGATTGAACCATTATTGGTGTGCCAGGATAACCTCCAAGACTGAGCTCCCTACATCAACACCTACACTACAGGACACCACCATGGAATCTCTCCACGAGAGTCATGGAATTACGTCCAAACCAACACATCATTTTCATCAACCAAAACACACTCGTTCTCATCACAACTCATATTTAAATAAACATCATACATGTTCCCCATCATGTTATTGACCAACCATTGTTTCATCACTCACATAATCACACACATTAAACAAATCATAAAAGAATGGGTAAACTTAGTTAAAATACTAGTATTTTTGCTCAGCCACTAGATCTGCTCACTCAACCAAAAGTGTCTGACAACTCACTCGCTCAGCCACCAGATTTTCTCGCTCAGCTAAAAGGGGTAGACATCACACTCGCTAGTAACCGATCTACTCGCTCAGCGAGAAAATCATTGGAACTTACATATTTAAAATCTCCTAAAAGTCTCCTAGCCACCGTAGACTTGTTATTCGAACCCAAAAATAATGGGTTTTGCTCGCCCAGCGACCATACTCGCCTAGCGAGTCTGCAAAATTTTGCAGAATAACTGTTATGCAAAATTTAGACCTACCAACCTCAAACTTTCTTGCTTCAACCATACCTTTAATGCATATGCGAACCAAATTGCTATTTTAGTCCTTATATGTAACTCACCAACATATTTATGATTCAACTTAAGCACTACTATGATTATTTCACCATAATTTAGACTCACCAACCAAAAATCATCATTCAAAAGCTCACAACTCAATTATACTTATTTATAATCACATTTTGGCAAACTAAGTATTCAAACAAGTTCTAAATGAACTAAAAAACAAACCTTAAACCTCGGGTTTCTCCATCCAACCCTTATCTCAAAATCTCACCTATCAATCACCCCCCCTTTTGGACAAAAACTAATTTATAACTCTATCTATTTACTACTTTCCAATTCAATATCATATTTTTAGTTAACTAAGGTTTTATATACAAGTTTTAAATGACCCTAAAACATATTTCAACCCTCAGTTATCGCTCCAAAATCTCTCCTTTAGAAATTCACATACCAAAACCCCAATTTAGACCACAAATCAGCCCAACAACACTTCGTTTTAACTATTTTAAATTCTACATCAGCTTTGTAACTAATTAAACTTTAAAACAACAACATCAATTGATTAATCAAGTACCAATTCATAATCATTGACAACAACATTCATCAATAGTTAAATATTTGTTCATCAAGATACAAACATCACTCAATAATCATCTCAATTTGTAACATATTCAACTAAGCATACATCTCACACTCAATCAAACATAATTTCATACTTCTTAACACAAAATAAAACAAATATTAGTTTCCCTTACTTTTTTAGAAGACCAAACCGTTCTAAAGAACCCTATACTACTCTTATAGCTCAAAGAGCTCTATCTGCACCTATAGACAACGAAATCATGATCAAGGTACACCGTTAGAACCACTAACCAGTAAAGAACCTAAAAGAACACTCAAATCATACAGCGATAGAGCCAAACATCACATGCATTGGAAAACATGAAACTAGAGAAAAAAACATAAAACTAACTTACTAATTTGGAGAAACTGATCGGGACAACCCAACAAAACATACAATAATACATTCATAGGGAAAACCCAACACCAATATTACATAAACCTTATGTCTATGCATACACAAACCATTGCCCAACAATAGCAATATATAATCATAATCATAATTATAATCATATAAACTTGTATCAAACAAGGATTATCAATCAAAATAACAAAGAACACATATAACATACCACAATAAACAAACAAAGGTAAGTTTCCCCATACCTTGGCTAATACTAGGCTTTATCTACAACCCTAAAACACCATCAATTTTCCTTTGCACTAAGGGTTTATGTTGTTCTCTCTCTCGTTCTTCCAAAAACGCAAATCTTCTCTCTTCCTCTGTTTTCTCTCTTCCATTTAGGGTTTCTAAAACATAGATGCCCTCACTCTCTCTATATCTTAATATTTATATAACAACCCAACTCTAATTGTACTATCTTTTCACTCATAATATTATATTTTAAAATACTAAATCTATCTAAATCTCTATTCTTCTTCTATCGCAAGTCTACATCTATCTTCTATTTTAGTTTATTTAATTCACATCCTTTTTTCTTCCTACACCACCTTATTTAATTTTTACTCCAATTAAATAAAGATAAAAGACTAGTTTGCCCTTAAGCAAAAAAATACAATTAAAACAAAAGTTTCCTTTAACTTCCTTTCTCCCTAGAATTGAACCCATACCCATTTAATCATAAGTCATCCTTCCATTAACAAGCTGATGACAAATTTATGAACACCGAAAAACGGCGCCACAAACTTGTTTAACAATCGACAAGTGTGACCGAATCGTATCAAGTAATAAAACAAGGTAAGACCAAGTATCGTTTTCCCAAAGGACTCACGGCCTAGTTTAGCTATATGATTTGTTGATTATTTAAGACTTAAGAACAAATTGATTGTAGGTTTAAATGCAAAAGACAGTAATTAAATATGTATGCATGAATTTGATCAATGGAGAAAAACAAAATACAAACACTTCAATGAATTAGATGGATGAGTATGTTGTTGGGGTTATCAATTTCATCTTATCCACTCTCATATACTTTTAAGAATTCATCATTCTTATCATCAATGCTAATGCCACTCTCTAAATCACCTTGCAAGAAGGCCTATCCTTAATTACGAGTTCATACAATTCCTAGCATTCCTAGTAATTAGTTCTTAAAGTGCAGGAGCTTAAAGGCAACCAATATGCTATTGGGAGAAATTCCCCGGATCTAGACTTCCCCGTACGTTCCCGTATCAACAAAATCAATAATCATGGCAATGAATGAGTTAAACAAAGCAAGCAATAAGCAAAGAGGAAAAACCCTAACTAAAGATGAAAGAAAGCATATATCTTAATATAAGACGTTAAAACACAAATTCCATATATGAGAGTTTCACAATACTACATTGATTCCCCAACAACAATACAAGGTTTAGTTCACCATATTCATGGTGAAACTAGATGAACAATAATGCAAGAATGAAAGATAGAACCCTAGAAAGAGGAGGAGGTAGCCTGAGCATCCAAGATCTTCCTTCAAGGGGTGGAAAAGTGAGTGTTTGCTTCGTCTCAGCCAAAGATCCAAACCCTAGGACGTCCTAAAGCTTATATATTATTCTAAAATTACAGAAAATTAGGCCCAAGCCCAAAATAGTGCCGCTCAGCGGTAAACTACCGCTCAACGGTAAGTGCGTGAATTGTTTTTCTCCCCTCAGCGGCCTTTTCACCCCTCAACGGAGCCAACGTGGGTTTCTGAGTGCCGCTCATCGGTAAACTGCCGCTGAGCGGTACTTGCGACTTCTCCTTTTGCACTTTTTGATGTCTTTTCTGATTCCATCTCTATCCTTCTTCACTTCTTTCACCAAATTCACCTTAAAACCTGCATAAAACACTGAAATCAAGCATAAACCTGTCCAGCTCTCTTATTTTTACAAATATAACCAAAAGTATGATTTCAAGCTAGTTTCTAAGTGTTAAAGGTTGCTTTTAGTATCAATTTTAAGCATGAAAATAACAGTTTTTCAACTGTTATCACAAGCCAACACATCACATTGCTAATATCACAAACACACAAATCACTCAATTATCAAAATATCAATTATGTGTTGCACTTTAATAATAATAACATTAAAGAAATAACATACTTATGGTATAACAAATATATTCACACAAAACACCTTATTAGACATAACAACTCTTAAAAGAAACATACTCAAGTCTTAACAAAACTTTATTCCTTAAACCCTATTTCTCCCCAGGTCTCACAACATCCTCGTGTTCTTGTTCAATAACATCCTCGTGGTGCTCATCAACACTAGTACCAATTAATGGTGCATCTTATTTAGCTTCACCATGACGACCTCTTTTACAAACAAATGTTGTGGATCTCCTTCTAGTTTCACCATGTGGAGAGCTCTCAGCCCGTATGTAGAAGCACCTTGTGTTTTTACCATTTTTGTAACAAATAAATTCAAAAATACATACAAAAACAACACATCAAATACCTAAACTTAAAAAGGAAAGAAATAACAAAATCATAACACAACAAATAACTGAAATTAAAAAAACAACACAAAAAGACATCAAATAAAAAAAAATCCATAACCAAATTTGAAATCTGGGATATTTGTTAATCGAATATCTAAATCCAATAACTTCCTTAACCGAATTTCAAAATTCATAGCTACCTTAACCGAATTTTGAAATTTGGTACCTTCCCTAGATCTTGTAACTATCTTAACTAGATTTTAAAATCTAATAACTTCCTTAACTGGATTTCAAAACTCAATACCTTCTTAAATTCGGTAATTGCCTTAACTAAATTTCAAAATCCAATAATTCTTAATCAAAATTTGAAATTCAGTGCTTTCTGAAATCCAAGACATACCCTCAATCGGATTTTGAAATCCAATACATATCCAAATTGGATTTCAAAACTCGATACGTCCATTTGAAATTAGTTGAATATATTTAACTAAAATTTGAAATTTGACACCTCCACTCCACAACTTAACCGAATTTCAAGTACTACTTTTAGCCTTAACTGAATTTCACTCTCAATACACCCCTCGCACGAAAAAACCCTTATCCTCAACCGAATCAAACGAATGCTTACCTTAACAATGATCACAAATGCAATAAAGAAAGAGGCCCAACATGTAGAAAAAATAAACGTGGCACACGTTATGATAGGACTCTTCAATTTATCGTGATTATTTTCATTAAACATTGACACCCTTTAAATAGATAGAAATAGTGTCTTGAACCAAGTATAAATAATAAAAACTAAAAATAAAATATGTGACTCAATAAAAACAACTACTTAATCTATTTTTATTTTATATCAACCAAATAAAATAATATTACATCTAAATAAATAGAATATCAAAATTATTTATCTTTTTTTCTCTATTAAAATCAAACTAAATAGAGAAAAATTAATAAAATAAAATTTAAATAAAGTTATTAATGAATATCTAAAGTTTAAGTTTATTCCAATGCAATGATAATACAATTATGAGAATGAAAAAAAAAACTCTACAGAACGTAAGGATGAAATTTATGAAAGAGAGAGTTTTTACTCTACTTAACCTTTTTAACCTTAGTCAAAGTCAAAGATTAATGATGACATTTTAAAAGAGTTAGAAAAAGTAAGAAAAAGCCCACTAGATGGTCTTGAACTTGGAAACAAGGAAATGAATGTTAATAATTTTAAAAAGGTTTAATATAATTATATAAACTTTTAACTGTTTTTTCACTTTAACGTGTAAGACGGTCAACTTATAATACACTTTACATTTCAATTATATTTTCTAGTAAAACGCACAAAATTTTAATCAATTTTAATAATAAATTTAGTTTTTCTATTGTAACTATATTTAGTTAAATTTAATTGTAAATTACAAAAAACTTAAATGTTAGAATTAGTTCATTCCAATTGAACGGAACAATTCAAATCCAATCTAACAAAAGTGCAGTGAACTAATATCAAACAACAATATTCAAAATTAGTTCCCCAATTGCAACTTTTTATTTTTTTTTCAAGCCTCAAATATTCACCACATTTTGTCTATATTATGTGTGTAATAAAAAATTATTATAAGAAAAATTATTAAATAGTAATCAAATATCGAAATTAAAATAATTATTTTATAAATTAAAATTTTTGGGATTTGAAATAATTGATCTTTAATATTATTTACTAGAAATTTAGCTACTTGTTGATTATAAATTAATTTTTATTTTTAAATTAGAGACTAGTTTTTGAATTAATAATAATAATAATAATAAATATAATAATATTAAAGATCAATTGAAACTCTAATTTATAAATCAATTATGATTTTTATAAATAATTAAAATTATTTTAGACATCAATAATTTTGAATTTATAAAATTATACTTAATTAATTATTTTGTCTTTAAATTTAATTAATATTTATAATTGTTTTTAGTGAAATCTTCAATTTTAAAAAAGTTGGATATAATTGGCTGCAAGAAATACCAAGGACAAGGATCCAAATACAACAAAATCATTCCAACTAGAAGATTTTCATGAACTTAAATCATGACAAACAAGAAGATATGAAATAAAATAAAATTTTAGCAGTGTGTCCATAATTAAGCAATAATAATAACTAGAACCAAAATACGAAATGCTTATTTTTATATAATTGAATATATTTGAAGTTATAAAATAATTAAATTCAAAATAAATAAATATATAAATTATATCTTGAATTTATATTGTACAATTTAAGTGTGATATATAATTTGAAAAATAATTAATTTAAAGATATATGTATATATAAGAATGGTAAATTGAAATATATGAATGATTAAAACAAAAAATATACATGTGAATAAAGGTACTTTGAACTGGAAAAAAATTTGTTAATTTTAGCAATAATGGAGAAAATGGAGCAGGAAAAAACAATTGAAAATAATATGAAAATTAACAATAATAGCAATAATATAATGGTAATAAATTACTTGCCTGTATATTTTAAGCGAAACAGATATTGTAATTTTTAAATTAATAATAATAATATATTGGTAATAAATTACTTGCCTGTATATATTTTAAGCGAAACAGATATTGTAATTTTTAGATAGTGTTTATAGGCTTTATATATATTTTTAATTAATAATAAAATCGCAACCATTTCCCATGCAGGTAGATATATTACTGAATCTTATTTCATGTGTTTTCATATTTATTTTTTATAATATAGTTCTCATTACTAATCATACTAAAAGTAGAACAGTAAAATTAACGCAAAAATAAGGTATGTAAGTACCAAGATGCATTAAGTATGAAGAAAATATAATAGTGATAAGAAAAAGGAATATTTAAATTATAAGACTGAAAAATATCATTTAGACAAAAAACATTTATCTTTAAAACTAAATCATACCTTACCATTTATTGTACAAAAATAGAAATATAGCTTTTGGATTTCTTTCAACCATAATTCAAGTTATAGATATTGTTTCGGTAGAGATTTGTAGGATCGAGAATCGTACATTTATTGACATGATTTTCCTGTTTTCCAATGCTTATGTCGTCTATTTTGTTCGGTTGTCTTCTACTTCGCTTGGTTGTATTCTTAACCAGAGGGAGGTATCTGTAAAAGACACTCTGACGCTCAAGTTAGGAGCAGTTTAGTGAATTGCTTATCATAATTGAGTATTTTAGTTCTGATTAAACGTAAGTAGAACGTACCTAACTTTTGACCTTGACCTTATATTTATAAGTGTCTCATGGATCCTGACTAGCACACATCCAATAAAATAAAATCAAACTTACCTTTAGATTTGGTTGGTTACTCATAAACAGCTTATCAATATCTCTAATAAGATATCTTTGATTAATTTATCATTTGTTGGACTATTGGCCCAATACTTAAACGCTAGGCCCAATACTTAAACGCTAGGCCCAATACTTAAACGCTAGCCCAATTATGGCCCAAAATGATTGATGTAGCGGATGGACCGAACGGTGCTGAGTGTTAACCGTTCAGTCCATACTATGTACCATACATATGCCCCCAAAGTTCGAGTTAACCGTTCGGCTTTAGCCAAGTTAACTATAGGGCTTATATGAGCCTGAGAGAGATCTTTCCCATTGTATTAGGGAGGTTGTTCTGGTCCGAACGACATATTCGAGGTCGAATGACGACTAGTGGGAGTTCTTTTTAGAACTTTTTCCCCTATTGAGCGGGGCACTGTAAAACCGGACAGCCGATCAAGCGAAGCATGTGGACGAGAGTGAGAATTCAAGGAGAACGTTCCTCACCGCTCGGTTTAGGACCAGGGTTCTCGGAGAGCGCTCCCTGGGTTTTGTTTACGAGAGCGACAGTTCGTTGAGAACTTTTATCACCGCTCGGTTTGGACCAAGAGTTTTTCGGATAACGTCCCTGGGTTTTGTTTAGAAGAGTGACAGTTCGTTGAGAACTTTTATCACCGCTCAGTTTGGACCAGGAGTTTTTCGGATAACGTCCCTCGATTTTGTTAAGGAGACTTTACTACTCAGTTTTAGACCAGGAGTTTGTTTACTAGAGTGACAGTTCGTTGAGAACTTTTATCACTGCTCGGCTATACTCTGTAAGTAATAATTTTCTACACAAACTTTCTCTGGTCCCATGGATAAAAGCGATTGACCTGATTGCTTGCTCGTAATTGGTACGTTTGAAAATAACAAGGAGGCACTAGAGAAGCGCATAAAGCCTGTGATGTATAGCGGTCGAATGGATTGAACAATGGATGCCAAATTTGCTTAGTACCTGAGGCCATGGAAGGCTAAGGAGTTGAGGCCGAAGGGCCGAATACTTGCGAGGCCGAGTGGCCGAATACTTCTGAGGCCGAATGACCAAATACCTATGAGGTCAAATGGTCGAATGGAAACTGTCTGGTTGGTAGGTCGAATGGTTTGCTAAGGTATTGGTTTCCTTCTTTCTCAACCATTCGGGTTGGTGTGATGGGATTGTTCGGCATGAGCACGTTCCGCCCTCAGTGCCGCAATTTCCTCTTTGTGCTTCTGTTGCATATCCAACAATTATGCTTGCACTTGTGCCCGCATTTGCATCTTTCTGATCAGCTCCCTAATGCTTCGTTGCTCCTCCATGTTTCTCGTGGTCATCATTGGATTTCTTCTGCTTCTCTCGGCCCCACGGTGGGCGCCAAAATGTTTCGGTAGGGATTTGTAGGACCGAGAAACGTACCTTTCCTGACGTGACTTTTCTACTTTCCAATGCTTGTGTCGCCTGCTCCACTCGGTTGTCACCTGCTAGGCTCGGTTGTCGCCTGCTCCGCTCAGTTGTATTCTTGACCAGGGGGAGGTACCTGCAAAAGACACTCTGACGCTCAAGTTAGGAGCAGTTTAGTGAACTATTTATCACAATTGAGTATTTTAGTTCTGATCGAATGTAAGTAGAATGTACCTAGCTTTTGACCTTGACCTTATATTTATAAGTGTCTCATGGATGATAACTAGCATATATCCAATAAAATAAAAACAAACTTACCTTTAGATTCGATTGGTTACTCATAAACAATTTATCAATATCTCTAATCAAATATTTTTTATTATTTTATCATCTATTGGACTATTGACCCAATACTTAAATGCTGACCCAATTATAACTCAAAATCATTGATGTAGTGAATAGATCAAACAATGCTGAGTGTTAATCATTCGATCCATACTTTTTACCATACAAAAATAATTATTTTACAATTGATTCCAAATCCATGTTGAGAATAAAAATATAGTATTACATTATATAGTTATTCAAAAACTCTATTTTTTATAACACTCTCAGGTATGATATGAAATTCCAATAATGCAACTTCGGGTTTTTGAAATTACATAATTGGATAATTTAGTTGGTTATAGTAATAAGGGTATCAAAGTCAAACCAAATACTAAAACATTTAAAATAATTGAAGGAGGTGGTGATAAGAATTTATTAAAAGAGTAATTTATTTCCCAGCAAAGATTCTTTATTATTATTGTCCTTTTCTCTTTGACTTCAAGATGAATCAAATCTGTTGAAACCAAATTTTTCAAAAGAGATATTGCATTTTTAATACATAAATGTAAAAGTTGAGAGTGTTGGGTTAGATTCAGTAGAAGGAATTGATATTCAAACTCACATTAAATGTGTTTAGGATGTTGATTGGTTGGTTTGAAGGGAAGAAATTAAAATTTAAGTGACTAACTTTTATTAGTTTGGATTCATTTAAATTCAATTTTTTTATCAAATCAATTTAATTAAAAACTACTTGGTTCTCCAATTATATTTAAATAAACATACTTTAATTTTAATAAAAAATATTATAGTTTTTATAAGTTTATTTTCTGCTCAGTCTTTAAAACAACTTATATTCATATATTACAAAAATTATTAATATATTTTAAAATATCAAAGTAGTACATTTTTATAAATACTCAAGAGATAAACAATAAAACAAAATTCAAGAAAAATCTAAATCCAATTTTCGTATAAAAGTTATATATAATTTTGTCATTAAAAGAGAAACCACTTACCATGTTTAATAAAAATACAAAAAATAATATTTGCTTAGATTTTTTTTTACTGTTTTACTATGAGATATATTTTTATTTATGTATGAATATTTATAATACAATTATACTATATTCTTGTAACAGTTATCTTTTATTATTTTCTTTTGAGAAATATATTTAGAGAATATGATAAAAAAAAAATCTGTAGATCATTTAAAAATAATATTTCTATTCAGAACTTAAAAGTTGGATAAACTTATTGTCCACTCTGACTAAATAAAAATACTAGTAATTATATATTTTAAAATTTTATGTAATATATGATTATGTTATTACATAATATATTTTACAATAAAAATTTTAAACAAATGGATAAATTTATTTCAACAATGTTTCTGTGGGTTTAATTCTTTATGCAACTTAGCATGCTTAATAGTTAATACAATTAAATAACTATAGATTTTAATTATAATATTAATAAATACTTATTTATTTGAATTAATTTAAATAGATCAATTCGTTTAGTTATTTTAAAAATTCTTAAATACCTCATATTTTTAATTAACAACACCCTTTATAAAAAAATATAGGTCTTATATATTCTCTACTTGATCCTTATTTGAATAACCTTGTAAATTCTCACCCAAACACTTCTTAGAATACAAATTAACTTCAACAACACATTTAATTTCGTGACACATTATGTTTCATATTACTACATTTTACAAAAGAGCATAAAATAATTAAATTCCAATACCCAATGGCGATCACCACCTTAACTCTACTAACCACAACAACATAAGAAAAGTTAATCTGTCATTAACTTCATACAAATTTGTCCTAAAAATAATTCTTCTGACAAAATGTAATAACTGTTAGAATGAGTTCATTCGTTCATATTTTCCATTTCCAACAAAATCAAATGGATTAAAGATGGTAAAGTGAAATAATGTATGAAAGGAGCATTCAAAAATCTCTGTTTTTCTCCTCGTATAACAAAACAGAAAAGAAACTAACATCATACGTGCTATACATACAGTGTACAGTGTACAGTGTACATATACCAATCTCAGTAGATGGTTTTAGGCATAAGGTCTGCACCGACACAACATCCCATGTTACCATTTTGAAATTTTAGTTTTAGTTTTTTTCTCTTCTAAGAAAAAGAAAAAGGAAAGAGATCATTAATAGCGTACCTGCGAAAAGAGTTGACGAAAGTGATTTTCCTTTCCATGCCAAGTGCCAACATGTATATAACTCATAAATTATTACTCCTCATCATGAACAGAGTTGCGTCTTTGTTCCTCTTGTTTCCACACGCTTTCGATTCATTCACTTTTTATTATTTCTCTTTCATCTTGGTCCTAACTGTTCCTTCATTCCACCAATCAATCGCTTCAACCGAGACCCACTTCACAGATGACTTAAAGTGTGATGCTTTCAAGCACGAGAAAACATTAATAGGTTTGATCTGCACTGAAACGAAGGTGGGTGGGAGAAAGTTGGTTCCTTTTTAGATTCAGGACTTGTGGGTTTTGCTCCACTTTTACTAAGGCATGAGTAATCATTTGGGGTTGAAGTATTGCTGTATCGGCTGCTAGTACGACTACTTATGTTTCGGAGACTCAGATGGTTTGTGGGTCTGAATCAGAAGAATTGGTCAACCAAAAGGTTGGTCCATGTTGAACATCAACATCCTGGCCCTGCAAGGCCAAACCAGTTGCCTGTGCTCGATGCCGTGCACGAGGTTGCAATTTACATTCATAGGTTTCATAATCTTGACCTCTTTGAACAAGGGTAAGCACTAAGCTCCACTTTCTGTTGCTCCATTTTTCCTTGTGATACTGTTGTAGACTTTTCAGCTTCTTTTTATTGGTATTTTATTTTTATTGCTGCTCTGTAGATGGTACAAAATCAAGGTGACCATGAGATGGGAGGATGGTGAAGACTCCTATCCCGGGATTCCGGCGCGGGTTGTTCAGTATGAAGGTGACACGTATTCCTAATCTCTTCGTGTACTAGTGGTTAAGTGCATCTATTTTCTGTAGTTTAGTTTGTAGTAAGTTTTGATGTTCTAGTTTGTTGAAGACATGAATTTCGGGTTCATTGAGATCCGGTGCGCTGTCATCAAGGTTGTGTGTTAGATCCGAGCAAAACCGTGTTCTTTACATGGAAATTACGGTTGGTATTTGACATGTTGCTGTAAATAAGAAAAGGTAAGAGCATCTAAATGACAACAAAATTATGGTAAAATTATTCTTCTCCAGCTTCGTACAGTAACAAATCATTTAGTTCCCCGCACAATCAGGTATTATAAAGAAAGAATGCAATGGAAAATTGTCAGGCCGTTATGCTTATTTTCCCACATGGCAGCAACATAAACTAATTTTATAATTCATCAAGCTAAAAGGTCTTAGTAATAGGTGGACTTCTTTGTAACCTCTTGGGCGTGATGATCGTGCTGGATTGCTAACAATTCCTTCCTCTAGAAAAGCCACGTTGTCCTCAAGGTGATAGATGTGGTTAAGGTTGAGCTAGTGTTCCCTAGCAAAGGGGTTAGGGACCAGTGGTGGGTGTGTGAGTAAGGTGATTTGGAAGAGAGCTAAAGCAGGTTGAGGGGATACGGGTACGTTTGCATAAAAGGATAAGGGTTGGCCCAAATGAGTAAAACTAATGCTTAAGGATCTGCAGTAGGATGATTTCATTGGAGTGGTAGGAAGGGGCATGAGAGCCTGACAAAGATCATTCACTTGGTCCCTTACAACTTGGCAAGGGCCATAACTTGTCATCAGCATATGTTGAATAGCCTCCTAGATTTTGTGGTGAGTTTCTGGTGAGAGACCAAAATTAAAGCAACTCAAAAGGAACATTGGAGCTAAGTTGACAATACAATTGGGCAAGCTCTAAAACTTGGTGATGTATTTATTGATGGTGCCGCTCTAGGTAAGCTTGTACATAGCTCTCTTAGGTTCATCATAGTAAGATAAACAAGACTCAAGAGCTTGCAACATGCCTTGCCACAACTTGAGGAAACCATTGTGAAACATTCATTGATACCAACTCAGTGGGGGACATCCATGTAGAAGGAAGTGATCCTAATCCGTTCTTCGTTGGGAATGCCCTAATAATTGTAAAATTGTTCGATTTTGAAGATCTAACTCAACGTGAAGGCCAATGAATCTAGGAAGCTCTATTTTGATAGAGGGATGGTGTGATAATGGAGATGGGGAGTGGGGCGAAGCATGGGGTGAGGTGGTAAGTGAAGACAACTGCCCAAGAATACAATCAATGTTGTGTGAGAGGTCTTGTTGGTTGTTAGTGAGGGTGGTTTGGAGTTGGGTAAGGGGATGTATGGTGTCCTCCAGGCAGTTGGCAACCAATTTATAGATACTGTGATCGGCCATTGCTGGTTGGACAACTTGATATGGCATTATGAAAAAAGGATTAAAGTAGCTAAATACTGCAAAATGATAAAATTCATTCTTCTCTAGATTCTATTGAATCATTTAGAGGAATATATTGTCACTACATTGACAACTCATTGGTTCCCTGCATAATCAAGTGACAAGAAGAAAGAATATAATGGAAATGCTTGATTTTGTCAGGCTGTTATGCTTATTTTCCTACATGGCAGCGAACATGAACTAGTTTTATAATTCATCAAACAAAGTCTTGATAGTAGTTGGACTTCTTTGTAACCTCTTGGGCCCTAATGCTCTGGCTGGATTGCTAACAGTATTTCAAGGCAACTTATTCTCGAGTCATGTATCAGTTGAAATGGCTTATTCAGCTAATTTCAAATATTTAACAACCAAGAAATCAATATGTACATTAAATTTTTTGTAGACTTGTGTCATTTGATATTTTAAATCCTGCGTAGTCATCCAAAATTAAAGGGATTACATAGAAGCCACACTTCTCATTTTAGTGCTTTGAAATACTTCACACTAGCCATTCCCCAAATGCTTAGGGACAGAAATTTGGGCTGAGTGTAAACTAATAGATTACTTGCTTCTCTGCCAGAGTTGTGCAGTAAAGAGTTTGAGTATGAGGTTTGAATGTGTATGTTTTCTCTTGAATATTGTATATGAAATATGTCTATTTCATGTGCCAGAGCTACATTCAACTTTCTTGTTTTCTTTTTGAAATAATACTTGAATTTATAAGTGAAGTTTGTTCCTGCTTCTTAGCAGTCAAAACTGTGTAACCTGATTTATTATTATTATTCATGAAGCTGTTTGCATATTTTACCATAACAAGGCATATATAAATGTGAAAGCAAGGCTTATATTAAAAGCTTCTAAACTAAGGAACAAAATTTTAATATGAAATGCACTCATTATAAAGCTTGGACTGGAAAAACTACCCTCTCAAGCTGTAATCGATATTTTTATATATTTATTAATAAAATGAAAAATTGCTCATCTTACACATTAAAGGTCTAAATATGTCTAAGTAACGCTGAAAACTATGTTATTGATTTGCGATTTAAATTTGAGATTTTCTTAGTGATGGATTTAAACATAAATTTATATTTATATTTAAATTTGCATGCTTTTGTTGATGATAGTTTTGATTGAAGAAGTAAAGCAAACTATTAAATTTAAACTTGAGCTTTGGAGACAAAAATTGGAAACAAAAAGGTTTTTTCACTTAAGTAGTATTAAGACAAAGTATATACCTTGTGTGTTTAACAATAGACAAGAGAAATATGACTTGGAAGTTACCATGGGAGAAAATGCCTTATAAAAAAGTTCTTAACTTAATATTTTGACCTGTAATACAAAATTGAAGACAAATGAATGAGGATGCTGCACCGCACAAAATATATACATGATCATTTAAGTTAAAAAATACATTAGTGATTATTTTTTTATCACAAAGTACATGCCAAGATAAAAGGAAAACTTTATTGTACAAGTATACGTTGGGTTATACTCTATGGTAGTGTATTTTGGACTTTAAGGGAACATGGGAAAAAAGTGGTAGTAGTAGAAATGAAAATGCTAAGATATAGGCGTATAAGAAAGAACATGATATGAAATGACTGCATATGGGAAGATGTTGCTGTAGCACCAATTGAGAAAAAGATGACAAATTATCACTAGGGAGGTGTGAGCACATCAAGATGGCTGCAAGAAGCACAATAGTCTACTTGAATGATTTTGGCTCTAAAAGTAGTATTTATTTTAGCTTTTTTTCCCTTTAACAATATTCTTGTTTGGGTATCAATGATTTGTCTTTAATGTGATAGTTTTTGGAGATCCTTAATTGACTAGTAATATGATTAAAATAGTGTGTTTAAGTAGGAGACAACAATAGTCCATGAGCTAGTTTTTGAGATTGAATTAGGTCTAAATCCAAATTTTAAGATAGTAGATGTCTATTAGTTGTTCTTGGATTTATTGGGTGTCCCATTCAAAGAGTAGTGACTTTTATCAAAATCAGGGTCATTCAGAGTCTGCTCAGATATTGATATCTAATGAATTCTGTCACAGTGAGGGATACATTTCCAGTTTTAGGAATTCAGAAGACAAACTTATATCAAATTGTTGGTTGCTATCTCTATTTGAGTTCAGGTACTATGGAATTAAAGTCAATCATTGTCAGAATTCTACAATTTTTCTTTTTGTAGATCGAGTTCCATTTCTAATTTCAGTTAGCCATATTAAGAAATAAGTTATCTGCAACTAAATGCATGCCTGTTTGCAAAGCAATTTGATCAGACCAGTACTTGTACTTTTGTGCATAGTTTTACTCAACTTTAGGTTTCCGCTTATTGTATTGTAATGTTTTCCTAATAATCTCTTTAAGTTGTATTGTTTTGAACCTCCGAACACTTCCAGTGTACCTGAACATTTACAATCACAAACTTGATATGCTGAATAATTATTTTGTCCTCTTAGTTTGTTGTATTGCATTATATTTGTGTAATTGTTCAAGCTATAGTGTATAATCCTAGAATCCATCCTTTTTCTTTGAGCTGCAGCTCCTGAAGTGGGTTCTGACAATTTATGTAGAGTCTGGATGATTGATGATACAGACAACAGTTTTTCAACACCGCCATTCCATATTAAATATGCAAGACAGGATGTATATCTTTCCATCATGATCTCATTCTACCTGTCTTTTGGTGTGTGTGAGGTCAGTTTTTCTCACTATTTTAACGATTTACTGATATAACCCTTTAAACTTATTTGTGTACGAAATGGAGGTTCTTTTTTGTTGAAACAAACTAGTATAGGAGATCTTGTCAAACGCAGGACAATAAGATTTAGTGTAATCTTATTGAAAGAGGGACCTAATCATACATACTGATTCAAGTTGCTGATGGCTGTCCCTTGGTCCATGTCATCTCACACTAAATATTCACAATTTACAATGGTATCTGCAAATGCCATTGGCACCTTTTCTTCCTCCTGTTCTCTTCATTCAATGAGCTGACTGCGGAGGCAATGAACTTTAAAAAATAATTGCAAAAGAGGGGAAGTTGTCCCTTTGCATCATGTGTTGTAGAAAAGGAAGTCATGTCATTCCTTGGCGAGTTTGGTTGGGGAAGGAAAACCTGTATTTTTAAGAATGTCTTATGATTTCATTAACTGTTGGATACAATTGTCTTCATGAGCTCAAGGTTATTTGAATACATTTCTACATCTGACGTGCAAAGAAATAGGTTCCTTTTTTATAAGAATCCATAATTAAAAAAAAAAAAAACTGTTGTGACTTGCTGCTTTAGTGATGTGCGCCATTTTATTTTTCTTCTGTCTTGTAAAGTTTTGGTTATTATCTAAACACAGGTACAATCCTCTTCTGTCATCTTGAAGTTTGAACTCATGCATGCTCCTATAACTCGAACTGGGTTAGTTAATAGTTCCCTTTCCTTTTTTGTGCACTAGTGTACTCAACTAGTGTGCAAATATTCATTTGACTTTTAATTAAATTTGATTATTACGATCGTGTGAATTTCAGGTTTTTAACTGAGATTAATTCATCATTTGTGCAGGCCTGAGTTACAAGGTTCTCTGGATCCATATGCTGCTTCAGTTCATGAATATAAAATCCCCCCTAAAGCTCTTCGAGGATTGCATTCATATTGTCCTGTTCATTTTGACGCTTTCCATGCTGTCCTTGTTGATACAAGCATTCACATCAGCCTACTAAAAGCTAGTTATCACACATCTCAACAGAAGGTATCCAGGTTTGTCAGAACTCCAGTTTTTGAAGTTCAAACTAACCGTTGCATCATCACTGTTGGAATATCATTATAATCAATTAGTCCTCCGAAGCAAGGAGTTGTCTTAGAAGTTGTTTTCCTGTTTGGTTAGGGTTAGGGTTAGGTGTGCTGTGCTATTGTTAGTGGGCTTGAGCTAGTGCTACTTAAGTTATACCTAATCATTAGTCTCAATGGGCATTGGAGACGGACTGCTTTGTTTTATAAAAGTCAAATTTAATCTCATATTTTATTGACTAGTATAACCATTCTCTTTTCCCATTCACTATCTAAACCTTATAACTTTAGCAGCCATAATTTAATTGTTTCTTTTTCTTATTGTACATAATGTATTGTTTTAGCTTTTGAATATGATTAGTTGAATTATATCAGTGAATCCAGAGGTTCAGAAGGTGCTTATGTTGAAGATTATGTTGGGTCAAACAAGGTATGAGGTGTTGTGTATAGATCACATCACATGATAACATTATTTCTGATTTTGAGGTGTTATAAGTTGCAAAATTGTGGTTTATATTATTTGATAAGCTTAATTTTGTTGAGAAATCTCTTTGACTACTATTATAACTTATTCTTCTTCTGATTCTCAAAACTCAAATCAGGTTATGCTCATCAAAGCATTGATGGCTGCATATGATATCCTGCTTGAAGATTTGAGAAGAATAAGCACAGGCATTGGCAAAGCTATTGATTTGACTGAAATTACTTTTGAATCAGATGCTACAGAATGGTTTGCTCCTACTCCACCTGCATGTGTGGAAAGTGTTGATGGTGAACCATCACTTCAACTGTCTGACATGACACAAGTAATAAGTGCCGAGGTTTTTAATTCTGTCAACACGAACATTTTATTATTTGTTTTAGCTTCTTTGTGTTTTAGACTGTTTACCGATTTACAACTTCCATGTTTCCCTAAACCAGAAGTCTGCTTATTATATCAATAACCTTACTGAGAAGTCTATCCAACCTTTCTCTTGGGATGATCATCTCTTAAGCTCTTTCCAGTCTCTAGGGAATCAACTCTTATGTCTCTGGAATATATTTCTGAAATTCCACAGGTTTGTTAAATATAATTGCAGTGATTTCATGTCCAAATAATTATTTAAGTTTGGCATCTTTGATGTCCTTGTAGCTCTTTTTAGTATAATGCTTCTATAGTTGTATATCCTTTCTGATCATTATAGCGTAATGAAGAACTATTTTATCCAGTCTTCTTTCAGTTTGAATATTCTTTTTCCAACTTTTGCCAAGCTCTAGTTCTTTGACTGGCTAGTGAGATTAGCTTGTCCAGAACGAGGCTGATTTCTGTCATAAATTTGTTGTACAGTTTTTATATGGCATAGCTAGACTGTTATGTTGTAAGAAATTTATTATTTGAGAATAACATTTCAGCAGTGCATTAATTCAATAACATGTTTTTTTACTTTATCATTTTAACCAGGGAAAACAGAACAAAAATATTGGAATTTCTGCGGAAGTCCTGGGTGATTGATCGGAGAACTGAATGGTCTATATGGATGGTGTACTCAAAGGTTGCAATGCCTCATCAAAATATGATCAATGGAGTTGAGGGGACGTCCATGTCCCACGGTGTACATAGAAGTTCAATACTAACAAGAAGATTTACTGATGATGTAATAATCTGCTATTTAATATTTATTAGTTCTGTTGTGCTATGGATTTTCTTTACTGGGTCATTTTCTTCAAATATGTTACGTTCCTTTTTCTTCAATTCAGCCTATTCAAAGTGCAACAATGCGTGCAGAACTTCACAGGCGGGGAATATCACAAATGAGGGTAAGACAATATGTTTTTTTTTCGGGGGTTCTTTGCAGTGTTTTAGTTTAAGCTGTCTGGAATTGATGATATGTGATTCACATGCAGATAAACAATAGGTCACTTCAAGACATGTTTATATTTGGAGATCTTCTGCTGGTTCCTATCATTATTATAGAACGCTTGACAAACGGGTACCATTCTGCCAGTGTGAACTCAGACTTCAATCCTTTGGATGACAAAAACAGGCATATTCTAGAAAATGGATCCAGAGCCGCAAAGAAGTTGTTTGGTGGCAGTTCACAGCAGAATGAGCTTGTTTTAAGGATAGTTGTTTTTGTTCATGGATTTCAGGCATGTTTCACATTCTTGCAGTTGCTTTTACCTTGATCTGAGTTTTGTCTCTCTTTGTTGTTACTTTGGCCTTCAGTCTTTTAGAAGTTACAATCCAAAGTGGTTTTCTCTGAAAACTGAAGCTGCAATTTATGTTCTGGGATAAAAATTATTTTGGTTTTTCCTTTGTCATGATTTGGTTGTTCGCAACTCTCATTCTTATTAATAAATATAAGATTAACTAGAGTACTATATATTTTCTTTTTGTTGTGACTTCATTTTAAAGTTATCCACGTGGTAAATCTGTGGGTATTAATTTCTTCTATACAAACGTAAAAGCCTAACTGAACATATAGTTTTAAGCACATATCACCAATAATGAAAATTGCAGCATTCTGTTTTGCTGTATCTTTTCTAAATTGCTAAAATTGATTATTATACAATATAATTACAGACTTGGTTAGTCCTTAAAAGATTTAGATGTATGATCATTCACTGTTACATCTTTGTACAACATTAAATCTATAATCTTAAAAAAGGTATGTATACATACAACTTTGAATAACTATCTATACTGGATTTTTAAGCATTTCATCTGTTAATAAGTATTATTAGCCTTGATCTGGTGCATTTATGTTTGTGTATGTTGAAACTCTTGCATGAATATTTACCATCTTGCTTGTGTTTCTTTTTCCCAAAAATACATATATTACTTGTTTGTAGGATAATTAGAATTAACTATAGCTTAGTTGAGGATTCTACTGTTATAGGAATGTGATCCTAGCAGTGTCGGTGACCTATGAAGGAAAGAAAACTCTGTTCTAATATAAGCTACCTCTGAACTAATCTTACTAATTACTTGTTAGATATTACAGCAGAAAATATCCTTTCAATATCAAGTATTATTATACTAAGGGAATCTTAAACATCAAAGCAAACAATGGTTTTTCACGCCACACCTCCATGGGAATCTTAAACATCAAAGCAAACAATGGACTCCTATTTATCAAATAGACAATAGTGATTGCAGTTTCTCTCTAGAAGAACTTAGGAAAACTAGCTCCCAATAACACACCTCAGCACGACCAATTTGTTGAAATGTATCTGCAGTTCTTATACCTTCTATCTTACAAAGCTCATTAAACTGCTCTGATGCAAACTCCAATTTGTTGTCAATTCTAACCACTTGGAGTTTGGTTATCTATTGATTACCGTTCATGGTGTGCCCCTTTTGAAACATCCCAACAAGCTCAGTTTTACTTTTCAATATATAAATACACACCCTTTGCAAGTAATCCTCTATGATAGTAAGGAAATAAGACTTTTCAACATGAGTTTGAGCTCATGTTAGACTCCAATAGGTTAAAACGGTCTATTGGACACATGGTTACCAACCCCAAACTTCAATATATGAGACTTTCGAAGTACACAAAACTCCAGCTTATCCATTATATTGCCTCCCAATAGGTTTTGTTTTCCCAGCTCCACCAAACCTTTTTCACTTATGTGCCCCAACCTCAAAGCCACAACTTTGTCTTGCATCATTTGACTAGGCACAGATGCATATGCTATCACTGGTAAACCATCTAGTGTGTAAAAACCATTCTTTTTCATCCCCTTAGTAGTTGTAGATGCTCTCTTTACAATCTTTATAGTACCGTGTTTAATCTTAGTTGTCAAACCCATTAGATCAAACTGCTAGCTGGGCCACCATCGTTCTTGATTCTATCATCTTGGATTGATACAACTGTTGTTTTAAACAGAGTCTATGTACCAAAGATTTTGTCATTTACCAGAACTCAAGTTTTATCCACATTGACACAACAGTTCTCTTAGTGACTTCCTTGAATGCCTTATCTCCAAGACATAATTATGGTGATTCTAGCTTTGTTGATCATGTCAATCTTCTCCTTCTTAGACAGACGTTGATATGTTTGCCTCCTTTATTGCATCAACACATTTATTGTATCAAGATAGTTGTCATCTTGATCCTCCATAATGCAAAGTTCACCAGAAAACTTCTCAATGTCAAATTTAGTGGTAATTTCTTTGAAATTTGTTCTTCAAATTCTTTCCACTGACTGACTCTATAGGTGATGCCAATTGTTGGGTTTGCACAATGATAACAAAGAAAAACCATGAGAACAAGAATAAAAAAAAGTAACTCTTATAATATAAGGTTATACAAAGAGTGAATGAATTATCAACACGACATACCCCACAGAGTAGCGTGTATAACTAAGGACTAACAAAAACCTGTTGAGATAGTTGAAACAAAATATTATCTACAATACAAGGGGTAGACAATAGACTGTCTAACTAAATCTTAATACTACTAGACATCTTTTAGAAGATGGACCCCTATGCTGATGTAGAGTCAATACATCACAACTATTATTGTCTTGTTTATCTTTTATTTCCACAAATATATGATTTGACCAAGCGTGCTCTCCATGACTTAAACTTAACAGGGAAATCATTTAGATTTACGGCTTGTTCGGAACCAATGGCTTTTAATAGACCCCAAGATACATTTTCTAATGTCAGAGGCAAATGAAGATAAAACATCTGGAGACTTCAGAGAAATGGGATCACGGCTTGCCCAAGAAGTGATCTCCTTCCTGAAAAAGAAGATGGATAAAGCTTCAAGAAGTGGAAACTTGAAGGATATCAAGCTTAGCTTTGTTGGTCATTCTATTGGGAATCTCATTATCAGGACAGCCTTAACAGGTATACCTACGCATAATTTTTTTGACAGTAGCGTTTAGAAATTAAACTAGGGAAAGTAATGTCTTTCTTAAAATAATTCCAGAGAGCATCATGGAGCCATATCTAAGATACTTGCAAACATATGTCTCCATATCTGGTCCACATTTGGGTTATATGTATAGTTCGAACTCTCTATTCAATTCAGGGCTGTGGATATTGAAGAAGCTCAAGGGCACACAATGCATTCACCAACTTACATTTACAGATGACCCTGATCTTGAAAATACTTTCATCTATAATCTTTCCAAGGTATGGAATGCCTAATATTTTACTCTTGATTATAAGTTACCTGATCCCTATATCTAGGATTCCTTTTCCGTAATTGTGAAATTAATGCCTTTTTTTGGGCTTTGAAAAGGAAGTTAAGTTATTGGAGAATTGGGGCTACAGGGTTTTGTTCATATTCGTTTGCTATATTTCAATGAAGTGAAAACAGGGACACAAGTGATATTAGTCTTACTGTTTACTATTGTCTACAGGAGAAGACATTGGCTAACTTCCGGAATGTGCTTCTTTTGTCATCACCTCAGGTAATCTTTATATGCTTATGTGCGAATCGTCATAGTTTATAAGACACTCTAGAAGAACTTCTTACATTATTTTTAAAATTTCCTGCATTCAAATGCTAGATCACTTCCTGAAAGGTGAAGACGTAGCAAAAGATGTAGGAAGAGAAAAGCAAAATATGTAGAAATCTACAGGGTGGGAAGCTAACATCGATTAGGATTTATGCTAATAACCATATGTTTACTGTTTAGTCACACTCTTATGCAAATGTCTTCCATCATTTTAAATTAAATTATTTTTGTTAATTCATGATAAGGGTCCTGTGCAAATGATAGGATCTTGTTATATAGTTCAATGCTTGGTAACCTTACGAACCAGGCTTTTTTATCTTTATAAGCTTTAACCGGGCTCCAGTTTTCTTTTATTATTTCAAGTATATCATAATGATTCATTGTTGTTACATGTCAGGATGGCTATGTACCGTACCATTCTGCCAGAATAGAACCTTGTCCAGCATCTTCATTGGATTTCTCTAGAAGAGGGAAAATCTTCATGGAGATGCTGAATAATTGCTTGGACCAAATCCGAACCCACTCTGACGATAGGGTGGTCATGCGCTGTGACATCAACTTCAACACCTCTTCCTATGGCAGGAACTTAAACACACTTATTGGACGGACAGCTCATATTGAGTTCTTGGAATCTGACATTTTTGCGAAGTTCATAATGTGGTCCTTCCCGGAGCTGTTTTGTTAGCAAAGAAGTAATCTACTTGGAATTCAGACAACTTGTTGATTTAGATAGACAGTGAAGTTGAGACATACTTCAAGAACATTGGAGCTGAAAGCATGGGATTGAAATCAAAAACAGCTCACAGATTCCAATTCAAAGCCCATCAGGGGCATGTAGTACGCTTCCAACACCATCCTCACGGTGTGACAAATTGGTAAATTTGATCCCTCCAAAAAATCCGGATCAGGAAAATGGAGGAATTTGCGGAGCAAGAAAGATGCATGGGACCTTGGCCATTGTAACAAGCCTTTTCTATGTAGTTATATATATATATATATATATATATATATATATATATATATATATATATATATATATTTTCTCGGTTGTGGATGGGGATACAGCCTCTTTTGGCCAACAGGCAGGGTGTAGGCGTGTATGTACAAAAGACAGAATGACTACTTTACCCTGTCTGCTTAGGAACCTATAGAAAATGTTATACATTGACAGATAATATTCAAGTAATTTTCTACAGAACATCCATCCTTTTACTTCAGATTACGCTTTCTGGTATCATAGTGCCTTTTAAACCTGTTACTAGTTCTGTTTGTTCTTATTTATGTACTTGTTTGCGCAGATTAAATATACCTTACTGTAGATTAAACGTAATACTAGTTCAGAGTTCAGTGCTTCATTGGATGAATACTGAATAATGCATCCAAACTAAATTCTTCGAGTCAGATATCTGCGTAGTATTTGAGCAGTCTGAACATAGATGCCTTTTATTTAAGGGTGTACTGTGTATCATACTTGGGGAAAGTGGAAAACGAACATGTGCAAAAACTGAATACATAGTATTATTAGTACCAAGCGAGATATCAAATGTACGTTCTACCGGCGCTTTGCTTTGTATGATTGGCTAAATAAAGGATAGTCTAAGAAGCTCTTAGCTGCAAGTGCTCATGGTAGAAACACAAACAGCAATTTTCTTTTCTCAAATCTAGAAATATTACGCAAAACAATAAGATTCTAGAAGCTTTGGACAAATATACTATGATTACGTGTAAACAAGCTTCTTAATAAACACCTTTAAAGGAGAAAACGCTAGAACGAAAACAATAAATGAATATCTCAATAAACCAAAGTTAGTTTATTTATATAATTAAAATTTTTAAAAAGTGACACCAGAGATATAATTTAAGTTATAAATAAATCAATTTAAGTTCATGAAAAATGTTTTTTTTCATTTATACATAAACACTAAAATAAGCCCTAAAATCACAAAGGAATTAACCAAATATTGTCAAATAGATGTATATATATACAGAAAGATAAGACAAGTTTATTCTATCAGCTGACTAAATTTCCACTCACCCCCATCAGTTTCTCTTCATTCTGCGTTTCTTTTCAATGTAAGTTGTCTCTATCAGAAAAAGATTGGACTGTAATGAAAACAAATGTAAAATGGATAATTTCTGCCCATCCTCTCTCTCCATGTTTTGGGTACAAACAAAGAATAAAATTTCAACTAATAATCTTGTACATCTATTCAATTGAAACGCCCTTCATTAGACCCTTTGTCCAAGTTCCCTTCAAGGCATTGTGTAAGTGCCTTCTTCCTGAAGTTATACTTGCTGCATTAAAGATGACCGCATACAATTGCAACAAAAACACCATTTTATATAGCAAAGCAAAGAAACTATAAACTATTCAATTTGTAAACTGACCATTCTTTTTTTCAAACAAGTACTGAGAATAATACAATGCATTACAAGAGAGCTAAAAGATTTATCTGTTTGTCTTGCCGAGTCATTCCTCCTCTCAAAAAACGATGGTAAGAAGTTTAAAAATGTACACGCTCTGCAAATTTGTACATCTGATAGCTCATCAACAACCCACCATTTTCATTGCTCATTATGGCTAGACGTGCCAAGGTAATCAAGCCCCTCAGTTCGACATGCCATTATTTTCCGGAAGACCTCTCTCACTTGGCGCTCCAATGGGTCCAACCCATTTCTTAAAGCTTCACAGACATGCATTAGCTCCATCACATCACAATCAATTTGTGTTTTCTGGTCATCTGCCAATGGAAACTGAGCTGAATCTATCAGGTCAGTCATGCGGCGGCTGCTACTCTCAATCTGGTGTATCTCCTTCAACAAGCCATTCGAGTTTCGCCGCTCTCTCTTTTTTGACTCCTCAGTGATCCGTTCATGAAGTACAGAAACCGGAGTACTCCAGGATAATTGCCGTGGGACTGAAAAATGAATGCTTAGACCCCTATCCTGACAAGGAATAGCTGCAACAAGGGTCCACAGAACTATCAGCAGAATGCAGTTCATTGTATAAACCGGAATCGCAAGCCTGCTTGTAGCAGCAATCTCAGTAGGACGAGGTGGAACAAGGTTATTCGCAATGGACTGTAGTTGCTTGGTTGCAGACCAGGACCGGGAGACACTCCACGAATGTGATCTTGAATGCCCTGTTGAGTGATGATCCTTGCTAGAGTTATGTCGCCCAAAAGACCTATTACGCTGAGAAAAGATTGATCCAGATTCTTTCTCGTCAAGCATAGCCAATGCTAAATCCATCAACGCCTTTCTTGCTCTACGGAACTGCCCTTCAGTTAATGCTCTCTTAGTTGAACCAAAGGCACAAAAGACAATTTCCAGATGTTTTTGCCATGTGCGAATCTTCTCAATCCCATCTCTGCTTGCATTACAAATGTCAAGCGCCTTCACTGATCTATCAAAGAATTCGGAAACCATTCGATCCAGCGGGGATTTGGTGACATGCTCTTTGTTATTCAACAGAATGGCTCTGAATTCCTCTTGGCAGAGAATAAACGCATCGAGGACCTTCTGGATCCAACTAATTGTGAGAAACTCCTCATCACTAGCCACAGAAAGGTCTTGGAACCTATCTGTAACACGCTTTTGAAATAATCCAAGCTCTAAATTACAGGAATCGGATTCATGACTTGCTTCCACGGAATGAACTTGCTCCTGCCTCACACCAAATAATGAACGACCAAACGAGGACAGCGACGAAGAAGAGCCCTGATTTTCAGGCATTGCTACGGAGTCACAGCCTTCAGCAAAAGTCCCACTCGAGATCCCCAACAAACCGAACCAGAACAACAAAGATCACATGAAACACCTCAAAAACAACTGCATTGAATTTCTCTGTTTCAGTTTCACTTCCAATAAGTTACTGAACATAAGGAATTCAAAGTATCCTCAACAGTCCAACAAAATTCACACCAAATATCCAATTGACAACCTTTCGACTATCAAACATCGATCAAGTTAACAGATCAACAAAACTCTAATACCTAAATCGAAACCCAAATCTTAAAAGATCTCAACTTTCAATAACATGACTGCCATGTTCTTCCAATTCAAAAACTACGAAAACTCAACTAAAAGTCAAACCTTGATCTCTGACCCAGAAAACCATATGCTCAAACAATCTTAAAAAAAGTGCTGGGTTTCTTAAAATATCATCGTTTTATAAAAGAAATAAAAAAATAAAAATGAAGAGCAAGAGCTTGCAACTTGTAAGAAGACTCGAAGAAAAATAGAGAATAGAGAATAAAGGAGGTACCTCTGAACTTGAGAAGTTTAGAACCGAGAGAAGAAGACGATTGGAAATTTTAGGGGCAAAAAGGTGATCACAGAAAACGTAGAACTGACGAAATGGGAAATGGGAAATCCCCAAACCCTAGCGAAAGACCAAAGCCAGGGGCTTTGGTGTACGCTAGTTCAGGGGAAGCAAAAGCGATGTAGTTGGAATGTTATTATTGTGAAGAGTTCTGACAAGACAACTTTTTTTAAGGTTATTTTCAGAAATATAAGAACGCACAAGATTTTTGTCTAGAGGTCATGTCATGTTTATACTTATAAAAATACAATTTAAATAATTCCCAGCAGAGAATGTTCCCTTTTCAAGGTATAAAAAATAATTTCCTATTAAAATTCTATAGTGTTTATCTGAGGTTCTAAACTTTGATATACGTGAAAATAATTAAAATTATACTAATTAAGAAAGCCAACTGATATAAATTAATTTTATTGATCTTAATTTTAATTTTTATTAAATAATATTTATTAAAATTTGAGACCATGACAAAAATTATTGAAAATAAATCATACTTAATTAAAGGATATTTTAGGAATGATGCGAAAATAATTAAATTAAATTAATTTATTTCCACTATAAATTATAGTTTTCTATTTTTATTAATGTTTTGAATTTATATGTATGAAATTACTGTAATAAATATATTTTTTTGAAATTGTCTTGTTTACCCGTTTTAGTTCTATTTCATGATAAATACATAAAGGTAAATTAATCAAAAATTAAGTGAGAAAATGGTTATATAATTATTAAAAATAATTAATGTTATGTTAAATGTAACATCCCAAAATTATACAGTCATCAACCATATACTCAGAATAATTACACGTATTAATAACTCAAACAGTTTTAAAAGTAAAGGAAACAGATTTAAATAAACGGCCGAACGACCTTTCCTATATTAATTAACGAGTGTTCACAAAAGAACAAGGACGAACGGTTTACAAAAACATTACCGAACGTCCAACTATTTACAATCAACAAAAAGAACGCTCGCTCACAGCCGCTCGCTACTCTAATTACACTAACTAAATAACCGAACGCCTCACTGTTCGGCCTTCACCTCAACTTCTACTAAATTTTCTTCAGCAATGAGTTCCTCTTCAAGAGTTTGCTCCAGGGACGCATCTCCCTCTGCTCACATCCACACGGATGATCATTGCATTTGACAAGACGGATATACATAGACAAGACAACACAAAGGAAATGCAAGGGTAAGCTTACTGAATTTAATTTAAGTCAAACATACAGTTTATGCATATCAACATATAAATTTATTCACTACACATGCATTCATTTCATACACAAACTCAACCAAAATCCTGATACTAGACCGACCGTCCGGACATGTATGAATTCTGTGTAGCTACGACGTCCGTGCACCCAGGTGGAAGAGCTGGAATACTCGTCAGCTGCCACCTGAGGTTAGTCCGTTCTGTCCAAGTTACAGTTATGGACTAAGACCTCCTGCCATTCCCACGCATGACATGCTCCTCTCTACGTGAGAACGAGCACTCACGGAATATCAGGATGACCCGCCAGCTAAGCTTGCCACATTCATACTTTACAATTCTCAATCTTTCAACCAAGAGTCGTTCCTCCCTGGAACGCTCGTTCAAATTCCACAATCACAGTATCAATTCTCATAGTGTTCGCACATCTTAACTCATCCTCTTAAATACATTTTCATTCTTTGTTCCACTTTTGTAAAAAAACGAACGTTCACTCCCCTTCATAACGAGGACGAACGTCAAGAGCTAAACCAAGAAAGACTCCTTTGAATCAGTTAAATGAACTGATTATAGTACGATCCAAATAATACTTAGAAAAAATCTAAGTTCAGTAACACTTGAACGAATCCAATGGATAGGTAAAGTCCCAAGTTGTTTGGATAAATAAACTGGACAAGATTTAATTCAGGAGACAAAACGCCAGTCAATGACCGAGCGCAAAAATAAGCTTTTAGTGAATTTTGGACGAACGTCACTGAGGACTTGGACGAGCGTCAATAGAACTATTGGACAACGCTGTTTAGATTTATGGACGAACGCTATTTCAATTCCGGACGAACGCTAATACCGTTCGCTGATAATTTAAAGAAGGAACGAACGTTCGGTATATGACCGAGCGTTCTTTATCACATACGCTTTGGACGAACGTTCGGTATCAGACCGAGCGCTAATTATCATGTACATTTTTAGGACGAGCGTTCGGTCTAAGACCGAGCGCCACTTAGGAACGTACGCTTTTAGGTCAAGACTTTTCACTGATTCAAAATTTAAGAAGTTTGGGCTTTATATAAGGTAAGATACTTGAAATTTATGTATTACAATTTGACTAAGTGTTCAAGAGGGATGTTATCAAGCTTCTCAATCTCACGCAACACTCATGAAGGGTACGTCTGGCCAAATGCTCACACGTAATGCTATATAAGAGTGCGTTCGTCCTCAAAGGGAGTCCTTTCCAAATGAAAGGGTCCGACTACGTCAAGAATTTACTGCTAATACCGAACGGTCAATGACCGTATCGATAACGAACGTTCATTTTCATAGGCTTTTCATATTTACATTCCACATACAGTAACCATATTTTCCAGTATACTTACATTCATTTAATCATATCATATCATATCTTATACTTCTCAAGCTTTGAATTAAACATCATATCCAATCATTCAATACCAAGATCATACAACATTCAACTTTACAGATCATTCATATATACAAGCATAAAATTCTCAGTACATACATGCATCACTTTTCATATATCATCTCAGAATCATAATCATATTTTCAAACTTCACACACTCACATGCAGTACAGAGATCACATGAATTAAACCAAACATGAATTAAACCAATAAGCTTCCCTTACCCGGATTAAGCAACGTGCGTTCGTTCTTCAGAGAAAGAAAACAAGACTCCAGTACCCTCTTTTCTACCCCTTACGTTTCAACCCAAGATTTCCTTAAACTAAAATTACAAAAAAAACCAAATAACGTTTCAGAGAAGACTCGTGCAGATTCAAAAGGAAGCTTGCATGTTGAAAATGAAGGGTGGTTGAGGACGTGAAACTTACCCGTTTCAGAATCCAAAACCAATCGGTTTGATGGAAAGCTCAAGGTGCAGGGACGCTTCTCACGGTGCTGAAACGTGAACGGAGCAAAGATGGGTGAGTTGTAGAAAAGAGAAGATGGAGGGTTCTAGAGAGAAGGTAGAGAGTTTGAGATCAGAGAGTTGGAGGAAGAAGATGAAGTGTGCAGAGTAATGGGAAGAGTTTTCCAGAGAAATTAATTTCTCTTCCCACGTAGGACGAACGTCCATCCGCGTGCTGCCACTTGGATTCCACTAACTCTTGGAAACGTTCCAAAGTGACACTTGTCAGCATGCATGCAGTGTGAGTGTGAGTGCGTTTTAATGGAAGGGTGTGCGTGTCACGGTGCATTAATGGAAGCACAGTGGTGACTCATCAGAGTAATTAATGGGGCGTGACAATCCCCCTAACTAAAAAAAAAATTTTCGTCCTCGAAAATTAAGTCTTACCAGGGAATAGATGAGGGTATAAGTCCTTCATGGCATCCTCAACTTCCCAAGTAGAATCGCCAGTCTTGTCGTCCCACACCACTTTCACCAGACGAACGTCCTTCCCTTTGTGTACTTTAGTGCGTTCGTCTTCAATACGAACTGGCTTCATCTCCAGCGTTCGATCTTGGCGAAGACGAACGTCCTCAAGCTCCAATATGTGCGAAGGATCTGATACGTATTTTCTAAGTTGAGACACGTGAAATACCGGATGAAGGTTGGACAATTGTGGAGGTAAAGCAATCTCGTATGCAACTGGTCCAATCTTCCTGGTGATCTGGTACGGCCCTACGAACTTGGGAGACAACTTCTTTGACCTCAATGCTCTGCCTACTCCAGTAGTTGGATTTAACCTTAGGAAAACATGATCGCCAGCTTCGAACTCCAAGGGTCGTCTCCTCTTATCTGCGTATGACTTCTGCCTGCTTCTGGACGTCCTCAATCTCTCTTGAATTAATTTCACCTTATCAGTTGTTTGTTGAACGAGCTCCGGTCCTGTTAATACGTTCTCCCCTTCTTGAAACCAGCAAAGTGGTGTGCGGCATTTACGTCCGTATAGGGCTTCAAAAGGAGCCATCCCAATGCTTGACTGGAAACTGTTGTTGTAGGTGAACTCTACTAACGGCAATACTTCGTCCCAAACGCCCATATGATCGAGTACGCACGTTCGCAATAAATCTTCAAGCGTCTGGATTGTTCTCTCGGACTGACCGTCCGTCTGAGGATGGTACGCTGAACTCATTTGAAGTCTGCTGCCCAGTTCACTTTGCAACGACTGCCAAAACCGAGAGGTGAACCTTGTGTCTCGGTCAGAGATAATGCTGGACGACACTCCATGCAGACGAACGATCTCTTTGATGTAGAGCTTGGCCAAATTAGTCAATGACATCTTCAAGTTGATGGGTAGGAAGTGAGCACTCTTCGTTAAACGATCCACTATCACCCAAATGGAATCGTGATTCTTGAATGTGCGAGGCAAGTGTGTCACGAAGTCCATTGAGATGCTGTCCCACTTCCATTCTGGAATCTCCAAAGGTTGCAGTAGGCCGCCCGGTCTTTGATATTCAGCTTTGGCACGTTGACAAGTTAGACATGAAGCCACGAAACGTGCGACATCACTCTTCATTCCTGGCCACCAGAACGACTGCTTTAAATCGTGATACATCTTAGTCATGCCAGGATGCATGCTAAGACGACTGTGATGTCCTTCCTCCAAGATGATTCGCTTCAGCTCTCCATCATTTGGAATGCACGTCCGTCCCATGTAACGTAACATGCCGTCCGTTCCAGCGTTGAAATGCTTGGCTTGATCCGTACCGAGCGCGCCTAAAATCTTCATCAATTCTTCATCCTCTCGTTGTTTTATCCAGATTCGGTCGAACACATCACTTGATATCCTCAAGGTGCAACATTTAATACTGTTCGGCTCCAACTCGAACTGCAACCTTAGGTCTCGAAAACTCTCCACTAAGCGCAGCTCCTTCACCATCATTAGCGAGACATGCACTGTCTTCCTGCTTAGGGCGTCCGCCACAACGTTCGCTTTTCCAGGATGGTAAAGCAACTCGAATTCATAATCCTTCAAGAACTCAAGCCACCTCCTTTGTCTCATGTTTAACTCCTTTTGATCGAAGAGGTACTTGAGGCTCTTGTGATCGCTGAAGACTTGGAAAACGGATCCATACAAGTAGTGCCTCCAAATCTTCAAAGCGAAGACGACCGCTGCCAGCTCCAGGTCGTGCGTCGGATAATTCCTCTCATGTATCTTCAACTGCCGAGAGGCGTACGCCACTGCCTTCTTCTCTTACATAAGAACGCACCCCAAACCTTGGTGAGATGCGTCACAGTAAACTTCGAAAGGTTTGGCAGTGTCCGGAATCACCAAAACTGGAGCGCTCGTCAACTTATTCTTCAACTCTTGGAAGCTCGATTCACACCGATCGGTCCAAGCGAACGGGTGATCTTTCCTGGTCAGCTGGGTTAATGGGGCTACTATCTTAGAAAATCCTTCTATAAAGCGCCTGTAGTAGCCCGCGAGTCCCACAAAACTTCTAACTTCCGTGACCGAGCGTGGACTCTCCCACTCTAAGACCGCTCGTACTTTAGCTGGGTCGACTGAAATCCCACCAGCGGACACAATATGACCCAAGAACTGTACTTCCTTCATCCAAAATTCACATTTGGACAGCTTAGCGTACAACTCTTTTTCTCTCAACACTCCAAGTACCAACCTCAAATGCTCTTCATGCTCTTCACAACTCTTGGAGTAGATGAGAATATCGTCAATGAACACCACCACAAACTTGTCCAAGTATGGCCTAAAGATCCTGTTCATGTAGTCCATGAAGACTGCTGGAGCGTTCGTCACACCGAACGGCATGACTACATACTCATAATGTCCGTAACGAGAACGGAAGGCCGTCTTCTGGATGTCCCCTTCCTTAACACGAATCTGATGATAGCCCGATCTCAAGTCTATCTTTGAGAAGACGCTCGCTCCATGCAATTGATCCAGCAAGTCGTCAATGCGAGGCAATGGGTATTTGTTCTTGATGGTCAGCTTATTCAATTGACGATAATCAATACAAAGCCGAGAGCTGCCATCCTTCTTCTTCACCAATAACACTGGCGCTCCCCAAGGGGACACGCTTGGACGGATGAACCTCTTGTCCATCAATTCTTCAATTTGCTTTTTAAGCTCAACCAATTCAGCAGGTGCCATTCTGTATGGTTGAACGGATATGGGAGCTGCGGTTGTTACCAGATCAATGGTAAACTCAACTTCACGAACGGGTGGTAGTCCAGGCACCTCGTCCGGAAAGACGTCCGGGAATTCTTCCACAACCGCTCGTCCTTCAGTATACTTATTGGACGAACGTTCACAGCTCTTATCCGCAACCCCTATGTCTTCATGCGTCATAATCAAAAAGCAACTTGCGCCCTCCATGATATCTTCTTTCAACTGGCCGAGCGTCACACTCAACTCTTCTTCATTTTCTTCCGGAAAAATCAACTCCTTAGCTCCACAATCTATGAGAATGCGATTGGTATTTAGCCAATCCATTCCCAGAATTACTTCTAATTCCTTGAGAGGCAAACAGATGAGATTCACCTTATACCTACGTCCTTCTACCTCAATAGGGCATCTAACACACATTGTAGACGTCCTAACTTCCCCAGCTGCTGGTGTTGATACCACCAAATCAAACTGCATCTCGCTCGCTACTAACCCCAATTTATCAACACACGCCTTCGAGATGAAGGAGTGCGTCGCCCCCGAGTCAAACAACACACAGCAATTTATTCCATACAACAAGCACGTGCCAGTGACGAGCGTACCTGAGCTCGCTGCTTCTGCCCCAGTAATCGCGTACACACGCCCAACAGCTTGGGCTCGTCCACCACCTCTCGTCTGATTCCTTCCAGTGTTGGGTGGCCTCATCACCGCACGTCCACCCGTATTACACTCGTTCTCCAGGTGACCATGTCTTCTACAACGAGTGCAATATTTTATCCCTACCAATTGAGGACAAGATGACTTGTAATGGGGTCCTCCACATTGAAAACATCTCACTGCCCCTGATTGTCCCGTCTGCCCAGCAACTACCACTGCTTGCGATCCACTCGACTGCCCTGGACGAGCGTACGGGGTCCTGTTCCTGTTTACATTTGTTCTCGTCAGAATTGGCCCCCGAGACGCTTGTTGTTTCTTATGTTGTTCTGCCTCAGCCATATTTTTCTCTAACACTTTGGCCCTCTCCACCAAGGCTGGAAACGACCGAATGCATAGACTTGAGATTAATACCTTCAGATCACTTCTTAATCCGTTTTCAAACTTCCTACATTGCCACTCTTCACTAGTAGCCATTGTATAGAACCTTACTAGATGCTTGAACTTGTTTGTATACTCTGAAACCGACATTCCTCCTTGTACCAGCTGAAGAAATTCCACCTCTTTAGCAAAACGAACGCTGTCTGGAAAGTACTCCTCATAAAACTTGTTCCTGAAAACCTCCCAAGTAATAGGACGTTGAGCGTCCGTCAGTATGGCCTTCATACTCGCCCACCAATGGCTCGCCTCTCCTGACAAAAGGTACTCCGTGAATGCTAAGCGGCTATCATCTGGACACCTCTTTGCATCGTAAATTCTCTCCATGTCACGCAGCCATTGATCTGCCTCATCAGGAAGGCACGTTCCAGAGAACTTGGCTGGGCGATGTTGGAGAAAACTTTCTAAACTCCATTCGGCATTTGGTTGGGCAGCACTGGAAGAGGAAGCCCCAGGCGTACCTCTTGTGGCAGCAATAATCTCCATTAGCTGCCTCTGCGTGGCTTCAGAGTTGACGCGTGCGGCCTCCAAACTCTGTAGAGCAGCAGCGTTCTGCTCCATAAGGGTAGTATTTTGCTGATGCAACCGTTCGATTACAGTCTCCAACATCCTATTGTTGTTGGGAGCGTCAGACTCGTTAGGCTGTGGTGGAGGAGGAAGTCTAGGGGCCATTCGTTCTCTGGTTCATCAGAAAACGAGCGTTAGAATTGTTCAAGAGTTAAAAATAATAACTCGTCAAATACATAATAAGCACACAGCAAAAACGCAATGCACTCATAACCTACAGCGTCCTTAGAAGAACGAAACTGCTCTGATACCAATAATGTAACATCCCAAAATTATACAGTCATCAACCATATACTCAGAATAATTACACGTATCAATAACTCAAACAGTTTTAAAAGTAAAGGAAACAGATTTAAATAAACGGCCGAACGACCTTTCCTATATTAATTAACGAGTGTTCACAAAAGAACAAGGACGAACGGTTTACAAAAACATTACCGAACGTCCAACTATTTACAATCAACAAAAAGAGCGCTCGCTCACAGCCGCTCGCTACTCTAATTACACTAACTAAATAACCGAACGTCTCACTGTTCGGCCTTCACCTCAACTTCTACTAAATTTTCTTCAGCAATGAGTTCCTCTTCAAGAGTTTGCTCCAGGGACGCATCTCCCTCTGCTCACATCCACACGGATGATCATTGCATTTGACAAGACGGATACACATAGACAAGACAACACAAAGGAAATGCAAGGGTAAGCTTATTGAATTTAATTTAAGTCAAACATACAGTTTATACATATCAACATATAAATTTATTCACAACACATGCATTCATTTCATACATAAACTCAACCAAAATCCTGATACTAGACCGACCGTCCGGACATGTATGAATTCTGTGTAGCTACGACGTCCGTGCACCCAGGTGGAAGAGCTGGAATACTCGTCAGCTGCCACCTGAGGTTAGTCCGTTCTGTCCAAGTTACAGTTATGGACTAAGACCTCCTGCCATTCCCACGCATGACATGCTCCTCTCTACGTGAGAACGAGCACTCACGGAATATCAGGATGACCCGCCAGCTAAGCTTGCCACATTCATACTTTACAATTCTCAATCTTTCAACCAAGAGTCGTTCCTCCCTGGAACGCTCGTTCAAATTCCACAATCACAGTATCAATTCTCATAGTGTTCGCACATCTTAACTCATCCTCTTAAATACATTTTCATTCTTTGTTCCACTTTTGTAAAAAAACGAACGTTCACTCCCCTTCATAACGAGGACGAACGTCAAGAGCTAAACCAAGAAAGACTCCTTTGAATCAGTTAAATGAACTGATTCTAGTACGATCCAAATAATACTTAGAAAAAATCTAAGTTCAGTAACACTTGAACGAATCCAATGGATAGGTAAAGTCCCAAGTTGTTTGGATAAATAAACTGGACAAGATTTAATTCAGGAGACAAAACGCCAGTCAATGACCGAGCGCAAAAATAAGCTTTTAGTGAATTTTGGACGAACGTCACTGAGGACTTGGACGAGCGTCAATAGAACTATTGGACAACGCTGTTTAGATTTATGGACGAACGCTATTTCAATTCCGGACGAACGCTAATACCGTTCGCTGATAATTTAAAGAAGGAACGAACGTTCGGTATATGACCGAGCGTTCTTTATCACATACGCTTTGGACGAACGTTCGGTATCAGACCGAGCGCTAATTATCATGTACATTTTTAGGACGAGCGTTCGGTCTAAGACCGAGCGCCACTTAGGAACGTACGCTTTTAGGTCAAGACTTTTCACTGATTCAAAATTTAAGAAGTTTGGGCTTTATATAAGGTAAGATACTTGAAATTTATGTATTACAATTTGACTAAGTGTTCAAGAGGGATGTTATCAAGCTTCTCAATCTCACGCAACACTCATGAAGGGTACGTCTGGCCAAATGCTCACACGTAATGCTATATAAGAGTGCGTTCGTCCTCAAAGGGAGTCCTTTCCAAATGAAAGGGTCCGACTACGTCAAGAATTTACTGCTAATACCGAACGGTCAATGACCGTATCGATAACGAACGTTCATTTTCATAGGCTTTTCATATTTACATTCCACATACAGTAACCATATTTTCCAGTATACTTACATTCATTTAATCATATCATATCATATCTTATACTTCTCAAGCTTTGAATTAAACATCATATCCAATCATTCAATACCAAGATCATACAACATTCAACTTTACAGATCATTCATATATACAAGCATAAAATTCTCAGTACATACATGCATCACTTTTCATATATCATCTCAGAATCATAATCATATTTTCAAACTTCACACACTCACATGCAGTACAGAGATCACATGAATTAAACCAAACATGAATTAAACCAATAAGCTTCCCTTACCCGGATTAAGCAACGTGCGTTCGTTCTTCAGAGAAAGAAAACAAGACTCCAGTACCCTCTTTTCTACCCCTTACGTTTCAACCCAAGATTTCCTTAAACTAAAATTACAAAAAAAACCAAATAACGTTTCAGAGAAGACTCGTGCAGATTCAAAAGGAAGCTTGCATGTTGAAAATGAAGGGTGGTTGAGGACGTGAAACTTACCCGTTTCAGAATCCAAAACCAATCGGTTTGATGGAAAGCTCAAGGTGCAGGGACGCTTCTCACGGTGCTGAAACGTGAACGGAGCAAAGATGGGTGAGTTGTAGAAAAGAGAAGATGGAGGGTTCTAGAGAGAAGGTAGAGAGTTTGAGATCAGAGAGTTGGAGGAAGAAGATGAAGTGTGCAGAGTAATGGGAAGAGTTTTCCAGAGAAATTAATTTCTCTTCCCACGTAGGACGAACGTCCATCCGCGTGCTGCCACTTGGATTCCACTAACTCTTGGAAACGTTCCAAAGTGACACTTGTCAGCATGCATGCAGTGTGAGTGTGAGTGCGTTTTAATGGAAGGGTGTGCGTGTCACGGTGCATTAATGGAAGCACAGTGGTGACTCATCAGAGTAATTAATGGGGCGTGACATTAAACTATACAAGCAAACATATAGTTTAAATCAAATATTAAGTATTTAAATTTATCTTCTAATTATTTATTTATTTATTATTATATTTTCTAATTATAAAATAATTTTAAGAGACTAGTGTTGATATGAATTTCAAAAACATGTTAACTTTAAAAAGTTAGTTGAAAAATGTTATAAAATTTTGATGGAGCATTAAAAAGATTAGTGAATTAGCACGTAGTTTAATGATTGTCATTTGTATCCTCAAGTAGATTATCCAATTAATTAAAATATTATTATTTTAAGTATTTATAAGTATATAATTTGTATTTATAATTTTTCATGAAAAAATATGATTAATATATATATATATATATATATATATATATAATTTTATAAATTAAGAGTATCTAACAATACAATGAGTATATACTTAAAATATAACTACTCACTGTTCAATCTTTAATAGTTTTATTATTGTTCATTTCTTTCACTCTCAGTATGTTCTACTTATATATAATACAACTATAGCAAGTGGACAAACCACAACACAGCAAATAACATGGTAAGCTAGTGAAATTTTAACAACTTATATATTTAAGCATCTACTAAAACAAACATTAAAATACATATAATCCCACCCTTCAATATCCATATAATATTCATAAAACATAGATATATTCTAAAGTCAATTTTGGGAATACTTATGCATTGAGTTGAGTGCTTATGAAGTTTTGCACCTATCATGTAACCTTGTAGTATAATATCACACCTGGCCTAGATTTACCAAGTCTAAAAATCTTTCCTTCACGATAGGGTTAATTACTTCAATCCTTTAAGTCACAACATTATTTCATATTGATCTTGTAGACCAAGAATCTCATTCAACTATCACCACCTAAACTTCATTCTCTATATGAGTATATGAGTTTAGTAGAGTTAGGATGACTTAAGCCTATGGACTCTTACTCAAAGCACACATTATACTATCCAATATGATATTTCTCCTTATGAAAGACCAAATTCATACAATACACACAATATTATCAATACCAATCATTCCCTTGTTTTAATACATTTTAAATTTTTGAAACCATGACCGTACTTTACAATCACAATCACTAACAATAATAAGAAACTTATCACCATCACCACTAGAACATAATTTTTCCTTTCTCATTCCTACAACATGTCCATCAATAAAATAAAACAATTAATCTAATTGTTGTATGACACAAAAACCCATTCTCTATGCAATCTAACATTCATCATTAACACAAAATCACATTCCTTCCATTTACATTCATCATTAACACAAAATCACATTCCTTCCATTTATCATTATATTCCAACATTTAAGTCATACTACATCAATCAATATCATGATAACCAATGAAATATCATATTTCCATCATTTCCAACATAGACTCGTCCAACGAATTTCTTTCTTGCCCAACAAACACTAACTAGAAACAAGGTCGCCCAATGAAAATCAAGTTCACTCATTGGGAACAAAACATAGAGCTTTGGTTTAATTGGTGCTTGACGCCCATGTACTAGTGTTCAACACTCCAGACCGATGCTTAGTGGCTCAAGTTTGACGTCCAATGTCCAAGTCACTATAGCTCTCTAGATTTAAATCCTCACGTAGCACCCAATTGTCAAGCCTCTAGAGTTCACTAGAATTGAATTTCCATGTGGCACCCAACAATACTAAGGAGACGTCCAACGCTAATGCATAAATCAGAAACCTCATATGTGTATCAGATTGTCAATATGGTCCATCTAATTACTCCTTCATGTTCCTTGGTTCATAAAAAATATAAATATAAGTTTAAATGCATTAGATGGACTAAGTTAACCTATATGACACATCATCGTAGTTCATCAATCTAATTTCATAGTTACAACAAAACATCAAACCAATTCAACCAATATCACAAATTTATGTACATCACGTATATAAATCTAACTTAAGCATAACATAATTCATCAGAAATCCGAATTAATCCAAGCATAAACAAGTATAAAAATAGCCAATCTACATGCGAACTCGGTCGAATGACCAATCTACATACGAGCTTGACTAAATGGAAATTCTACATACGAGCTCGATCAAATGACCAATCTACATACGAGCTTGGTCGAATGGCCAATCCACCTGTAAACTCGACCGAGTGACCATCCATATACGAGCTCGGTCGAATGGAAATCTACATATGAGCTTGGTCAAGTGGTCAATCCACCTATAAACTCAGTTGAATGCTCAATCCACATATAAACTCCATCAAATGGCCAATCTACATATGAGCTCGGTCAAATGGCCAATTCACCTACAAACTCAGTCGAATGGCCAATCAACATACGAGCTTGACCGAATGACCAATCTACATACAAGCTTGGTCAAATGGCCAATGCACCTATAAAACTCAATTGAATGGTCAATCTACATACAAGCTCGACTGAATGGCCAATCTACATACGAGCTCAGCCAAATGGCTAATCAACCTACAAACTTGGTCGAATGAGCAATCTACATGCAGCTCGACCGAATGATTAATCCACATGCGAGCTCGACCGAATGGCTAAACCACATACAAGCTCGATCGAATTCTCAATCCACTTGTAAACTATACAAGTCGGTCAAAGCTCGTTCAAGAGGTTAGAATGATCACAACCGTGGAGCCGATAACGAGGTTCTTAGATGAACCATCAGTCCCTTAAGCTCCCCATTGGGGATAATCAGTTATTCCCCTTAGACCTCGACTGAGGGGCTTATGTTTCTACCATGCCTAATAGTCTCACATATCTTAGAAATTGAGGCCTAAGAAAGTTTAAATACTCTTTCGACACTTCGAGACGCCTTTTAAGGACAATATTATGACGAAGTTTTAGTCTCCAAAGTAGAAAATACCTTAAATGTATTGTGATTGACCCTAACAATGTAACTCGTCGGACTTGGAATCCAAAAAAAAACCTAGAGGAGATTGTTTACATGCAATACTTGAGGTGTTTATTAATGAGGAAGGAAAGGTTGTCTCTTGAAGAAATCATGGCATAGATTGAAACAAAGTTTAAAGTAGGGGTTCAAAAGATTTGATGATTTCCGAAGATAAACAGGGTTGTGGAGGAGCAAGTATAATAGTTTTTTAATCTGTCACATCAATCAAATCATACACTATTTTTCACAAAATTTACTTCCAAATTCACTCTCACTTACCTCCAAATCTACTCAAATAAACAACAACAAAAAATTATCTTCAAATCCTCTAAAATCCATTCAATCACTCTCCCCCAAATTCATTCAAGCGAACAAAGCCTAAAAGAAAAGAAATTATTGTATTGTTCTTGCTCTTATATGTAGGAAACATCCTTATAGCCAACCATTATAAATAAATTAAAGGATGTCAAAGAAAAATTAAGCTTAGAGTTTGAAATGAAGGATCTTGATCCTACAAGGCTGATACTAAGGATGGGTATATAGAGGGATCAAACAATGGAGATACCACTACAAAAAAATTGATATTTAGTCGGGATTATTTTGTGAAGGTTATAAAAACCTTCCAGTACAATAAGTTGTTTGATGACTAATAATTATGGGGTTTTAATTCTTTTTTGAAGAGGTTTACGACCTCTACAAATCATGATACACTTTCCAGCTTCCAACCTTCCCTCCTATGCTTAAATTTCACATGTTTTTCCTAAATTTCCCAAACCTAAGCCTAACACATTTCAAATTTCCCCAAATTTCACTTCGCGTCCTAATTCATCAAACCTATATTGCATTCAAAGTTCAGAAAGCGCTTGTCTCTATCATTGCTCGTCTTTGTCTCCATCATTGCTTGTTAGCCAGGGTTCAACAAGTATGGTTGCCAACCAAGGTTCAACAAACTAGTGCGCTTGCCGGCCCGGATTCAACAAATGATATCATTAAAGTAAGGGTAATATAAAGTGGGGATGCAATTGTAGATCTTAAACCTAAAGAAAGTAAGGTTTTTCTTTTTTCCAATGGTTCTTGTGCAGATCCCCATGTACAATGAGAAAGAAGTAATATAAAGTTTGAATGAGAAATTATGGAAAAAATTATCGTTGTATTTTATTGTCAATAAGTTTAATTTAAGATTCGTTATTTCAATCTAGTTTATGTTTTTTTCTTGTCTGTGTGTATTTGTTTAGGTTTATCAATAATCGATTGGTGTGCTGTGTAATTTGGATTGGCCGAAGGGGAAGTTGTTGATTCAAGTTTTGGATGATTTCGATGACCTAACAATGCAATTGCTAATAAAGGAGGAGGTTTAGAAGTGGCAACAAAAGAATGCCAACATTTTGTACCACCATCACATGATTAGAGATGGGTACAAGGTTTGGAATTTGAAATCCACCATGAATTGTAGCTATATTGACCACTATGATTTTGTTGCAATTTTTTATTCAAATTTTCAGCTTACTCTATATTTTCTAAAAAAGTGGTTATTCACTTTAAGGTCGGTAATTATTTATTTGTTCAATGTCGTTTGTTATTTTGTAGTGTTGAGTTATAAAATATAGATATAAAACTAATATTTGCTTTTTAATGTGATTGTCTTGTTGCTCGAAGGGCAGTGAAATGGTAAATGTATTTATTTGATATGATTGGTGTGGGTGGTGCAGGATAATGATTAATAGGGACTTGTTCAAGCAAGATGGCCCTTCGTGAACAAGGATGAGAACCTTCTAACGAGGTTACAAAACATTAACCCAACTTTTCATTTTGAGGTATAGCAACACATGAATGAGATTCTTATTAACTTCTTTGGGATCAATGGAACTGCTGGAGTTTGGAGGATAAAAGCTTTGGAGGAAGTTGGTGGTTGGTTGGAGAAACTACTGTTAAGGACTTGGACATTGTCGTTCGAGATCATCTTTATGGCTGGAAATTTGTTTTCCTCAATGATATTGAAGTTTGTTAGTTGCCATTTATATTGTAACATTTTCAGTATTGTTGATTCAATAGTTTTTCTTTACTAATAATTCATTTTCAAACTCATTTCATGTTTCTTCTTATTAACGTTTGTAGTGCCAATGTTAGCTGCCAGAATCTTATGAAGCTTAGAGGAAACAACAACACAAATGGCATCCCTACAATAAAATAGTTAAAAATAAAGGAGGTTTCAAACCTCCAAAAAATAATAGTCACTAATATAAAAGGTTAAGACCCTCCAAAAAAAACTTCCACAAACCTATTTGTGGTGAACCTCTGCAAATAGATTGTGGCAAACCTATTTATAGAGGTTTAAAAAACCTTTGTAAATTAATTTGCAGAGGGTAAAAACCTCGTAAAATGGAATCAAAACCTCGTAGAATATCCTTTTTTTAGTGTAATATGTCTATCTTAGGAAGTATACTTGCAAAGGTGGTTGAAAGATTTAGGATGCATGAATCGAAACATGTGGGAACACTACACAAAGCTCTCAATTGTTTAAACTCCTAGTTCTGAGGAAGGTAGAAAAGAGATGAAGCCTGTAGCATATGCTAATAGAGGAGGGAGCCCCATGTATGCTATGGTTTGCAGCATATCGGATTTGGCATATGTTGTCAGTGTAGCTAACATATATATGGCAAATATAGGATATGCTCTTTAGGGGACTTAGAATTGGTGTTGAGATATTTAAATAGAACAATATCATTTGGTTCAGTGTATAGATCATCTACTCATAACATAGTTATTATAGAGAGGTTTATAGACATTGAGCATGCAAGAAATGTTGATACCAAGAAGCCACTTTCTCGGTATATTTTAACATTTTTTGGAATTACAGTTTGCTAAAAAACAAGTTTTCAATCAATGGTGGCTTTATCTACTACCCAATATATTTTGTTCACTAAGGGATTGAAGTACACAATATGGTTAAAGAGGATGATAGGAGAGTTGGGTAAGGATTATGTGACTATTCATTATCATAGTTAAAGTATCATACATCTAGTTGATTATTAAATTTACCACAAGATGACAAAATACATAAACATTAGAATACACTTTGTAAGAGACGTTATTGAATTTAGGATAGTCAAAATCAAGAAAATAACCTCATAGGAGAATCCCAATGTGTTTACAAAATTCTTATCAAGATTAAGGCTCAAATACTGCTTGAAGTGGACTACTTTTTTTTTTGGCTTAATACCATTTATGGTCCCAATTTTTGTCAACTTTATTCGAAATGGTCATAATATTTTTTTATGTTCAATGTAGTCCTAAAGATTGTAATTTGTGTTCAATTTAGTCCTTTTTGTAAACGTTGTTTAAATCGTTAACGGCCAAATGCCCAGTTGTGCAATCAGTGACGCATCACCCTTGACATGTCATTATCATCTCCTACCTCCAAAAACCCTAATTTCCACCTACATAGAAACCCTAGCCACCAACCCTAACCGCTACCGTAATGCTCACTGCCATCCACCATCTTCGCACCTCCATCATCAGAAATTTTGAAACTCTAACCAGATGGTCGCGCCGCTGTTCCAAACGCTCCGACACAAGCATCGCAAAACCGAATCACGAGTTCCTCGCACCTTTGAGCAACGTCATGAAGCTTCTTCATTCTCCACCAGCCACCACCAACCTAAAACACAAAAGATCAAAACCCACAGAACCAAAAATCTCCTTCAAAAAAGAAGCGTGATTCGTGCCGCAACAGTGAAGAGCCACCAACATCATCATCAACCTCTCACGAGCAAAATCCAAATCGCTAACGCAAACCCAAATCGCACCAGCGCCTCTCCGCAAGCTTCTCCACCGCGCCTTCTTCATTCACCTGTAGGATAAAAACCTAGGAGCAAACCAACTATCACGAAGTTCACCATATTCGCCGTGAAGGAGAAACCCTATTCTCGCGTGACGACAATCGACCAAGCTTTTTCCCAATCTGCCGATGCAAATCTGAAACCCTAATTTTTGGGTGAAGAAAGGGGTTGCCACATGTCAAGCCCTCATTGGCGTGACCATCCTTAGTCAACTCTGGTCCTAGCCACATTAGTTAATAAGTGTCATGTAATTCACTGATTGGTGATGTACGATTTAAACGGCGTTTGCAAAAAGGACTAAATTGAACACAAATTACGATCTTTAGAAATACATTGAAGATAAAAAAAAATTAGGACCATTTCGAACAAAGCTAACAAAAGTTGAGACCATAAGTGATATTAAGCTTTTTTTTTTTATTTAAGGGCAAAGGGAGATGATGTTAGGAGTTCTTCTAAGATTTGGAGTCAAGTTGAAGAATTGTAGTGATTGACTCTAAATCATCTTCAATAGACAATTTACTGGAGAGCTTAGTCCAACGATGTAATTATGTGATAAAGGGAAATAAAAAAACATTATATTGGAGACCATATCGTAGTTTTATCAGCATTCACTAGAGACATTCTAATAGTTTTAAGATTAGTTAGGTCATGTAACACATTTTATTGTAATTGTCTTAACATTTTTTCTTTTACCGTTTTTATGTTATTTTAGTTTTAGGCTTTGTACATAGAAATATCTTGTGAAATTTTCTGTGTATAAAACATTCAAATAGGATTAAAGTGTTTTCTTTTAATCTTCTTCTTGCATTATGTTATTATGATATATTATGATTAATTAATTATAGTTAACTTATAACTTTTTTTTTTCAAGTTGCAGTGTTATACATAAGAATTACGACATATATTGAGAAGTTGGATAAGAAAAAAAAGTAAAGGTAACAAGAAGGGAAGGGCAAAAGGAACGAGGCAACTTCCAACTATATATTTCCTTAAATTTCATCTCTTGAAAGTTATATTAGCAACTCATATTATTTGCTTCTCAACTAAAAATTATATACATGATCAGTATAAGGAACAATATCAAAGATATTATACAGAAAAACATAAAGCGAAAAGACTTGAGACAAAAGTTAAATCTTTTCAAACTGCACAAGCTAAAGCAATGTGTTTGCTTGCAAAGTTGGAACCTAAAACTAAAGAAGAGTTTAGTTTGAAGGCAACCAATCGTACATTGTTTAGTTTAGAAAAGCAAATGACAAAAGAAATAGTAATAACTTATAGGGTATTTAGTTTTTGTGTTAGATGTTAGGTGGAGTGAGACAATGACAAGTACTTGCAAGAGATGGTGAAAGAGAAAGGAGAAGGATCGTTGTAGGGAGGAAGAAGATGATGTGGTTGTTAAAGGGGGATAGACATTAGTAAGATTCTTTCTCTTATTAATACATAATAGAAAAAGGTAAATATTCAATATAAATAATAATTTAAAATTTTTATTTCAATTAACAATAATAATTATATTAAGTCACTAAATTTAATATAAAAATTAATTCATTTTTATTATATAAAATAATTAAATAAATATTTTTATAACATTAATTATGTATATATACTAAATTTTCCAATTTACTTTAAACATAAAAAACCAATACTTTTTTAAAACAGAAAAAAAAAACAACTATTAGTTTATATAATTATTTTAGCAATGGATTTTTTTTATATTATTTTAAACGAAAAGAGATTTTTCATGAAAAAAGTATTATCAATTAATATCATCACTTCTAAAAGTATTAACATAAACTAATTATTAACATCAACTTTATATTTGATAAAATAGCTATAATTACAATTTATATTAAAATAAAATTTTGAATATAAATTTCATATTATAATTAGTTTGTTTATCAATAAATAAATCAATCATTTATATGCATTGAAATTATTTCTACCTGTTAAACTTAATTTTTCAATAAATTTATTAAAGCGAAATATATCATATTTTCCACATACCATTTATCAATATATAAATTTGTCTTCTTTTCAATTAAATTTAAGCACTTGTCATACTTAATTTAGCACTTGTTACCAAACTTACTAAATTTCATTACTTGCCACTAAACTTCATATATGATTAGGAGCAACAAAATGAGTGAATCTGACCTCTTTGAACTCGTCCTACTACTGGTTCGCTAAAATTGAGTTGCATCCTAACATAATTAAATAAATTGATAATGCAAATTACTTAATTTCAACACTTGTCACCAAACTTACTAAATTCCATCACTTTCCACCAAACTTACTATATGATTAGGGTAGGGATGACAAAATGGGTGAGTCTAACCTATTTGAACTCGTCGCACTACTAGTTCGTTAAAATTGAATTGGGTCTTGACATGCTTAAACAAGTAATTTGCTTTGTCGTCGAGTAAGCTTGCGCGCTGATCCATTATTATTTTTTCAATCTTTTTTATTTTACAGTTTCTTTTTTACTAAATGTGCATGTAATGCATGTTTTTTAATGCATGTTTTTTATGGCTAAATGGGCCTCTCTCTTTTCATTTTGAATGCATGAACGTGAAGAAAAAAGATAATTGGTATGTGTGAATAGTTTTAGTTGAAAGTAAATATGCATTGTTATTGTCAAATGGATTCTATAGGAGACACCCAAAATTTAATGCACCTTTCAAACTTCCTACAACTTTTTTTTACTTTGCCTTTCAAATGAACTTTGAAAAATTACAACTCAAGTAGGGCCAAGATTGAGAATCAAAATTCCAAATCTAACTTATTTCTTATTTGCTCAATCTGGACTAGTTTCCATCACCAAAGCAAGTTTTGATCATTTTTTCACAAGTTAGGGCAAATCAGGGCAAAAACTATAGAAAACAGCAAAAGAACAAACTTGCTGATGATGCACAAAGGAGAACAATCGTGACTCGAAGGAGATGGGATTTACTCCATTGGTGAATTGAATCCTTCAATAATATCAAGTTTTTTAATGTATTGTTAAATGGGAGCTATCAATAACTTGAATTTTCTCAATAAATATCAATCATTAATATGTCAATTTTTAACATTAGATGTGTGAAATTTGGTTCAGCAAAATCCTTTTCATAGGTTCTTAGATTGTATAACCATGATAGATCATCGAGTATTTGATATGCAACTTTTATCATATTTAGTATATGGTCTTAATATTGTCTAATTTTTTAGCGTTTATTGAGACTTGGACCATCTATTAAAACAATTTAATTGACTTTTCAATTTAATAAGAAGATATATTATTCATATATGTTCCTCATTAGTTTAGGTGTGTTTCATGTGTGTTAGTTATAATGATTTTGGTATATAAAAAGGATCTTTGTACGATCAGTTATGACTAATGATTAAGTTGTACTTGAGTGAGAGTTTGTTAAGAGAGAGAAACTAGGAGTTGTAATCTCTGAGTTTAATGAATACTCCTGTAGATATAGATTAAAGTTCTTTAACACTTCATTGAACCCTCTTAATGTATGTGTGTGATTCTTTCTTTCACATTCTTTTATTATATATCTTACATTGTCTGTATTTGCGAGTTTATTTATTGTCATTATTCTTTTGTGGTAGACACTCTATAGTGAATTTGATCGAGTTAATCCCTCATAAGGTGTGTAAATTGATATATTATTATTTGATGCATGTACACACGATGTAACTCTACCCATTTATTTTGTTCAAGCAATTATAAATTCATGTTGCTCTTCTTAGTAGCATTGAAGAACAACTTGTTCTTCCCTTTTTTTTGTTGATGTAATAATCTTATCACTTTCTCCTCAGTGATCCATGTTGTTGTAGTGTAAGATAGAGATTGAGTTTCCTTGATGGATAAGAGTAGCCTCTTCTCGAGGTTATCCAATAGGGTATGGATGATTGATAGTCAACTCATTCATTTATGAGTGAAGTTGTAGATTGGGGTAGTTTATCTATGCACCTCCATATGTCTCTTCATGCACTCCCATACAAAACTCAAATTCATTTATCATTTTGTTATTTTCATATTTTGTATGCAGAAATCCAAAATTGATTTTAACTTCTAAGATTTGGAAAGGGTGAAGAAAGCAATTACTTCCAACTTGCACAATCTAAAAATCATTTAACTTTCAAATCACATAATCCACAAATCATTTTTAAGTTTTGAATTGTCTAAGGACAAAAGAGTAGCTTCTTAACTTAATTACATAATCTATAAATTATTTTTAACTTTTAGATTCCATAATCCAAAAAGTTATAGTAGAACTTGTTTTATAAATAAATGAAAAAAATTATGGAGGTGCACCAAAAACATTGATGCCAATAAGCCTATCAACTACATCTGCTTATCAACTTTAACTTGGTTTTATGACATCAAATATTTTATTTATAGGTTAAATATGTTTTTAGTCTCTAAACTTCAACTCTAACATTGAAATTTGTTCTTGTTGAAACTCTAATATAATTTGGTTCTAAAACTTTAAAAATAAATAAATATAATTCTTCTCACTCAATTGTATTAAAAAAAAATTACGTGTAGTTTTAAGTTCACCTTTAAGTTATTTACACCGTTTCACATACTATAATTCAAATATCAATTATAAAGACAATTTAACATGTAAAATAAAGTTGAAATATTTTGATTAAAAGAACTATATCTTTTTATTTTTAAAGTTAACTTACCAAAATATATTAAAATTTTAAAGAAAGATAAATTCTTATTTCGCATAAATTTAAAAACTAAAATTATATTTAATCATTATTTATAACATTTAGCCTTTCATACTTTTCATAAAATCACTTTCGTTATCCTTTGTTATGTTCTTAATAAAAGATATAGTTCCTACTGTAAAGTGAATTAATCTTCAATAAATTACGTACAGACCATGTTTTTCTAAGAAAAGTGGACGGTCTCATTAGAATTTGACCATAAAAAATTAATATTGTAATATTAGTATTTGATGATATGGGTATACATTATACTGTAACGAATATGTAGGTGTACGTTCTTTGATTATCTTGGAAATAATTACATCTGCTTTCACTTTTATTTTTAGATATAAAAATAATCAACTCAGCTACGAGAGTTTTTTTTTTCATGTATACAAAATAAAAATTTAAACCTTACTTAACATGCTTAAAATATTCTATTATCTGACAATCATGTGTTAAACTTGTTTATATTTTAGTTTTTTTTCACTTCATTTTCTCACGAAAATGTTAAAATATTATATTTATGTTTGAAACTTGTATCTCTTTAAATGAATTTATCCAATTACTAGAGTCTTATACTTAAAAAGTAAGTTGAATATAAATAAAATTGTATTATCTCATCCAATAAAGAGTTTGATCCAATTAGGTTCAATTAATGTCTTTATCTAAAATGGTTAAATTTTGATAATTTAATTATATTTCATATATTCCTTAATATTATATATCAACATATATAATATATGGTATATTAGATAAATTTATATTATTTTTATTATATTAATTGCGTCATAGTAAGTTTTATTATTATTGATATTTTAGATTTTACAATTAATTTTTTAAAAGTTTAGGAAATGATACCATCTCTCATGTTTTATTTTAGATTTTATAATTAATTTTTTTAAAGGTTTAGGAAATGATACCATCTCTCATGTTTTATTTATATAAATAATTTTTTTTACTGACTTTTAGTGTTGGAAATGTTTTATAAATATATCTTATTATGTGTTTCAGTTCTTAAAAGCATTCATTAAAAGTCACCAAACCATTCAAATTTTATCATCTATAAGAAGATTGACGCTTTAAACTCCGATAAAAACAAAAATTAATTAAATTACTTATAAGATGATGTAAATTTCTTTACAGTGTATTCAATTATATATAGAACAATTTTAATTAAATTTTATAATTAAAAAAATTACATATAGAACAATTTTAACTAGTTGAATGCATAACAAAAAGAAATTTTACTTTATAATAATTTCTAAATTAGTGAAGTATATATGAAAAATTATTTTAAAAACTTCATCCTAATAGGTTGAATAAGAAGCATTAATCAAAACATATTTAAAATGTTACAAGATAATTTAATCAATCGTCCTCGTAGATAATGTAATGCAATAGAAAATAACTATACATCAATTAATCACCATTATTGTTATCAGAAAAAGTGCTATTCTTTCTTAACCCAAATATCCCATTGTTTGTTTACGTTGAATTATGTTTATAAGCTCAAAAGTAATTTAAGAAATTTATCTTTTTTTCTATTAAAATATTATATCTTCTTTAAAAATTTAAGTTTGTACCCAAAGATTTAGCTGCAAGATTTAATAAAAACTGAAAAAAGAAAAATACTAATGAAATAAACGGTTGAAAAAAAGAATAAAAGCAAAGAAACAAAATTGATTAAATAGATTCATGTTGGCGAAGTGATACCAATCCGATATAAAGTAAAAATATAAATGGATATTACTACAATTTTATACACTTAAATATTTTGAAAATTAAATCTCATATATCTTACTTTTTAGATTCATAGGAATAATTTTAATTGAAAGTAATTTTTAATAAATCCATTAAATTACCATGATAATAATAATAAATCCATAAAAAAAAACACCATATATATAATAAGAAGAACAATATACGGAGAGGGAACCCCCCACAGAAACAACACTCTGTCTTTTTTCAACAGTGTTCACCATCACCGCTTTCAAGAACCTTCCCTTTTCTTCTTCAATGCGTCCACCGCGAAAGAAGGTGAATTTTCGCCCCGGCGACAAGGTGGAGGTGTGTAGCAACGAGGAGGGCTTCTTCGGCTCCTACTACCTCGCCACCGTCGTGTCGGCTCTCGACAACGGTCTCTACGTCGTACGCTACGACACGCTGCTCGAAGACGATGAATCCAAGCCGCTCACGCTGACCGTATTCCCCAGAGAGCTCCGCCCTAAGCCTCCGCGCATCGCCACCTCCTCCTCCTTCGCGCGCTACCAGCGCGTCGACGCCTTCGACAACGACGGCTGGTGGGTCGGCGAAATCACCGGCAAAGTCGACCTCGACCGCTACTATGTATACTTTTCCACCACTCACGAGGAGATCGTGTACCCGGCCTCCGCAATTAGGGTTCACCAGGAGTGGATCAACGGCCAATGGATTCGTTCCAATTGATCAATTCACGTTTCAATTGACGTATTCCTGTAACCAATCGTGGATAGATTTCCTGTGGTGGGTTTTAATTTCAATCTGTAATAGAATTGAACATGAAACATTGTGCCCTTTGTTGTTTATACATTTAATTGTGCCTCCATTTTCTCATATACGTCAATTCAGTTCTTGTCTTTTAATTGTTTTTCTTTTCTTAATCTTGCTGGGTTAGTTTATTTAAACGTGTTTGTTTGTATGTCTGTGTTGGTTAAGTAGTTGTTTTGGTTTTCATTAGATCTTGTTGGTCGGAAAATTGGGATACCAGGGGCTGACTACGGTGGTTTATTGAAAATAATTTTCCAGGAAAAAGAAAAACTGCAACGATGCAGAAAGGAAAAAGAAACGTGGCTTCATTTGATTTGTTAAAAATCATTTACAATTTTGAATGTGAAAATTGTTAATATCCTAAACCATGAACTGTTTGTGGTTTTGTTGCCCCTTGCTTAGCTTTTTTATTAATATATATCGAATGATGTTAATTAACTTTACGGTTTCCGTTGGCTGTTTCAAACGCTTGTCAATGGTTTTCGACATGTACTTGTGTAATAATTTTAGTGCTTACATTGGAAGAGTAATAAATTTTACTGTTTCCTGATAAATAGATATTAATTATAGTTCTTTATTGAGAGATGTATTCTATTAATGTGGTAACATTTTAAAAAAATGGAGGGTGAAAAAATATTATGGCAAACTTTACACTGGATTTACGAGATGATTTTAGTTGAGGAGACAGATAAGAGATTATTGTGCTATTTGAATTAAAGAATTTAAATGGATAGATAAATGTAAATAATTAATATTTTATTCTTAAGTTTAAATACAAATAGTAAAAATTATCTTAAAATAAAATTTAAATTGTTATTTAAATTTTTTTAAAAATGTTATTTTTATATTTACAATTATAATAATAATAATAATAATTAATATATATGTGTAATAATATATACATACACATATATATATATATATATATATATATATATAGGCTTAATTACTTACTTAGTCCCCATGTTCGGAGGTAATTTGCTGTTTAGTACCCGGTTTTAAAAATGTAGGCATTTGATACCTATGTTTTGAAATTTGTATCAATTGAATCCTACCCACTTAACGCCGTTATAAATCTAACGTTTTTCTGACTGTGTATGTGATTTGTGGACGAGCGACGAGGACGCTCGTCCAGCGAAGAGGACGCTCGTCCAGCGAGGCAGAAGAGGACGCTCGTCCAGCGAAGCGAACGCCCAGTCAGGCAGAAGAGGACGCTCGTCCAGCGAAGCGAACGCCCAGTCAGGCAGAAGAGGACGCTCGTCCAACGAAGCGAACGCTCGTCCATAACCGCTCGTCCACAAATCACATACACAGTCAGAAAAAACGTTAGATTTATAACGGCGTTAAGTGGGTAGGATTCAATTGATACAAATTTCAGAACATAGGTATCAAATGCCTACATTTTTAAAACCGGGTACTAAACAGCAAATTACCTCTGAACATGGGGACTAAGTAGGTAATTAAGCCTATATATATATATATATATATATATATATATATATTCAAGTTGTAATTTAAAATTAAAATAATAATAATAATGTTATTATTAATATTATTAGTAATATTTTATTATTAATATTATTCTTTATTAAAACTATTATTATTATAATAATAATTATTAAAACTATTATTATTATAATAATAATTATTAGTATTATTATTAAAGTTTATATTATTAATACCAAAAATATTATTACTGTATTATTATTAATAATAGGTATATATTTATATAAATGACTTTCTTTTCTTTTATATATATATATATATAATTAGTTTTTATTTTTTAATATATATATATATATATATATATATATATATATATATATATATTGAAGTTGTAATTTAAAATTAAAATAATAAAGATAATAATAATAATTACCATTAATAATAGTAATATTATTGTTAATATTATTAGTAATAAAATCATAATTATATTATTATTATTAAATATATTATTATTATTAATGTTAATATTATTATTATTATATCATGATTAATAACGAGGAAAAAGAAATAATTAAGTAAATAATGAAATCGATTCTTTCTCGTTAATATTAATATTATTATTAATATATATATTTATTTTAAGTTGTAATTTAAAATTGAAACAATAAAAATAATAATAATTACTATTAATAATAGTAATATTATTATTCATATTATTAATAATAAAATTATAATTATATTATTATTATTAGTGTTAATATTATTATTATTATATCATAATTAATAACGAAGAAAATAAAAACGATTATGTAAATAATGAAATCAATTCTTTCTTCATTTATTTATTTATTTATTTATATATATATATATATATATATCCCAAAAATATAGTATAATACTATATAAAAGAGTCATCACAATAAGGATATGATAAAACATTTATTAACTATCATATAAAGTAAAGTCTTACGGTCATTCCAAAATAGACTATAAAATTTAAACTTTATAAACAAACATCTTATACAAAAACTATTTACAAAATACAACAAGTAACTACTCAGCAGCATCACCTTCATCAAGAGTCTGCTCCAAGGACATCTCATCTCCCTCTGCTCACACCCACCGGATGATCATAACACAAATAGATAACAAGGAAAACATACAACACAAATACAGATAGAAGGGTAAGCTAGAAGAAAACAAGTAATGATGTATGCATAAAATTAAACTTTCAAGAATTATAACACAAACATATCAAACACAACTAACTTTATATTTAATCAGCCCTTGACTTGACCATCCGGATTAGTATGAATATGTAGCTATAATCGTTCGTGCACTTGTTGTGGTGAAACAGTTGGCTCACCACAAGCTACCACACAAGATTAGTCTGTTATCACTCACCTTAGGCCAAGGAAAAGCCCCTAGGCTAGGACCTCCTGGTATTCTCACGACATGCCTCACTCCTCTCTACTTGAGAATAGGTGACCATTAGAATGTCAGGATGAACTCCAAGACTGAGCTTCCCATATTCAAACTTACAAACTTGACAATTACCACTGAGAAATTCCTCCTTGGAATTCTCTTCCACACCATTTGAAACCATAAACCTTACTTTCATACTCATATAATACTCATATAATACTCATACATAATCATACATTATCCATAAATAAATCAATTTCATTACTCCAACCAATAAAGAACAAAGGAGAGAAGCATGCATGATAACTTGGGACAATCGCTCAGCATACGCACTCGCTGAGCGACCATAGACTTTACTCGCACAGTGACCCAGCTCACTGTGCAAATCCACTAACAGTGAGCCAACCTCTGCAAACACTCGCTCAACGATCCAACTTGCTGTGCGAATTAAACTACTAGTAGTACCAGACATCTAACTCTCTCGCTAAGTGCCCCCTTTCACTGATCAAATAAAACTTACAGTGCTCATAGACCTCAACCATTCACTCAGCGCACCACCTTGTTGTGTGAATCCTTAGACAGAGAGCCAACCTCTACAACCACTCGCTGAGCGATTCCACTCGTTCAGCGAGTCTGCATAATCTGCAACACAACATCTGCAGAATTACACAACTTAATCCAAATTTACCAACTCCAACTATTTTTCCCAACTTCTAACCCTCCTAGATTGAGTTATATACCTAATTTTAATTGACTAAGTGTGTCCAAACCTTTCTAACCTCATTCTTAAGTGGCCACTAGCCAATTCCCACTTCAAAACACACAATTCATCAACCTAGGGACCCAAATCTCATTCTACTACTCTTGGCACAGTTTTGAACAACTTAGGGACTCTAACAAGCTCCAAATGACTTACCTAAACTACTACCACTGACCATTTGAGTGCCCAACCTCCAAATCAAAATTTCACTACACTTCCTCAAAACTCACCAAAAGTAAAATGTGAACAATGCACCCTCTTCACTAACCTTCTCAACACAAATTTCCAGCATAGAATACATTCCATCACAGTCCAAACATCATTCAATTCCATTCATAAACACCATTCATTAAACCACACTCAAAGACAATCAATTTAATCATAAAACGTCTACTCAAAACCTAATTTCCATTCAAATAACAACATGCTCATAAATCCATCACACATACAAACTAAATAACAGTTTGAAATAAATCTAGCTTCCCTTACCTCAATCAAACTTGCATTACTCAAGATTACTCCGACCTTGCCTTTCACCGCAAGGAATTTCTATAAACACTTACAAATTACCAATTAGTGATAGGAAACTACTTTTAGAACTTAAATGGAACTAATAATCAAGAGAAGGAGATTCCAAACACATGCAAAAGTAGAAATTCCGTGTGATCACAGAATTAGGGAAAACCTAAAAAAAGGAACGAAACTTACCTGCTCAAATCGAGACATTGATCAGGCAGATATGTAGACTTTGATGCTGTGATCCCCTAGGTACCTCCTTATCGTCAAACAGTGGATCAAGGAGTGAGAAAAAGTAGAGAGAAGTGAGAGAACTCAAGGAGGATAGTGTTCTAGAGAGATAGAGGTGATTTAAATAATGAACCGAGTTTTAGAAAATTCTATTTATATTATAAGATTATTTTAAAATAAAATACTCGGTCTCATTATTTTAATACAAAATACTCTATTTTCTAGGTTCATAAAAAATTATTTATATATTTATACAATTGTTATTTAAAATTTGAAAAATTAAAATAATAGTAAAATTGTATTATTTTTAATTTAAATTATTAATATTATTTTTTAAATAATTATTATATTATTCTTTTATTATTATTAATATTATTATTAACAATATTAATAGTATTTATAATTTCATTATTATATTATTATTAATAATAAAGAATGGAAATCAATTATGTAAAAAGTGAAATTGATTAAATCATTTATATATATACAAATTGAAGTTGTAATTTAAAATTAAAAAAATAAAAAAATTATTATTATTATACTATTATTACTAATGTATAGGAGGGAATAATGGAATTGATTCTACCTCTTATTAATATATATGATAAAAAATAAAAAGTAATTAATTATATATGTATATATAAGAAAAGTAAATAATTTTTATACATTACAAAAATATGACTATTATAATTATAGTTATTACTATTTTTATTATTAATAATATATATGTACATAAATATATATAAAATATCTTAAAATAAAATAAAAAATATGATTTAAAATAATAAAAATATTATTATTATTATCATTAAAATACTGATAATTATTTATTTTATTATTGTTATTATTAGAAATACAAAAAAATAGGTGAGGTGTTAATTACAATATTTATCTGCAGAAATCTTTTGATTTTGAGAAGATGTAATTCTAGTGATCTCCTTCAAACCTGCGTAAATATGTTGAAGCAAAGAGAGACTTACCGTGAACTTTTACCAAAACTCTATGATATCTAAACTTTTCCAATCCCTCTGAAGAAATATTTCGCAGCATGTTTTCTAATATGCTTCACCTTTGTTATGCACTATGCTATATGCTTCTACATCACATTTTACAACATTTTTCTATTCATGCGTGTTGTATTCCCCTTTTGTTTCAGTTGTAGTTGAGGAAATACTGGATGATGAAAATAAGCTATAACAATCAAGACAACAAAAGTTTCGACCCTATTAACGTGAGAAAAATAAATAAAAATAAAGACATTAGAGGATGCATTAAAATTAAACATTTTGGATTCTACCAATATACATTCTGAAACATAAAATTTACTTAGAATTTGGAATGTAAATTTTTATTAATTTACATAGAATTTACATTTTAATTTATCTTCAAAAATTACATTATAGATTATATAATTCAAATTATATAATTTATATTCTAAATTATCTTTCAAATTTACATTACTTTACTGATGTTGAATTCAAAATGCATATTTATATTTCAAATTATATAATTTGAAATGTAAAAAATAATATTTGTGAATTCCATAATCCGAAAAAGAAAAACTTAAGCATCCTTTTCTATTGTTTTAATAGGGGTATAATTGAAAATTTAAAATGTAACGAGGATGAGTAAGAAACCCTAGGAAAAAATTCCGAAACAACAATTGTCTATTAAAGAAAAGAAAGGAAAATACATCAAAGCCCTGTCAAGGTCAAGATGAAGAAAAAATACAATCAAAATTTCAAAAGTTTAAAATAAAAATAAAAAGAAATATGCTAAAAGAAATGTTCAAAATAAAATGTGTTCCGTATTCCAATAATCAGAGCACTTACATTTTGCAGAAAATTATTTTTTACTACACCCCATGAATTTCTTTCTGCAACCAATATTTTTTTGAATTCCATTTTTATTCTTATTTTGTTTTAGGCTTAATAGGTTATTTAGTCCCCAAGTTAAGAGCATAATTTTCATTTAGTACTCGGTTTTAAAAATGAAGACATTAGATTCTCAAGTTACGAAAATTGTGTAAATTAAGTCATGTCCGTTAGGGTGGTAGCAACGGCGTTAAAGGTTAAAAGATGTGACAAATTATTTATCCAACGTGGCAAATGCACATATTTTAGGTTTGGCCAGGTATGAAAATGTCCTTTTTATTTGGAAGAACCAAATGCATACAGATTTGGCCCAACATTTTAATCTCCAACGAGCTTAGGGGAAGGAGGTGATGTGAAGGTTTGGAGTTGAGGTGGGGTGCCCTAAGTTGTTCGTCCTAACTCAGTCTGTGAAGTTCGCTGTTTCTGAGGTGGGTGCCCTAAGTTGGGTGGTTGGGATTGAGGTGGGTTGTAGGTGTCGAGGAAGCAATATTGTGTGGTTGGTGGAGGCAATGTCAATGAATCAATGCTCGTCTTGCTCATGGGGGACCTCACGTGGTGGTTCATTAAGAGGAATGGTTGGCAGCCAAATATGCTACTGTGGAGAGCTTGCCGTATTAAGAGTCACAAAAATTGTTAAGAATCAGGGGAAGCATTTTTGGGGGTGCCCTAATTACAAGGTATTTTTTGTATGTTGTGTTTTGATTTTGGGGTACATTAGTTCGGTTTATCCTGAGATGTTTTGGGTTGGATGTTTTGAACAACGGAGTTGAAACGAGGAAGTGCGTGGATGTAATTTCTTCAAATGGCGCAATGAAGATTACATAGATGAAAGTGATAATACAATTGGATGGCAAAGGAGAAAGATAATTTGTTTGGAAAAATCACTTGTGGTTTGTCAGAGAAGGGAGAAGGTGTTGTTGGGGTTTTTATGTTTGATGGGGTTGGTTAACATCATCTTTGTATGTATTTTGTTTTAATTTTGTTCTAGTGGTGTTTGATGGGGGTTATAATGTAATGTTTGTTAGTTAATGAAGATTGTGGTTGCAATGACATTGTTCGTGTAATGAGATTTTGTTTCTATTATTGTTCAAGTCAATGTTATGTAATTTACATTGCCCTGTCATTGACAGCCAGTGAATGTTATGAAGTGAGTGAACATCACATAAAATTATAGACTTCGTTGATTTTTCATCAGCATAAAGGTTTACAAACCATCAATATTAATAATGTGCTGAAAGCATCAATATTGACAAGGTCTACAAAGTCATTAAACATCACATAAGAAGTTGCCAAAGCATCAATTTTAGCAACCTGGCAAACATTGCAGGTTATAGTTTTAGAAGATAAAACATCAGAGCTGTTCCAAAATGATATCATATTGATGATTAAAGATCACTTAAGAAATTACATCACAGATCATCCATAATACATGACATCCAAAATATAGTTATATAGTGAAAAATACATCACATCCAAAATAATATTGAAGGTCAAACATGACCTGAATATGTCTTAGCAAAACTACTTAAAGTTGAAATTACATATCCAAAATACAAGTCAAAGTTGAACAATTTTTAAAGTGTTGTTGTAGTGTGATCGGTCTGGGGTTCTTTAATAACTTGACTTGGTTGAGTGGGTTGTGGTATAGCTTGGTGGTCTTCTTCTTGAGTAATCTGACTTGCTTGAGTGGGAACTGGTGTAGCTTCCTGGTGTTGTTGTTCAGTTGGTTGAGTGGAGTGTGGTGTTGCTTGCTGGTGTTGTGCTTGAGGGTAATTAGTTCTTCTATGCCCTAGTTGTCTACAAATGCCACATCTCTTTGGGATTCCAGTTTGGCCAAGTTGTGCATCATCCCTTATTTGCTCCCAACTCTCCCGTCTTCTTTTTTTTCTTGGTCTACCTGGCAACACCCTTTTCGGAGGAGGCAAAACATCAGCATATGAAGTCCTTTCCCATAGTTCAAGTCCATTGACAAGGAAAATTAATGGAATGTAAGTTTCTTCATAAGTTGAGGTTCTAAACCAAATTGGGATGTAGTCTTCTACATTGATGTTTAAAAACCTCATGGTAGTCAATGCATGACAACAAGGTATTCTTGTTACAGTCCACTTCCTACAGCTACAATATTTTTTCTCTATATCAACCACAAACTTTTTAGCAATATTGGAAGTATGGCTGATCTCAAAAACTTGCATACCTGACCAACTGCCAAAGTATTCAAAAACAATATTAGGAAGAAATTTACAATGGAATCAGTCAAATAGAAAATGAGTAAGTGGTTTTGTAGTTTACTTACTTAGGTATCAAATATTGTGTCTTCTGTAACTCCTTGTGAAGTCTCTTTTGAATTTTGGGACAAATGGGACCATGAAACAACCTTATCTTCTCTCTATTGGATGCCCACCTCTTCATCAGGTAGCTACGAATCTCTTCCAACATTATTATGATTGGTTTCCCCCTAGCACCTAAGATGAAACTGTTAAAAGCTTCAGATATGTTATTGACAAGTGTGTCAAAAAAAAGGTGTTCTTGAAAATCTTGACCTAGACCAAAATTTGCAATAAGAGAAACTTAAGTATTTGTAAAAGAAATATGCATTCATCCAAATATGAAATGTAATGTGAACTTGAAATGTACTTGCCTTGGTGGAATAGCTATCAAGTATTTAAAGGCCTCTTCGTTGACTTCATTGATTTGTCTCATCACTGATTCCCAAGCTTGGGGGTGTGTTGCTGCTGCTGCCTTCCATAGTAATTGTCTGAGATTTATGCCAGGATATTTCTTCCTAAAATTTGCATAAATGTGCCTTACACAGAAACGTTGGTCCACACCAAGTAAAAGTTGTTGTATAGCTGGCAGAAGTCCTTGTCACAGTAATGAATGAAAGTCAGTTTTATATTGGGATGGTGAACATCCATAATCAATGAAAAGGTACTTATTTACTTACTTTCTGTTGATCTGACACAAAAGTACACCTTGAACATAATCCCCCTCCTCCAAGATCATCAATTAACCATTCTAAAAACCATGTCAATGTTTCCTTATTCTCTACTTCAACAACAGCATATGCCAAAGGTACTATCTGGTCATTACCATATCTTCCAACAGCATGATATTAGAGCCATGGTTAGAGTTTATCCTTGTGAAAATTGTTGTTTGTTGCTTTTATTGTTTCACATACTATTAGACTATTAATTAATGTCTAGTATTACGTTCGATATGCATATGTTTCGGCATGAAGGGGTGCATCTACTAGAGATAATGGGATGCAACTTTTACCTTTACCTTACAAACAAGTAAGATTAAGTTAGGTTCAAAGTCTACTTCTTAACCATAATGATGAGGTGGTTCCAAAGGAATTTGAATCTTTGTGTTTCAGATAAATTAATTCGATAGAGCTTGGTTTAGTAAACGAACTGCATGTTGTTGATTCATTATCGTTTCTATTTTTATAAAGGTTAAATCATTTTTGAGGTCCCTATTTTGGGTTACTTGTTTCAAAAAACTTTCTCAATTTTTTTGGTCACAATTGGGTTCTTCTTTTTGAAAAATTGATGTATTTAAGACCTTGCTATCAATACCATAGAGGTGTCACGTGTCACTGTCATGTCTGTGTCATTGCATTAATATTAATTTGGTTTCTGTATTTTTATTTTTGTCACAATTTGTTCTATGTTTTTTTTTAAATCAAACAATTTTGTTCCTCTTAAATTAAAACAAAATTTAATTTGTATATAAATGTTATGCAAATATTTTTATTAAAATTGATATTTTTATTAAATATTTTAATAAGATTAAGTTTATTTATAATTATATTTAGTTAATCATATGTTCTTTAAATATACTTAAAAGAGTTAAAAAAGAAAATAGTGATATGACATGCCGACGGGAATTTTTCAAATGACGTAACAAAACGAACAAATTGATAACGTGAAAACTTTGTGAAACTATAGGAACTCTAAGTAAAATAAAAAATTAGAGAAAATTCATGAAAATCATAATTGAATGTTGTATGTTACTTCTTTTTTTTATGCTCTTCCATGTTAAGTAGGGTTTTCACATTAAAATTTGATGAAAACCCTAATTAATGTAGAAGAACATGAAAGAAGGAATAACATAAATGACCTTTAATTATGATTTCGACGAAATTTTGTCCAATTTTTTATTTTAATTAGGGTTTCACGAAAGTTTTCAAATCTCCAATTTTAACAGAAATGACCTTTATTTATAGTTTTAAGGAAGTTTTCATGTTGTCAATTTGTTTATTTAGTCATCTTATATATTTAAAAAATTGTTGTTTGTTGCTTCTATTGTTTCACATGCTATTAGACTATTCATAATGTTTAGTCTTACGTTCGATATGTATATGTTTCAGCATTGGGGTGCATTGACAAGAGATGATGGGATGCAACATTTACCTTTACCTTACAAACAAGTAAGATTAAGTTAGGTTGAAAGTCTACTTCTTACTCGTAATGATGAGGTGGTTCCAATTGAATTTGAATTTGTGTCTCAAATAAATTAATTTGATATAGAGCTTGGTTTAGTAACTGAACTGCATGTTGTTGATTCATTATTGTTTCTATTTTTTATAAAGTTTAAATCATTTTTTATGTCTCTATTTTTTATTACTCGTTTCAAATGGGTCTCTCAATTTTTTTTTGTTTTAATTGGGTTCCTATTTTTAAAAAATTGACGTATTTAGGTTCTTGTCATTAGTACCATGTGTCACGTGTCACTGTCATGTCATGTGCCATTACATTAATATCGATTTGATTCCTGTATTTTTATTTTGTCTCAATTTGTCCTATGTTTTTTTAAAATTAAATAATTTTGTTTTTCTCAAATTAAAACAATTTAATTTGTATATAAATGTTATACAATTCTTTTTATTAAAATTGATATTTTTATTAAATATTTTAATAAGATTAAGTTTATTTATAATTATATTTAGTTAATCATATGAATGTTAATTATGTTTTTTAAATATACTTAAAAGAGTTAAAAAAGAAAATAGTGATATGATACGCTGGTGTGAATTTTTCAAATGACGTGACTCACAATGTGAAAACTTTTATGAGACTGTAGTTAAAGGTAATCTTTGTTAAAATTGGAGATGTGAAAACTTCAATGGAACTCTAATTAAAATAAAAAACTTTTATGTTACTTCTTTCTTTTTCATGCTCTTCCATGTGGTTTTCACCTTAAAATTTTATGAAAACCCTAATTAATGTAGAAGAACATAAGGAAAGAGTAAGACAAATTTTCTCTAATTTTTTATTCTAACAGGGTTTCATGAAAGTTTCCCATCTCCAATTTTAATAGAAATGATCTTTAATTATAGTTTTATGGAAGTTTTCACGTTATTAATTTGTTCATTAAGTCATGTCATTTGAAAAATCCACGTATCACTATTTTTTTAACTCTTATAAATATATTTAAATAACATAATTAACATTTAAATAATTACCTAAATATTATAAATAAACTTAATCTTGTTAAAAATATTTAATAAAAATATAAATTTTAATAAAAATATTTGTATAACATTTATATAAAAATTAAATTTTGATTTAATTTGGGGTGAGACAAAATTGTTTAATTTTTTTAAAAATTTAGGATTAAATGGAGATAAAATAAAAATACAGGAATCAAATTGAGATGACTGTAATGACACATGACAATGACACATGCATTCTAATATCACAGTATCATTACCACATGACAAAATGTCACTTTGACATGTGGCAAAGTTTAATTTTTTAGAAATAAAATATAAAAAAATAAAAATATTTAAAAAAACTACAAACTAATACCTGACACCTTCTTTAAATGTGTTAGTACATGTAAGTACCTGATTAAATTAATTTTTCAAATATAGAGACTCTTAACCTTTTATAAAATTTATTTTAGCAAGTATAATTTCAAGGCTTGCTCTTGTGTAAAGTTATGCTATAAAATTTATTCCTAGTATAACGTTATTCCAATTGTGTACATTCTAGATGCTGATTGTTGTTTGCCTGGGATTATTTCCATTTATTTGGTATCATCTATGTTTTTGTTATTATGATAGTTAGTCCACCCATCATAATTTTATCATTTTGGAATAATGACTATTGGAATAATTTTTCATCTTGATGTTCAAATCCTTTATCATATCACATTATTACTTTCTAAGGCAATTTACTTTGGATTTCTTTAACTTTTACTGCATAATTGAAATACTAACAGACAAATTTTCTTTTATTGTTTCTCCAAAAGTTTTGATGTCCTACTAAAAGTAAGGAAAATATCATATGAATATAGTCCCATTTAAATGTGAATTTCTGTAAGGCTTTCCCATAAAACAAAGTAATAAACATACAATACAACACATGTATTTGATGCGCATAAAGTGCTCGTAAGAATTGCTAACTGAAATGTTTGAAATCTCACACAAATTACTCAATTTCTCCAACTGGGTCGACCCAAGTGGTGTTGAATTTTCACTCAGGATTGGTTGATATAGTTGATGGTGAACAGGAAGTAACACTTGCTACAATCTTGTTGTCTTTATCACTTTGCCAGCTTGCTAAAGATGGATTGGTAAAGTGGATTGTTTCACATTGAACAGAGTCTTTTGAGAACTCCTCGTTCTGCTTCATCTGTGTTTCCTTGCTTTTTCCCCACAGCAGCAGGTACAATCCCCCCACAACCACCACTGATCCTGTAACACTGCACAGCATTCACACTTTAAGTGAAAAACTTGAAGGTTCTCATACAATTTCACAGCTAATTTAGTTGTTTAATTCACCTTCCAAGGTTGGGACATTCATCTAGTATCAAAGGCTCGAGAAGGGTCACAATCACCACCATTAGAGGACTAAAAGCAGACGCAAATAGTGGTCCCTTCCTTCGCACACACCACGCTAAAAGGGTGTAACACACTCCAGAGGCCAAAATTCCCTGCAAAACAATAAATATAGCAACCGGTTATACCTTGTAATTAACTTCATTTTAACCATGCAATATTTTGGTTGTATGTGTGTGCTGGTCATGGCAAAGCAGAGTGTTTAGAAAGCATAAAAAGCAAATATTTAATCAGTTACCGCAGAAACTGCTGTTAAGAGCCTAAAGTTCCAACCAATTTTCCACTTGCTCCAATCTCTCTCCGTAAAGAGAACAAATGAAACGGATTGGATTGAGGCTGTTGAAGATGTCATAGCCGCAATTGAGTAGTGCCACGGAAATTTCTCGCTCATCTTTGTCTGCGACAAAATCCAATTTCTGACTAAGTTTAGGCAAAAAAGTTGTCTGAATTTGGAGAGATTTAGGATGTCTTTAAAATGTAAAGGTTTTGGTAATGTTATTAAGAAACACTCTTGGTGTGTTCAGACTCATTTGATTATTGATCCTGAAAGTAACTGTTCTAAAATCTGTAGATTTGCATTTGTATCATAATGCTATTGTACTTTTTAACACACTTTTTGTAAAATCTCCAGAATGCTATTGAAGGCTATTATGAGTTGAACCTGGATTATCAACCACACTGAGTAACTCAAAGCGGCTCCAAAGGCTAGTATGCAGCCCCACAAGAGAGAACCTGTGGGGGAACCATCTGGTGATGGTGCATGGTGCAACAAGCCAATATGTGATGACCAAAGGCATAGCTTTCTTCCTTTGTAGAAAGTGAGGATCATGGCACCACCAATTCCTGTTAAAGTTCCCACCAACTTGGCCATGCCACCTGCTGTTCCAAGATTTGCCTTCTCAAGTCTGCATAATTTAGCAGGGATGGGGATTGTGATCCCCACCATTTGATCAAATGCTAGTCATCATAAACCTTTCTATTCGGTATAATTTGTTCAAAATTGAAAATCACCATTGAAAAACATTAAACAACTTGAATACGGTTGAGTAAGTGTTATTTGTACTGATTTCTGATTATAATTGAAGATTTTCACAGTATAGTCTGCAAAATAAATAAATAAATATATATATATATATATATAGTTTTTTTTTAAAATTTTTTTCTTCTGAACTAGAAGTTTATTGTTTGATATGCAAGGTTACATGGAGCGTACCCGAGAGAAATAGACATAAGGTAGGTGACACCAGGGACGAGATTCAACATGGCTGAAACATATACTGCAGACGTCAAGGCCAACGATTTAACGTAGAGACCTTGTAGTAAGGATCCCCTGAAAAAGTGTAAATCATCATCTTACATATTTTGGTTAAATTCTATATTAAATGAATCAGGGCATTAGAAATTTTACCCAAATAACCCACAGAGAAAACCTTGGAATGCAACTTTCCCAGTAACATCTTGCAGATGTTTCCTGGTGAAACACGTATCAAAATAAAAGTAGATAGATTCAAAATAACATTAGCTTTTATTACTACATAAGATTATGTTATGTGCATGGGAAATGAAACTAACTGTTTTTGGTTCCTAACTCTTAACTTATTAGAGAAACACCTTTCAACGATGAGAGCTAGGGGAACAATGAAGGCACTAGCAAAGATGAATCGGTAGGCAATAAGAATACTTAAGCTCATTCCATCATCTGCTACTATCTTTAACATGATATTCACCACTGCATATAGAGTCTGGAGCAGTATCATTAACAGTACAGCCTTCACATTACCTGTGCCTTCAACTTTGTTTAAATCATCCATATTCCAGCACCTATCACCAATATGCAATTTTCCAAAGTATGCAATACTTGGTGAAGCAATGCAGCATGAATAAGAATAAGTATCAGCTTCTGATCCCACTTTTGTGTTCACAATACTAAACTTTTGCTAGTGTTATTCAAATTAAATAATGGGCAACAGATCTGTGAACTTCTTTTATGCAGAGAATATGTTATCTTAGAAAAATGCCCCTTTGCTATATCTTGCAGACATGCAGTTTAGCTTTGATAAGGAGACAAAATGAGTTCAACTTGTGGGAGTTTTTATTTGTTTTTGGTCCCTTCCTTTACATTTTAAAGTCTTTTATAAATTTTATTATATTTTTTAATATCTTTATTTGCAACACCTGATGACGTATGGTTGCCTTTTAGAAAGTTCCAAAAGGTCTGCAGGCGAGAGTTGTTGAAGTTATAACTCCTACGAAGTTTCTATGATGCCCTTCGTCTTGAGCACTGGTTAATCACTGATTTCATAATCTTTCAAAACAAATTAGGCAAAAGAACCGAAATATACTTCGCATCTTGGTTTTAATTCAAAGTTTGTATTTGCCTATAGTTTTGAATTATATCTTATGGGCTTTTGCTTCCTGTACCCTATCATTTTCATCTTACACCCTATCAATTTATTTAATTTCCACTTTTGCCCCTGTTTGGAAGTTTGTTCTGGAAAATGTAATCCGGAAATAGAAAATATATTCTAAGATTTTATTTCTGAAAAAGAAAAATATTTTTCTGATTTTTTTTTAGAATTGTCTTTTTGATTTTTTTTTTTGAATTTAACTTTCGGAATTTATTTTCAGGACAATGAGCTACGTCTTCCGGAAAGAAAAAAAAATAACTTACCTCTTACTTTTGTTTTAAAATTATTTAAAAAGACGAAGTTACCTCTAAAGCTTAATAATATTTTTGTCCTTATATCTGTAATAATAATTCAATCTATAGATTTTGACTGAATATGATGTTTATATTTAAAAAGGAGAAACTGAGATTTATTAATATAGTTACTGATTTTGCGTGTTTATTGTCCACGCAGGAGCAAGGGAGGAATAGCTTTAATCTTTCAACTTCTCTCATAGGTGTTGATGTAGAGTGAATGTACGTAAAAGTCACTTAGACCACGAACTACATAAATAAAGGAAACGATAAGAGTAAAAACTCATAAGAAAAACTACCAAGAATATTTTTAGGATTTTAATTCTGCACTCCTCTTTGAAGTAATTTTCTCTTCTAGGCTTTAATTAGCATGATTCTAAATCACTATGCATACTCCACTCACGATTCCATCCATTCCATTGCATCAAATCCATCTTATCCGTTCTGCGCGATCCGTTTTGCATCAAAATGCAAAACTGGATTTGATGCAATGATACTGTGTTTTATTTGGTTCATATCCTCAAACACCGGTCACTAGTAGAAAAGTAACATTCTATAACGATACTTATAATGATGGATGAAAATAATTCGTTATAATAGGTTAATCGGGTGGCAAAATTGTAATAAATTTAAGATATTATAACGTAATTATGAAAATCAGTCAATAGGCAATGCGGTGGCAAACTTGTAAATAATTTTAAAACGTATTATAACGGAGTTATGAATATAAGTTATAATATATAATACGGTGACAAACTTGTAAATAAGTTCTAAATCTATTATAATGGAGATATAGATTTTTGTTATAATTTCTCTAAGAGATTTCACTTTTCAAAACCTAATGACTTATTCCTTCTTTCTCAACGCCACACTTTCTTCAGACTGAAACCCCAACTCGTAGGGGCACCGTCACCTTTCTCGATTGTAATGAGCCACATCTTCATTCAACATTTCTCTCTCGCGAGAAACACTCTCATTTCGACAGATTTACTCATTTCACCCTCGCGAGCAGCTGAAGCTTCTCACTCTCTCGAGAGTTCTTAAGCCGTAAGTCTCCATTTCTCTTCACAAATATGCATTTTCGCTTCACTCATCATCCAACCACATCTACTGCTAGGGTTTCTCACATACCTTCATCTTTTTCGCCTTTACCTTCGATTCCACCGATTGAAACATCATTTTCTACATTTCCACCGATTATAATCACATTCTACCGATTATAATCCCTTTCCACCGATTAAACGTTGATTTGAAGGATGTTGTTGCGGCAAAGGTTATCGCGGCGAGGGCAGCAGACCTGGAGACGGACGTGGCGAGGCTACAGTACGATTTGATATCGGAGATGACTGCCTCGGAGGAGGTGAGGGCGGATGCTTCTGAATTGAGGAAGGATTTAGGGGAGAAGGAGTCGTTGGTTGACTCTCTAGAGAAGGAGCTAACAGCTTTGAAGAAGGTGAAGGCAGAGGGTGCTGTTAGGGTTAGGGATTTGGAGAGAAAGATTGGAGTTCTAGAAACCAAGGAAATTGAGGAAAGGAACAAGAGGATTAGGTTTGAGGAGGAGATGAGAGATAGGGTTGATGAAAAGGAGAAGGAGATCAATGGTTTCAAACAGAAGTTGGTGGAATTGGAGAAGGTTACTGCTGAGAAAAAAAATCTGAGTTGGAAGAATTGGTTAAGCAAAAATTGAAGTTGGAGGAGGCACTTAGAGAATCTGAGGAGAAAGTAGCGGCTTTTGAGAGAGCAATATATAACAATTGGTCGCCCATGTTATCAGGTTATAAAAAGTAAATGGTAATACATTTAACACTTGCTCTCTCAAAAGCTGCTACTTTCTCCTCAGATTCTCTAAGTGCCTCCTCCAACTTCAATTTTTGCTTAACCAATTCTTCCAACTCAGATTTTTTTCTCAGCAGTAACCTTCTCCAATTCCACCAACTTCTGTTTGAAACCATTGATCTCCTTCTCCTTTTCATCAACCCTATCTCTCATCTCCTCCTCAAACCTAATCCTCTTGTTCCTTTCCTCAATTTCCTTGGTTTCCAGAACTCCAATCTTTCTCTCCAAATCCCTAACCCTAACCGCACCCTCTGCCTTCACCTTCTTCAAAGCTGTCAGCTCCTTCTCTAGAGACTCAACCAACGACTCCTTCTCCCCTAAATCCTTCCTCAATTCCGAAGCATCCGCCCTCGCCTCCTCTGAGGCAATCATCTCCGACGATATCAAATCGTACTGTAGCCTCGCCACGTCCGTCTCCAGGTCCGCTGCCCTCACCGCGATAACCTCTGCCGCAACAACATCCTTCAAATCAACGTTTAATCGGTGGAAAAGGATTATAATCGGTAGAATGTGATTATAATCGGTGGAAATGTAGAAAATGATGTTTCAATCGATGGAATCATAGGTAAAGGCGAAAAAGATGAAGGTATGTGAGAAACCCTAACAGTAGATGTGGTTGGATGATGAGTGAAGCGAAAATGCATATTTTGTGAAGAGAAATGGAGACTTACAGCTTAAGAACTCTCGAGAGAGTGAGAAGCTTCAGCTGCTCGCGAGGGTGAAATGAGTAAATCTGTCGAAATGAGAGTGTTTCTCGCGAGAGAGAAATGTTGAATGAAGATGTGGCTCATTACAATCGAGAAAGGTGACGGTGCCCCTACGAGTTGGGGTTTCAGTCTGAAGAAAGTGTGGCGTTGAGAAAGAAGGAATAAGTCATTAGGTTTTGAAAAGTGAAATCTCTTAGAGAAATTATAACAAAAATCTATATCTCCGTTATAATAGATTTAGAACTTATTTACAAGTTTGTCACCGTATTATATATTATAACTGATATTCATAATTCCGTTATAATACGTTTTAAAATTATTTACAAGTTTGTCACCGCATTGTCTATTACGACTGATTTTTATAACTACGTTATAATATCTTAAATTTATTACAATTTTGCCACCCGATCAACCTATTATAACGGATTATTTTCATCCATCATAATAGGTATTGTTATAGAATGTTACTTTTCTACTAGTGACCTTTTTTTTGTGTTTCACCTAAATTTGTTACCCATCTCTCCTAAAACAGATTGATATATTAGGATTCATATTTTCAATCCTAAACTTGAGAATTTTTATTTTAATAAAAGTTGTATAATTTTTATTTTATTTCTTTATCTTTATATCTAATACAATAAACCCATATGTAAATTATTTAAGGTATAATAGAATTGAATAAGTGCTTTTTAGAATAGAGATAAATAAAAAGAAACAGTGTAATATTTTATTAAATTTTCATATTTTCAGATCAAAACATGTATTATATATATATACCTCCTTTCAAAAGATATTATTAATTATATATATTTTTTATTTTTATTCTTTTATTAAATCTTGTATTTTATAAATTTATATTATTAGTTTTTTTCTCTTTCGTTAACATAAATAGTATGGGTGTACCATTGAAGGCAGAGGGTCTGAGCACATTAAAAAATGGTATGATTTTATAATGATTTATGGTGTGTGGTCCACCCTTGTGTTCCAAAGGCATTGAGAAGCTCAATTGAAACTTTATGTAGCATTTACAAAACCACAGAGGTTCACCTGTGTACAGAAACCAAGGCAATTCAGAAACCATAAAAAAATAAGTTTGTCTTGTGATATAATTAACAAAAACACATTGAGCTTTGGTTTGTTTTGACACCATATTCATAAACAAGAGAATGGTTCATAAGTTGAAAGCATACATTCTAATGGTGTTTGTGCAGATTGCATATGCAGCTGTTAACATCATCTACAAGCTAGCCATAAACGATGGAATGAGCATGAGGGTAGTCACTGCCTATCGTCTGCTTTTTGCATCGCTTTTCACTGTTCCCGTCGCTCTTATATATGATAGGTTCTTCATTGCTTTGCCTTTTCTTTCTTTTACTTTCTCACCTCATCAATCTTACAATGTTTTAGACAATATTGCCGAATTGCTTTTTCCATCAGGAACAATAGCTCAAAGATTACTTCCAAGGTGCTTTTCTTGGGATTCCTCTGTGGATTGTTTGGGTATGCTGCTCATTCTTCATATAAGTGATTTCACTTTCATATATGTAAACGATGCTGATATATATATATGATTATTTTTTTTTTTCAGAGGAAGTTTATTCAGTAACCTTTACCTTGTGGCGATGGATTTGACATCAGCATCGTTTATGTTGGCTATGATCAATCTTACTCCTGGCATTACCTTCATTATGGCCTTATCCTGCGGGTATGCTCATACCTATCTTCTTCTCAGATCTTCTTACTATTTTTAAACAAAGTATTGATATAATAAAGATGAGCATTGCATAAGAAACATATATTATAAATCTCATACGTCCAGAATTAGATTTTTATAATTAGATAACTTAAGCAGTGCTAGAAATTGTGCCTTTGCTATCCTCGGAGTTCATCAATTTTCTCCAGATATCCGTTCTACAAATTTGGTTTGCACCCTAAAGCTGACATTCTAAACAATGATTGATAGAAGAGAAGCACATCTATTACCGATTCTAGAAAATTATTATACTTCAAAGGGTTTCCTCCAATTGAGATTCTCAAAATTCTGAAAAATATGCTTATGGTGTTGCATTTCAATACTACACAGAAATATTGAAATGTAACTTAAATTTTAGAATAATGTAGAAAGTCTAAGATATGAGATAAGTATCGAGAATATTCTACATAATAAAAAATTTAGAACATTGCATATGGTTTTAGTTAGGATTTTCTAGAATAATCATATGGGTGAAATGGGGTCTATAAATACTCATGTACACTACCATTTGATGTAAGAAAACATCTAAAACAACATATTCCAACTATAAAATACACTTCTTCAAATATTACTTTTACATTCTACTATCTCAACATTTTCTCCATCATATCAACTTCAAAATACTAATCGTGGTACTAGATAAATTCAAGGGCTTTATATGCTTTTTAACAAGCAATTGATAACACAATCTTTCCAAGAATAAAACAAGCTTGGACTATAACACGAGGAGTTTCAAGGAAATGATGAGGTACATAATGTTAAACTTCATTCTCTAAGACAAGAGTTTGAATTAATAAGAATGAAAGAATCCGAGACCATTAAAGACTATTATTCTAGAATAAAAGAAATAATTATTCAGGTGAGAGCCTATGTGCAAAATATTCTTGACAAAAGAATTATTGACAAAATTTTAATTTCTATTTTCCAAAAATATGATACAGTAGCAACCGTGATTGAACAAACAAAAGATTTACTTACATTGTCAATAACACAACTAATGAACTCTCTTGGAGTTTATGAACAAAGATTGAAAATGTATGAAGAAGACTCAGTAAAAAATGTCTTTTCAATCAAAACTAAAATTATAGTCTCATAATAAAGAATATGAAGAAAATAAAACTTGGTCAATTTCTAGAAACTAAAATAGGAGAAATTTCTATAAATAAAAGAAATTCTAGAAGCTTCTTTATGACCTGTCAAGAAAAAGACAAGTCACTTGGAAAAAGATTGTTGACATCATGAAAAATCTCAATGTTAGTACTGCATGAAATTTGGTCACATGACGAAGTATTGTCGTAATAAAAATAAGCATTAAATAAACTTTACGAAGAACATAATAACGAGTAAAGCCTATTCTATGCTAATAAAGAATCTCCCAGCAGAGAAGGAAACTAGTACTTGGTGTTGGCTACAAAATCAATGACAAGTACACCGGTCGTAGTGTAGCAAGTGATATTGTTATCTCCCAAGGGACTTATGCAATACTTGACAACTCTCGTAATTCACAACTTAATTATAGACAAAGATAACAAAAACACAAGAAACTCATTTTGTTTTTTTATCAAACAATTTATGTATAAGGAAATGTAACATAGAGTATTTACAATTTGTTAAGACTAGAATTTATCCACTTCATTCTTATGTATTAACGAACACCTCAATTCCATATTCAAGTCAAAATCAACTCACTAATATACTTAAATCCTATCCCTAGTGACTTTGAGCCTATTATAACTCATCAAGTTCCAATCCCTTGAATCCTCAACAAGTAATCATGCATTAAGTTCAAAAGTCTTAAGATTACTAATAAGTCATGTTCTATCCCTAGATACAAGTTTCATCAGGTATCCAATTTCAATTCTATGTTCAAGTCATATTTCCCAATACATCAAAAGCCACAAATCAAGCATGGAACCAATCCACATCAAGCATTAAGCATGGGAATTGAATACTAACATGAATTGGAAAAGCATATGTTATTAACAACAAAAAATTACATAAGAGTTTCATGTTTTAAAACTATTCTAAAAAAATAGGAATGACCCTTTGTGGTGGACAACTTAGGGTTCTACAAATTAAAGAGATAAGGAAAAAATAGAAACCAAAGAGCAGATGCAAGCCCTCTCCCAAGGTTCTTGGCAGTTGCTCCATGTTCCAATTGTGCCTCCCCTCACATCAACACCTTCAATTCATAGCCTATTTTCCTCTTCAACTCCCAAAAGGGGGAAAAGCTCCATGGATGAAGGAGGAAACCGAAGGAGGATAGGGAGAACTTCCTAACACTTCAAGCAACCTCCAAAAGCCTCTCCCAAGCACCTTAGGTGATTCTATTTGTGTAAAAATAAAGAATAATGAAAACCCTTGCAAACACATGATTAAATACCCATTTTCGTGTATCACAGTTGGCAGATTCGCCTAACAGCTTCATTCTCGCCCAATGAGGCCTAAAAATTGATGCTCTCTTACTTGTAACTCGTTAGGCGAGCCAAATTTTTTTCTAGCGACTCGAATATTGTACGTTTGGTTGATCATTTTCGCCATCGAACAACTACCTTACTTAATGAGTCGTTCTAGCACCCAATGGTGATTTTTTGGTCGTCTAGGGGCGGTCCATGACAATATAACCTTACAGGTGAGTCTTTTCTTCATGTTTGCAGCTTTGAGTGCAATTCTAGAGCCCTTGAAGTGGGTATTTATCTAAAAATAATTGTGTTTTATACAATCATGCTTTCTTGAGTTACAATTTGTTTTCCTAATTGATTTCTATTTTCTTATTTCACACACTCAAAAAAAGATTAGAGGTAGAACAAACATATACTATGAAGGAGTTTATTTATTCATGAAACTATACATACAAAAACATTTTAAATCAACAATTATTGCTTGGATTGTGGATGCATCAATCAGATGGCCAAAGATCAAAGCATCTTCAAAGACATTGATAAATTTGTCAATGTCAAAGTTCGGTTGGAAAATGACACCGCAATGGAGTCTCAAGGCAAAGGAACTATCATGATGGAGACAAAGAAAGATACTAAATTCATTAAGGATGTTTTACTAGTTCTTAATTTTAAAGAGAATCTTTTAAGTATTGACCAAATGATGGAGAATTGATATTACCTTCACTTTGAGAAAGATACATGCAAAATTTATGATAGTAGAAGGTTAGAAATTGGCCAAATAAAAATGGAAAACATAAATAAAAGTTTTCTTATAAGCTTCGAACTTGAAACTAGTACTGCCATGAAGATTATGACTTTGGTATTGGAGATTTGGCCACTTGAACATACTTGCCTTAAAGCTTCTATATCATAAAAACATGGTGAGATATCTTCCATGCTTGATGGAGAATAATGAATCATGTGAAGGATGCATCCTCCGTAGACAACACTGATTACCATTTTCTCTAGGAAAAACATGGATAACAAAAGCCTTACTAGAGATGATATATACTGATATTTGTGGACTGGTAAAGAAGCCTTCACATCACAACAACAGGTATTTCATCGTCTTCATTGATGACTTCTACAAAATGACAAGGTTTTATTTCTTAAAGAAAAAGTCAAAAGTCTTTTGAGTATTCAAGAAATTCAAGGCTTTTGTTAAGAAACAAAGTGAAAAGCAAATAAAAGTACTTTAAAGTGATCATGGCAAGGAGTACACATCTTCCGAGTTTGAAAAATTTTGCAAAGATGAAGGCATAAAGTGACAACTTACAATTACATATACTCAACAACACAATCATGTGTCAAAGAGAAATAATCACACAATCATGGAGACAGCAAGATCGATGTCGAAGAAAGGACTATCAAATACATTCTAGGCTAAAGCAATCTACACTACAGTCCACCTACTCAACAAATGTTCTACTAAAGAAGTTCAAGACAAGACTCCAATTGAAGCTTGGAGCGGGAAGAAACCATAAGCTAAACATCTCAGAGTATTTGGATCTATTTGCTATATTCACATTCCATATTAAAAGAGACACAAACTGGAAGATAAAGATCGTACAAGGTATCTTCTTGGGATACAATACACAATAAAAATGATACAAAGTCTATAATCTTCAGACAAGGAAGCTAACTATCAACAAGGAAATTGAAGTAGATGAAAATGCTACTTGAAACTAGGAAGAATAACAAATTGAGAGGAAGACAATCTGCATGCCCATCAATCAATCCACTACAAGCTAAGAAGATAACAATGTACCACAATCTCTTGCAACTACAACATTAATTCAAGATCAAGAAGAATCATCACTTGAATTTATTTCGAGGCGAGTCAGAGCTCTCGTTGACATATATGAATCTTGCAACTTGGCCATACTAGAGCCTACAAGCTTTGAAGAGGCCGCAAAACAAGAAGTATGGGTTAAGGAAATGAAGGAAGAAAATCAAATTGTAGATATTTTCACAAAGGTGTTACCAAGACCAAATTATTGAGCACTATGTTTGGAGTTACCGATATTGCATCAAAGAAGAGTATTAAAGTGTAATGCAAATTCTTAAACAATATGGAAAAGCTTAAGATAAAAGTATTGAAATGTAATGAAAATTCTAGAACTAAGGTAAGAGGTAAATATCAAGGACATTCTACACAAGCAAAAATCCAGAGCATTCCATATAAGTGGTTGTAGTTAGGATTTTCTAGAATAATCATGTTGGTGAAATGAGGTCTATAAATACCCTTGTATACTACCATTTAACGTAAGACAACATCTAAGACACAACACATTTCAACTACCAAATGCATTTCTTCTAACTACTACTTTCACATTTTACTATCTTTACATTTTTTTTCTATCTTATCAACACTTTCCTTTCACAAACTCAAAATATTATCATCTTTGAAGCTAACTTAAAACATATAATAGTTCATTTCAATCCCAGTTTCACCTCTTCAACATCTTTTTTTGTTATTGGTCTCACAACGTTTGGTATTCCTTCAATTATAGTCAAATACATGAAAGGTATTGGGTCTCCTTGTCACATATATGTACATGACCAATTACCTTTTCTAGTTAAGTGAAAAGTTAGTTTTTTTTTCCGCTTTACTTTAGTTTAACCTATTCTCCTCATCTAGTATATCTAACTTATCTTTTACATGATAGCGTGTTTTATTTGGTTCACATCCTCATACACCTTTTTATTCCATAACAGTCCATCAAGCATTTCGTTTTCTCCTTTAGGCTGACAATACTATTTAACTTATAGTTATTCGAAATCGAGAAACATATGATCGAAGAATTCCCATGTATTCAAGTTTATCAATTATTAATATTTTTCACTTCTTGTTTTTCTTTATTATTTTTATCTATTTTATAAAAAATACATATTTTATTTTAATTTTGTAATATTTGAGAAGACATAATAGTTGGAAACAATTAGTCTTCTTATATTAAAATAAAATTGAAATTGGTATGAAAAAAACTTCTCATTGGTTTTGATTTCTTATTTTAAGTAAATTTTAGAGTCTAGAAGCTTATTATTAAGAAGTGGACTTTAAGCCTAAGTCAACTCCACAAAATCGTTTGTAAGGTGAGGTGACTTGTAAGGTGGGATTTACACCCACTTATGTACTATAAATTGGCCTTATCTCTACTTGAAGTATATACATCTCGAGCGTGAGACTAAACATTAATGGGTGAGTGGTCCGATAGCTAGTAGAACAATATGTCTACATAAATCTCGCTAGGATAGACTCTAACTTAACTCTTATGTCATATTAAGAAGTGGACTTTAAGCCTAACTCAACCCCACAAAACTGACTTGTAAGGTGATATTTATGTCCACTTATATACTATAAATTAGTCTTATCTCTAGTCGATGTGAAACTAATCGATATGAGACTTCCAACGATTACTATATAAAAACATAATAACCAAATAGATAATTCATAATGTTAGTCTCACCAATAATCCTGAAGTCATCTTTACTTTTACTTGAACTCCCCTCTAAATATCTTTTGTTGTTGTATTAGTGTTGAGAATGTACTTTTTTTTTAACAATATTGCTTTCATGTACATGGCCTTTGCAAACCCATTTCCGGAGATGAATGTTTTATCAATAGTATTGGGAATGCTTACAAAATCACTCCATTTGCATATAATAATAATATACAAAGATTGCCCAGAATGACTTTGAATGTTTGTAATCCATTATAATTTTTCTTTTGCCTATATATTATATTAACATTTGATGTAGTATTTTAATTGCGAATTCGGTTTAAATACCATACACCTTAATTATGCACGACAAACGCAACAAACTAATATGAATTAAAATATTCTAAACCTAATTACTTCATGAACTAAAATGATGAAATGTTGTGAAAAGATACCTTTTGTAGTAAATAACACCCCATATTAAGTTTTAGAGTTGATATGCATTAATTAAAATGTTTGAATAAAATTTTATACTCTCGTAATTTCTATATGAATTTACGATATGTTGGGCACTGTGATTTTAATTTATACTAGTACTTTAGCGAAATTAAGTTTTGATTATATAGATTGGAAAAGTTAAATCTGGAAGTAGCAGAAGGGAGGGCAAAGGTGATAGGCAGCATAATTGGAATTAGTGGGGCAATGTTTGTGACCTTCGTGAAAGGCACCGAAATTAATATCTGTTCGTTTAAAATCAACCTTATGCATACACATCAGAACCAAAATGGGCATGCATCATCACCCACTCAGTTTCGAAATAAGTTGTTGGGAGTTCCGTTGGCCATTATCAGCTGCTGCTTTTATTCTCTCTGGTTCATCCTTCAGGTAATAGAATCTTCTTTCTTATCAGTTATTATTAACACAACCACATAATTAATTTGTTAACCAAATTTTTTATATTATATATATATATATATATATATATATATATATATATATATATATATATATATAGTCATTATAGACAACAACATTAACTTTGATGTAAAAACACACATAATGGTTTTTAATTCCTTGTTTGAGTAGTGTTAATTACTTTTTTGTGATGCGTCATAAGGCTAAAATGAATGAAGAATACCCAAGTTCAAATTCAAGCACAGCTTTAATGAACACAATGGGAGCACTGCAGGCCACCATTTTCACTCTCTGTGTCGACAGAGATTGGAACCAGTGGAAGCTGGGTTTCAATATCAGGCTTCTGACTGCAGCTTATTCGGTATGATCCTAATTTACGATTTCATATTCTAAGTATAAAAGTGTGGTTTTTCAGAACTTTTCTAATGAAAAAGACTATTTTCGCAGAGAATTTTTCTGGATTACTTCTAACCTGCATTATAAACAGGACTATAACACACACTTTGAAAATTAAATGCATATATATAGAGAGAGGTCATTTATAATTTAAAATATAAACCCGCAGGAATGAATTTTTCTCTTTAGATTGACTGAAGTTTTTTATATTTGTGTAAATTTTGAAGCTAATGAATTAAAAGTGTTACGGGAATGAATTTTGTTTATCTCTAAAATATTTTTTACCTTTTAAAATTTGAAATCTTAAAATAAGGGAAATTTTTATAAAATATAAATTCATTAGTTTTATTTCTTTTAAAAATTTAGAATCATTACCTATAACTTTAACATTTTAGAAAAAATAAATAATATTTACTTTTAGAATTAAAAAATAGTAAAACTTACATGTGTACGATTACTTAGGTTTATTTAGTGTAGTCTTCAACAAGATCGATCTCGAGTTTCATCATCTCTATATTAAAACTGCATTAAAATTTAACATATATAAGTTATTAAAGTAAAACCCCGTTGACTTTAAAAAAATTAAAAATTCTTAAAAAATTGCATTAATTTGTCTGTCTTTTAACAAACACTAGTGATACATGTTATATATATATATACACCAAGGTAAATGGAAAAATATGTATTCCTTTCAAAAAGTACTCCACTCCTAGTATTCATTACTTGCAATCTCATATAGTCATGTCATAGAAGCAATTATTGTAAAAGAGATACAATAAACGACAAATAAAAAAAAAAGTAAAGTAATGATAATTTAGACAAACATATACAATTTTCATATTACAATATGTATAAAAAATGTGACAACTAGTCAAAACAACAATTTTCATTTGTTGTCATGAATATAACTTAGACTCAATTATCCAAATTTATGCATCCACTCAGACACAAAATCTAGTTTTGTCATGTAAAATGAAATCTTCAGTGTTACAATTCTAATAATGATATCTGGTTCTTTCTTATCATAACAAAATGAGTTCACTTATAATATAAAAGAAATGGAATCTACGATCCAAGACCAACTATAGGAATCTCTTTCTCTCTTTACCACCTAAACTCTTTTCTCTGTATAAGTTTGAGAGTCTAGTAGAGTGAAAGATAACTTCCCATGAGTATTTCTAGTCAATACATAACACTAGGCTTACTTGTCATACCTCCCCTCTTTAGGAATAGTATGACCATACAACCAATCACAACATCTAAACAACATAATCACATTCATTTTTATTTTGGAAACACCTCCTTGAAACATTTTCCTCCTCATTCATATATCCATCAATCCTCATTCTCATATGTATTCTTTGTATTTTAACATTTAGCCCATACTCTATTCAAATAAACTTCAAACACTATCCACCACACACGTACACTCATATACTCATTTCATCACATTTACATGTTTTACATTTTATATCACACCATAATTAGAGAGCAAGAAAGAATTAGCGAGAATAATCTTGAGTCATACGTATCACATTATGACCTGCATACAACTCAGGAGTGAAAATAACTAAAAGAAAACAATAAAAATTTACTTTGTGTTGAATGAGTGGTTATGTAAAATTAAAATCAAAGAGAGAAAGTTTGTAGAGAGAACCTTAGTTTTGATAAATATTGAAGTTTCCTAATATAACTTTTTTATTATTAAAATATTCTAGTGTTTTTTTTTCTAAAAAAAAACTACCTTTTCGCCTAGTCATTTTCTTGGTTCTTTAGATTTAGATTTAGATTTAGAGAAAAAAAAGAGAAAATGTTACAAAAATACCAGAAAAGCTGTTGATTTTAAGAACTATATGTTGTAAAAGCTGACAAAAATAAAATAAAGATCACGAACAATATATTTCCTGAGGCGTGTAGATCACTGTCCTTAAGGACTTATCCGCGGTGTATTGCACAAGCCCCCCAGGATACAACAGGAACTTCTCAGAATTTCTGAGGATCTCAAAACTAGCAAGGATTTCTTAGAGAGAATAAATAAACCCAGAATATTTTAAGGAATAAAAGACAAGAGAGAAAACAAAAGAATTATTAGAGAATGAGAGGAAGAGAAGAGTGTGAAAAGATGTGTCTTTGAAATGGATGAAAGTGCTCTATTTATAGAGTGAGAAACCAAAGAAGATTTCCCCAAGGCCCAAAGCTAACGGGAAAATCCCATGCCTTACGGTTTCCACGTTGCTCTATTTACTGAGTGAATCCCGAGTCTTGTGCATCAAAAATATGAACGTTGCACAAAAAGAAACGTTGGCAGCCGAGATATTTGGAAGCACGAAAGCTGCAGAGAACGTGCATGTTAAAACATGAGATGTTTTGCAATATCGAAACTGCTTTTATAACAATCCCCCACATATTGCAAAATATATATACAAACGAAAGAGAAGAAATTATTCTGGGTTTCATAAGATGTATTGCATCAGAGCTGGTATAGCAAGCTATATGAACCAGTCCTAGATTGAGAAACTTAACACATAGTGTAGTTGGTATAGCATGCTATATGAACCAAAGACACTTGAGTGTGTTAGAGGTTTATTAATCACAGTACACCTCCATAATCCTTGCTGTTATCGCTGTGATGCGCTTATTAGGCCATGCGCGTGCCTGGTATTCATGAGTGCTCTAGAGATCATGCCAAGATCTCATGCAAGCGGCCCCACTTGACACTCATATAGGTGATTTCATCAAGTGTATGCTGCAAGTCATACACCACCCGTAAGAGATATGAAGATCATTAAAAACTTTGTTTAATTACAAAGTTTAACCTCTCAATAATGCAGTCTCTAGCACTTTCACACACACCATAGGAATGGACATATTTGATTTGAAATCAAATTAGTGCTATCAGAACTAACAAATGACTTGGTTTTACCCATATGAACCTTTTTCATGGGATCTCCAATCACAAAGGTTGGGTTACCATCACTTGTTTGTTTGCTAGTGGCTTAAGTCCCATTCCCCTTGATGTTTCTAAGATCATATTTCTTCCCAAGGGTTTTGTCAGAGGATCTGCTAGATTCCGTTCTGACTTCACATAGTCAATGGAAATAGTTCCACTCTTTTGCAGCTACTTCACCAAATTATGTCTCAATTGAATATGTCTATTCTTTCCATTGTAATTCTTGTTTTTAGCTATAGCTATTGCCGATTGGCAATCACAGTGTATTGACACCGATGTGGTGGTTTCATTCCTAGTGAAATGTTTGCTAAGAAGTTTTTCAACCACTCGGCCTCACTTCCAGTCATCTCAAGAGCGACAAACTTAGATTCCATTGTTGATCTTGCAATAATAGTTTGTCTGGAAGATCTCCATGTAATCGCACCACCCCCTAGTGTGAATACATAACCACTAGTTGATTTTGTCTCATCTGAATCAGAGATTCAGTTAGCATCACTATACCCTTCTAGTACAGCGGGAAATCCACTATATTCAATGGCATAATCCATTGAACCTCTTAAGCATCTCATAAGCCTGAAAAGTGCATCCCAATGTTCTTGATTTGGACATTGAGTGTACCTACTTAGTCTACCTACTGCATAAGCAATATCGGGTCTAGAAAAGCTCATCAAGTGCAGTAAGCTCCCAATTATCTGGGATACTGAGGCTGAGATAATGATTCTCCTCTATTTTTTATTAATTTAGAGTTAGCATCATAAGGGGTACTCACGGGTTTGAAATCATAATACCCAAACTTCTTAAGAAGTTTCTCAATGTATTGTTCTTGGGATAGTAATATACTATCTCCCTTCCTTATGATTCTAACACCTAAAATTACGTTGGCTTCACCCATGTTTTTCATTTCAAAGTTCGATCCTAGAAATAATTTAGTTCTAGTAACAATTTCATTGCATGTACCAAAAATTAACATGTCATCCACATACAAACATATAATGACACAATCACCATTTTCAAATTTAGAGTACACACATTTATCAGCATCATTAGGTGAAAAACCATCACATAACAATACATTATCTAGTTTTTCATGCCACTGTTTTGGTGCTTGTTTCAATCCATACAAATATTTTAAAAGTTTACATACCTTATTCTCTTGACCAGGTACAACACACCCTTCAGGTTGAGTCATATAAATTTCCTCTTCTAAATCACCATTTAGAAAGGTAGTTTTAACATCCATCTGGTGTATCACTAGCTTATGGATTGCTGCTAAAGCTAACAGAACTCGAATAGAGGAAATCCTAGTCATAGGGGCAAAAGTATCAAAGTAATCTATGTTGGGTTTTTGAGTAAAACCTTTTGCTACTAATCTTGCCTTATACTTCTCTATAGATCCATCAGGATAATACTTTTTCTTAAAGATCCACTTACAACCAATGGGTTTTGCTCCTTTAGGCAAATCTACTAAGGTCCAAGTATTATTTTTCTGAATTGATTCAATTTCAGTCTTAATGGCTTTATCCCACTGTTTTGCATCAGGAGCACTAATGCCTTCTACAAAGTTACTTGGATCATTATCAACTAGATAGGTATAGAAATCATTACCAAATGAAGTTTCCTCCCTCTGTCTTTTACTTCTTCTTAATTCCTCACACATGGCATCACTATTATTATTATTTTCTATAGGTTGAGACGTCTCACTAACCTTTAAAGGAAAAACATGTTCAAAAAACTCAGCATTTTTCGTCTCCATTATAGAATTTCTTTCAAGTATATCACTTTTAAGAACTAGAAACCTATAGGCAGCACTATGTTCAGCATAGCCTAAGAACATACAATCAGAGGTTTTAGAGCCTATTTTCCTTTTCTTAGGATCGGGTAACATCACCTTAGCTAGGCACCCCCACACTCTTAAATATTTAAGGTTAGGTTGATAACCTCTCCACAGCTCATACGGAGTTTTACCAGTTTTCTTATGAGGTATTCTATTTTGTAAAAAACACGCAGTAAGCAAGGCTTCTCCCCAAAGGTTATCAGGTGCATTAGAACTAATAAGCATAGCATTCATCATCTCCTTAAGAGTTCTATTCTTTCTCTCAGCTACTCCATTAGACTCAGGTGAATATGGTGGAGTTACCTCATGGATGATACCTTCTTTAACATAATAGTCATTAAATAACACATACTCACCACCTCTATCTGATCTAATCCTCTTAATTTTCTTATTTAATTGATTTTCTACTTCTGCTTTATAGGTAAGAAAGACATCAAAGGCTTCATCTTTATGTTTGATTAAGTATACTTTGGTGTATCTAGAATAATCATCTATAAAGGTCACAAAATAATTTTTACCTCCTCTAGACATTGTTTGTTTCAAATCAGCTAGATCAGTATGAATTAACCCTAACAATTCAGTTTGATGTTCTACAACAAAACATGTTTTCTTTGTTATTTTAGATTCTACACATATATCACACTTACTACTCTGTTTATCATGCATATTAATTAATCCTAGTCGTTGTAATTTCATAACATAGGAAGAATTTAAATGCCCTAATCTAGCATGCCATATATCATATGAGTCAATAATATAAGCAGAAGAAGATGATTCATTAATATTTTCAGAAATGTTAAGTACAAAGAGGCCTTGATCACAATATCCCTTCCCCACAAAAACATTATTTTTTGTCATTACAATCTTGTCAGACTCGAATGACACTTTAACCCCCACTTTTCCCAGTAGTGCTACAGAGATTAAATTAACTCTTATTGATGGCACATGTAACACATCACTCAAGGCCAGAGTCTTTCCAGATCTGAGTTTGAGAAGAACTTTCCCTTTTCCCAGAACAGGAGTGGTCCTGGAATCACCGAGGTAAACGTGTTCTTCTCCATCCCCTACACTAGTGTAAGAGGTAAAAGCACTTATGTTTGCACAGATATGCCTAGTAGCACCAGAGTCTACCACCCACTTGCTCACATTGGTCATCAGATTTACTTGAGAAACGACCGCAGCAATAATGTCATCTCCTTCGACTATATTAGCCTTAGGAGGATTGTCATTTCTTACTCTACGTCTGCACTGCGGTGCATGATGGCCCGGCTTCCCACATACGAAGCAATTTCCTTTCTTCTTAAAGGTGGGGTTAGATGTGTTGGGGCAAAATTTTCGAAAATTATTTTTCTTATTGTGATCAGGTTTGTGTTCGTACCTTTTTGGAGCAGGTTTGTCTTCTACCATGTTTGCTTTTGCAGACAATGCTTTGGCCCTCACAGCAGCACATTCTTTCCTGTTGGTATCTTCAATAATTATGTGAGTGATCAGCTCTGAAAGTGACATTTGCTTGTGCCTATGTTTTAGTTGTTGCTTGTAATCAGTCCAGGAAGGCGGCAGTTTCTCGATCAGAAGCTCTGAAACAAACTCATCTGGAAGAAGAACGTTCTCCGCTTTGATATCTTCGAGTAGCTTGTGGTACTCATTAATTTGCGACTTTATGTCCTTATCTTCAACCATTTCCTAGCGATAGTAATTCCCAATGATGAATCTTTGCCTAACTATATCTTTAGCAGTGTATTTGAAAATCAACGAATCCCAAATTTCTTTTGCTTCCTTATAGGAACAATATACATCGAACAAATCGTTAGAGTGCACTAAGTAAAGTATGACGACATACCTTGTTTGCATGAACCCAATCTTCAACTTGTTTTGAATTTGAAGGGGGACTGGAGTCGGGTTTTGAAGATGAAAGAGCAAAAGCGACTCCGTACATGTCTAAGAGGGTTGACACGCGTTCTTGCCAGCGCCGGAAATTCTGACCAAAGAAGACTTCAATTTTTGATACATCCGGGAAAGGTTTTGCGAAGACCGTCTGAGTTCCGGAAACACTATTCTAATTCTCCGGGATTGAGTTGTTGTTGTTGTCAGCCATAAGTCCTTAAGATTGTTGTAAAAGCTGACAAAAATAAAATAAAGATCACGAACAATATATTTCCTGAGGCGTGTAGATCACTGTCCTTAAGGACTTATCCGTGGTGTATTGCGCAAGCCCCCCAGGATACAACAGGAACTTCTCAGAATTTCTGAGGATCTCAAAACTAGCAAGGATCTCTTAGAGAGAATAAATAAACCAAGAATATTTTAAGGAATAAAAGACAAAAGAGAAAACAAAAGAATTATTAGAGAATGAGAGGAAGAGAAGAGTGTGAAAAGATGTGTCTTTGAAATGGATGAAAGTGCTCTATTTATAGAGTGAGAAACCAAAAAAGATTGGCCCAAGGCCCAAAGCTAACGGGAAAATCCCATGCCTTACGGTTTTCACGTTGCTCTATTTACAAGTGAATCCCGAGTCTTGTGCATCAAAAATATGAACGTTGCACAAAAAGAAACGTTGGCAGCCGAGATATTTGGAAGCACGAAAGCTGCAGAGAACGTGCATGCAGAGAACGTGCATGCAGAGAACGTGCATGCAGAGAACGTGCATGTTAAAACATGAGATATTTTGCAATATCGAAACTGCTTTTATAACACTATATTCATAGAAAGAAAAAGGAGCAAGAAACTTTGAAAAATATAAATGGTATGTGAGAAATTGAAGTGTTTACGCAGGGAATTGTGGCCTCTGGAATAATGGTTGTGATCATTGCCTGGTGCATAAAGAGGAGAGGTCCCCTATTTGTGTCTATTTTCAGTCCTCTACAGCTTGTGCTAGTGGATATAGCAGCATATTTTATGTTAGATGAGAAATTATATGTAGGAAGGTATTTTCTAAATCTTACATTACTTTCTGTCTTCCATGTTCATGATTTGATATGATTAATCTAATTTGGTTAAGTTGAACAGTGTGGTTGGAGCAGTGATGATCGTGTGCGGTCTATACGTGGTGCTTTGGGGTAAAGCCCAAGAATTGAAAAAGAAGTCTGAATTAGTGTCATTGGAAAACACAACAAGAAGAGAGTTCGAAAATGTTGAGGTTGTAAGCTTACCACCTAGGTCACAACAACCATGAATGTTGCTCTTCACGATCAGAGACTACTTACAGGAAAATAAGCATATTTTGTTCTTTTCTTCAGGCGTTGTTTCTGTCTTGGTTTTCTCAATACATTTTATGATTGATTAACGTATTCAACTTAAAAGCAGTTAATATTAATCAAAAGATTTTAACACCTAATTGAGAGATTTTTTTTAAAAGTGTCATATTATCATTTATTAATTTTTTCTATTCCATTTTGTTTTTTTTGTTGATCTTTTTAGTTCTCTTTTAAATTATCTTTTGTATTTCTGGTGTTTATCTTGTATTATTGGTTCTTTGACTATATTATTACGTAGGTAGGCATAGAAACACACAATACATATTTATTGTATGCTTTTTCAGGTAAAGGCGTGCCGGAGCACGTCAAAATATTTTATAAAAAGAATATAAAAGAACGAGAACGAATAAGATTAAATATATAAAAAATCTATCATAATCCAAAATTTTAAGACAAATTTATATATTTATTTTTCATATTACTCAAAATTTTTATTTTCATTCCATATAAAACTCAATATTTAGGTTCTTAGTATAAAAAATACAGAAAATAATATTGGGAAGCATATAATAATATGGTAAAAATCTACTTCCAACTTTTGAGGCTGTGGAAGAATTAGTATGAGTTATTTGGAGAAGTAGAAACAATATTATTTATAATCTATGAAAGATGCTAAAATGTATGATGCTAAAATATATCCAAACCAAAGTAAAGACTTGAATTTGAATTATAAATAAAATTATAAAAATTAGGTTTTCGTATTCTGATTGATGTTTGTATCTAATTTTATATATAAAATTTTTGGATAGTTAGAATCTTATAAAAATCTGGATAAATATCAATTCATATGATCTTTAAAATACATATTACATATTGAGACAAAAAAAAATTAAATAAAGCCAGACATACAACTACCTTAAATTATAGGCTTAAATGCTTACTTCGTCCCCATGTTAAGAGGTGAATTTCTGTTTAGTATCCGGTTTTAAAAATGAATACATTGAGTCCCTATGTTATGAAAAGTATATGAATAAGGTCCACAAAGAAAGAACAAATTCAACAAATCATCAAAGAAAAAGCTGAACAAGAGAGAGAAAAAGCTAGACAGCAGAAGAGAGAAGAGAAAAAGTATGGTCACATTAGTATGGACCACTACAAAAAAACAAGGACATTACCCCATAATCCCTCGGAAATAGCCATAAGCCCTCTGTAATTACCTTTTACCGACGGTTTATCGATGGTCAAAACACCGTCGGTAAATCTCTTGTCGGTAACATTTACCGAGGGCTTTTGCCCTTTGGTAATTACCGAAGGGCAAAAGCCCTCGGTAAAGCCTTCGATAGAAACCAAGCCGAAGTAAGTGATATTTGTATTTGTGATCAAACTACACAAACCTGCATAACATGTTCACATCACAGACAGACCTGTATAACATTTTCAAATCACAGACAGACCTCCATAATATACATTTCAAAATCATCCAATCATTAATGAAGTAAACAATATAATAACATCATTTGTATTGTTGAAATTTAAGAACTTGTATTTCAAAATGAAACATAAAACATAAAACAACATGTTCATCTAGCAAATGTAATGTAACATAATCCTAATGTAACATAAAAAATGTTCTAACAACTATGTTCATTAACAAAATAAAACTAAAAATCTATATAGTCATCATCAGAATGATCTTCATCATCCTATTGCTCTGTAGATGGCTGGATTGGTGTGGACTGGACTGATGTGGGCTGCTGAGGGACAGCGGAATGAATGTCTGAAGCAGGCAGTGCTCTCATGACCAGGGACTTGAAGTTTGTAAACTTCGTTCTCAAGTCACTGTAATTTTCTCTTAATTCATTATTTTCCTGGTCACGTTGTTGTAGTAGCTGTGTCAAGCGATGGTCTCTTCAGCAGTAGTGGTGGAAGAAGATGGTTGGTGCTTCAGAGTACCTCCTCTTGATGTTGTATATATAATTTGCAGCAAGTTGTCCTGGATCGTACACTTGTCCCTTTTTTTCCACCAACGACATTGACCCAACACTGTGTCCTACGGATGTCGTCGTCCTCATTAGTCGCATCATCCGATGTAGGAGCTGACCCATGTTTGGATCTAACCCGTGAAAGTCTCGTAGAAAATTCTTCCTATTCAAACATTAAAAGCAATGTTAGGGAATGATACAATAAGAGAATGAAAAATTAATATTAGTACCATTGTTATTTGCTTACTCAATTAGGTACATTTTACTACACTTTTTAAGGTTTTAAGTAGTGTGATTTTGAGTTTTAGGGAATTCTTTGCTTATGACCACTTTCCTACCATCATTTCACTACTTTAAACTTGTTAGAATGTTAACATTACTTAAAATTACTGTACTTTAGGTGAATTGGAAATTTGTCACCCTTTAAGTCAACATTTTAGGTTGAAACTACTCAAACTTTGAGTTTTAGGTACTTGTTTGCTTTTGAGTAGTTTCCTACCTTCACTTAACTAATTTAGACTTATTAGGATATTAGCATTAGTTAAAATTAGTCTACTTTAGGTGAATTGCAAATTTCTCACCTTTTTAGGACTTTTTTAGGTTCTAATACTCAAAATTTGAGTTGTAGGTACTTGTTTGCTTTTGGGTAGTTTCCTAGTGTCATTTCACTACTTTAGAGTTGTTAGGATATTAACATTAGTTATTGTTAGTCTACTTTAGGTGAATTGCCACTTTCTCACTCTTCTAGTATAATTTTTTATGTTCTACATACTCAAACTTTGAGTTTGAGGTGATTCTTTGTTTTTGACAAGTTTCCTAGCTTCATTTCACTAGTTTAGACTTGTTATAATGTTAACATTACTTAATACCATATTTTAGTGTATTAAAACTTCCTAACCACATTCACAATTCAAGAAATCCAATTCTCACATTCATATGCATAATTTCAATAGTTGTTAGAAGCTTATTTGCAATCTTTTAGGTTCAATTAGTCCTTTTCTAATTTCAGTGATATTTTAAGCATTTTAGTGTTTTAAGAGTCATTTAGTGTCATATTATAAATGATCAGATGATATAAGTATCATTCCATGCATGACAAATAAGAAAAGTACCTTTTAAGTGTTGTCATAAGTGTTTTCGCACTCCATTTTAAACTACCTTTGCCGTCAAAATTGGTGAGATAGTCATTTGGTGATTCTTGAGTTTCTAATTCAGTTTCACCAATAATTTAGCATAGCTACACATATGCAAACATTTTCACTTAATTTGCATTACAGAATACTTAGGCTATCTCATTCAACAAACACTAAATGAAACCTACGGTCTCATTGACACATTCCATAATCTTCACTTACTACTGCCCCTCTTTTATTGTCTAGCCTCATTAAGACCAAAACAGCATAAAATATATGCTGCACTAGCACAACTCTGTTCTACAACCTATAAAGAGCAAGTTTTCAAGATTTGAGATTAGTTTTAGCATGGTTTTTGTGTACATATTTTCTTGATAGTTCTAATTAATAGTTTACTTAAGTTTACATGTCCAGCATTTTAGCCTATTCTAGTTGGTAGTTTTAGGTAGTCATATTTCGAGTTTTAGGTATTTTTTTCAATTTTAGTTGTTTTTTACCTCAAATTTCATATTTTAAACTTGTTAGGATTTCATATTTACATATTCTTAGGCTACTTCACTACAATTTCCAATTTTTTACATCTTTACTTGAGATTTTAAGGTTTTTAGTAGTCAAATCATAGCACCAAATATGTTAATATTCAATTATTTTCTACACTCTTCACATTGAGAAATGTGGTGTTTACATATTGTTTTGAAGTTTAGAATTCAAATGAAAAAAGAATAAGAAATTATGGTGAGACACACACAACCTATGTGTTTGAATACGAATTGGTGTTTAGAAGGGAACTTTTGTTTGAGCAAAACACAACAGAGAAAACAAAAAAAAAGTTGAAATAGAATGAAATGACAGAGCCAATGGATGCTACAAAGGCGAGTTGAATGTATTGAAAATGTTTCTGGTTTAAAAAGTTGCAGCAATTGGGTGTATTAGTGATGGTACAGTCACTAATAACCTCTCCCGTGTTCAGAAGATATGCGATGCAGGGAATACAGAAAAAAGGTTGTTAGGGTTCAACACCAAATCTACACTTTACTCATTGTTGGACCGTACCATATCAAGAATATCATGTGCAGCCCCATCTCATACCTCTGTGTTCTCTCTAACAAAAAAACTTCTCTCTTATTTTTGTTCCATAATTTTATAATTTGGCTATAATAACATTATTTCATACAAAATTATATATATAGTTCCACAGGAAGATGTGCTTAAATATATCTATGTAATTTCTATTATATATTGATATAGTAGCTTCAAAACAAGAATGAACACTAAACAGAGAGAATTGAATATACAAAAGAATGAGAAACACTTGTATAAAGATACAAAGTTCATCAAATATAAGGTGTGATATATAAAAGAGCACATGAATCACTCACTTCTATAATAACTTATGTGAGGTAATAATTGGCACAATTTTTCTTACACTTGACACTTTTTCTTATTAATATCTATAGAAAAAAAATAGTTAAAATCAGTTTTCAAAATTTATACATAATTTAAATTACAAAAATTATTCTATTATTGAATTTTTCTCACGTAGAGTTGTTCTCCATGATAATAATTTTCCTTATTTATTTACTAAATGTATTCAATATTTACAATCTAATATAACAACAAACTTAAGAGAAAGTTTTACTGCAACTATAAGTCTGCAATGGAGATGCCAAGACGTAGAATTCAAACCACAATGAACTTACTTAATTTTAAAGGAAGCAATATCTCAGAAGAAACTATTTTGTACATGCTTATATGAACTTAAAATTACCTAGAAAATGGTGTAAACTCCTTCCAAAAGTACATAGGAAAGTGAGTGGGTTTGAAAAATATTCACACTAGTATGGACTTGTACCCTTCATTTTTCAATAGCAACCACTGCATAAAGCATTCTTGCTCCTTCACTCTTTGCTTGTCACTCCACTCAATCCTCCACACACATACCATGCTACCTATTTTGCATATTCACCTTTCATTCCCATAAATTTCAGTAAAGGTTTCATCATTTTTCCAACTCATCAAAATCTTCTCTAATTCGGAGATATTTTCAAAACTCACACTTCCTATGTTCGGAGCAGAGCAACTTCAATTGTAGGTGGTCCTCATCGTGGAAACCCAGACTAGCCAAAAACATTTACAAAACTTATCACTTTCAATCCAATACATTAATTCCATACAACAAGAATTCCTAATCTTTATTTCTCTATATCAGATTTATTAACTGAACAGAGCATCCAACACATATATCCTTTCCAAAACTCCACAACCCTCTCATATCAACACAAAACATCAACAACTTAATTTCATTTCCACCGAACATAACATTATCTTCTTGAGTTTACTTTCCAACCCAATTTTTTTTAGTTAACACGCAAACAAGAATTGATCAAAACACTCCTACTTATTTTCATTATTGTACGACTATTCAATCAATATTATTATACCCACTCGTTCCGGACTCATACAACAATTCTAGTTCAGAAATATTAAAACACCAGATAAGGAAAAAAATTAATATTAACAAACAGGGCAGCCACCACAAGATACATAATTTGAAGCAATAACTTACCTCTAGGAATGGACAACCCTAGGTGTATTATCACCTCCGATAGCCACTCTCGCGAAGCCCTTCTCACGCACAGAGCCAAATCATCACGCAGCCCCTAAATTAGCCTCCCTCGCCAACTCGAAGCTCTGCTCACGCTGCGATACCACCCACTGACCTAGCAACACACTTTCTCACGCCGCCAAAGGACCTTCGTGAACAAACCCTAAGAGAAGCACCATCCACAATGAAAGTCGTCACATCAATGCCTCCATCCTTCAACCACACACGCTTTTGGAGAATGAAGAGGAGCTCGAGAATAGTCAATGGCGATGACGAAACCGTAATGGACGAGTGGGAAACAATGGCAATGGCTTTCGAACTTTGAACGAGAGAGGTAGACAAATTATGGTGAGGAGAGAGGGGAAAGGGTGGAGCAGTGAACAAGAGAAAGGGGGAAGCTTAATTTCATGAAAAAAGATTTTGGGAGAATGGAGAACGAAATTCCCAATTCCTAGTTTCATTAACTCCATGCCTATACCGACGGTCAAAAGGCTCTCGGTATAAATCCTTCGGTAACTAAAGTGTTTCTGGTAGTGAACTTAACGCTGTTGCTGTCAACTTAACGGACAAGACCTTATTCATACACTTTTCATAACATAGGGACCCAATGTCTTCATTTTTAAAACCAGGTACTAAATAGAAATTCACCTCTTAACGTGAGGACGAATTAAGCATTTAAGCCTAAATTATATACATTTAAACGTAGTAGTAAAGATACACAATTCAATATAGAGTTACATAGGTATACAAACCTTAATTTTGATTCTTAATCATTACTAATATAGGAGAGGGCTTTTATACTGATTATTTTGAAAACTCTAGGGTTAAATATGTTTTTAGTCCCTAAACTATTGGTCGTTTCTGGTTTTCGTCCCTCTTCCAAAGTAAGGTACAATTTGGTCCTCATTCTTTAGAAAAACGTTCGTTTTAGTCCTCAAAATTTTGTTTTTAGTCCTCGTTTTAGTCCTCAAAACGTTCGTTTTTTCGACTAAAATAATATTGTACCTAGATAAACCGAAAATCATAACTACATATCCCTATTTTATCTCTATCAAATCAAACTAAATATTACTATACCCAAAAACTAATAAAATAAGATTTAAACAAAATTATTGATAAAACCCTAAAATTTAAATTTATCCCAACAAACTCTCCCATAAACTTAAATTCTTTCTTCCTTCAGTCGGCTTTCCATGTGCATCATCCCACACCAGGTTTGCATCTTCTCTCTAAGATTTTCAGCTCCAGTACAACCGGTTCTTCTTTCCTTTTACTTGGGTTGTTAGACGACCATGCTTATCCTTTAAATATAGTACCTCATTTTTCATAAAAACTGAATTACCTTTTTCAATTATCTGACCCATGCTTAAAATATTGTTCTTAAGCTCTAGAACATAGTAAACATCCCTAATCTCTCCAACTCGTCCATTCTTCTACATATGTCGAATTGTTCCACGCCCTTTCACGACCACCTTGGAGTCATCTCCGAAAGACATAAATTTGGCTTCCACCTTGGTGAGTTTATAAAAATAGTTCTCGTTTCCACACATATGATTGCTTGTCCCAGTATCTAGATACCATACCGAGTTGGTAGAAATCTCATCAGCCTCCATCTTCAGCTCCTCAAGCTCAACCCTCTATTTATTCATAATTTCATTAGCTTCATCTAGAAGCCTCCCTATCCGCTAAATCTCTTCATCTTTTTGTTTGAGTTCTTTCTCTAGGCTTTCCTTCTCCATAATTGTTGCATCCTTTACTAAGATCACTTCATCCATTGTTGGGATTGGGCTCTCCATGTCCATTGCATCCGAGCTCTTTGTCATCAACAGGATTCCACACTCTTCTTCAACATCTTCAGTAACGAGATTCATCTCCCCCTTTGTCTTGGACTTGCAATACTTTGCAATATGACCAACCTTGCCACAATTGTAGCACTTGCATGTCTACACTCGTTTGCATAGTGGGCATACTTGGCACAGTTAAAACACTCAACTCTTGACCGATCACCTTGGCCTTTTCCTTGTCCTCGGTCACGCCAATTCTACTGACCAGTTTTCTCTTCACTATTATTCTCAAAATTACCTCGACCACGTCCACCTCGTCCTCGACTTCCTCGCCCTATGCCACCAGGACCTCGGCTTTGAGTAATCCGAGATTTATTCGAGTCAAACTGTACCTGTAGTGCTTGATCGTCGGGTTCCCTCCTTTTCTTTTTCTTCCTCAATTCATGGGCTTTTAATGACCCAACTAACTCCTCCACTGTGAGAGTTGGCAAATCCTTTGTCTCTTCAATAGTAACCACAATACTTTCAAAATCATCCGTCAAATTTCTTAAGATCTTTTCCGCAACCCGGTTAGGAGGAACCTCTTCTCCTTTCATTCCGAGTTGGTTGGCCATCTTCTGCACTCGAGTTATAAACTCGACAACTCCCTCATTTTCATCCTTCTCCATACGTTCAAACTCTCTTCTGAGAGCTTGTACTCAGACCTGCTTCACGTGGGTATCTCCTTTGTATGCCACCTTCAGAATTTCCCATGCTTCTTTTGCTGACTTTGCATTAGCTATTTTCTCGAATCTAGATTCATCCACTTCATTATACAAAAAGTAAAAAGTCGATCTGTCTTTCACTCGTGTCTTTTTCAATAGAGACATCTGGTTCACTGTCTGATGCTCATCATCCGCGGGTTCATTGTACCCGTCCTCCACTATGTCTGATACATCTTGGGATCCAAGAAGAACCTTCATCTGCAAAGACCAATTGTCGTAATTGGTATTTTCCGACAATTGTGGCACACTCATCCCATTGACTACCTTTGTCATCTCTCTCACAAAAAAATCAAGCACTCACTTTTTCTCTCACAGTGTTTGACTCTCTCCTTTCTCTCTTTTTCTCTCTCTCGGTACTTAGAGCATAAAGCTCTGATACCACTGATAGGAAAATCTCACGATACACACACTCAAATATTTTTCTGAAATTGAGTCTTCTATTCATTGATAATTGAAGGGCTTTAAATAGTCGTGATACTTACAATATTACGAGAATAACAATAAAATATCAACTATCTTAAAAATAAAATCTCCTTAATCTATCATAAAATAATATTGTACCTAGATAAACCGAAAATCATAACTACATATCCCTATTTTATCTCTATCAAATCAAGCTAAATATTACTATACCCAAAAACTAATAAAATAACATTTAAACAAAATTAGTGATAAAACCCTAAAATTTAAGTTTATCCCAACAGTGGAAAAATGGCGAAAGTGGCCGTGGTTTGTGTTTGATAATGGGGAAGGGAGAGAGTGGAAGAGTGTGGCTTTTGTAGTTGAGGAGTGATGCAAATGGAAGTCGCAAAAAGTGTTTTGTAGTGGGTGAGATGATACAATAAAAAAACTTTGGTAGGTATATAAAATTTGTGAAATTTTAATCTAACATATTGATAAGTGTTGGTTATTTAAAGAACTGAAACCTAAAATTATTCAAATAATTTAAAAAATGTCACTAATGAAATTTTTGAATTTGTATGTGAAATTATACGTTTCAGTTTTCTTTTATATATATAACTAAAGACTATAACAAAACCTATACTAACATAGACTTTGATTGTGTAAAAACTTTTAAAAATGTCAAAACATTTTAAAAATCTTTGTATCTCTTAAAACCAAAACTTATTAAGCAATTTCGAAAACGTTGTTTACACTAGTGCATATAACTTGTTCTAATTAACATATAATATAAGTTACTCCAATAGGGGACAATTGAGTGAAAATGTCATTATTTTGCAAGGCTATGAGCCAGATGTTTTGTGTATTTCAAGGAGATAATTATATCAGTTGTTGATCCGATTTTTATCATTCCTAGAAGATGAGATCAAGTAGTAAGTATTACATATCCAGTTTAATTATTCTCTTATTGCAAAGTCAAAAGTTTTTGTACTATACATGGGTAGCCAACCGTCCGAGGAGAGGGCCATCTACACTGATCGGTAATTCAATGATTGTGAGACAGGTAAGATGGATGTCATTAATGGTTAATTAATACACTTATTGACCATATTAGTGGGAAATATACGATATTTATGGGCAGTTAGCAGGTATATTAGTTTATATTAATGGATTGATTACCGTATCAAATATGAATATACGACATTATTGTCATATCAAATATGAATTAATGAGCTTGATTGCCATAAGCCCTATAAATATAGGGTTAATGTCCAGGTAAATACATCTTGATCTATTATAATAAAATATAAACCTGTTTATAAAACATATATAACTTGAGCGTCGGAGTGTTTTGTGCAGGTCAACCCCCGATCGGTACCAGGAAAGGAGCAACAAGTTCGAAACGAGGAAAGGAGGAGCGAGATAGTGTTCTCGGTCTACTTTACTGAAACAGTTTTAATATTACAGATTGTAGTAGAGGTTTTACATATTTTCTTATTATGCAATATGTGAGAGATCCTTTATGAACGAAATATTATATTAGACTCAAAGATAATAAGAAAATATAATTTAATGGGAAAGATTTCTCATATAAAGAATATTCAACACTGAATTTGTGAACAAGAGAACCTCTCTTATTCTTAGTCTTACAAAATAATAAAAGATAGTTATATCTCAATTGTAATCTCATCATTTTTATGATATTGTTTTATTTACTATAGTTGGGAAGGACAATTTTTGAATGCTTTGAGTAATTGTTATTTAAGCGAGTGATTTACAATGAGTTTGATTTGAATTTGAAAAGTTTTGCTGAGTAAGGGAGTATAGTATAATTTACATTTTTCTGTTTATCACACTACAAAAATATTTAATATTATCGACGGATTTTTGCCGACGGATATGTATCCGTCGATATATTTTAATTTTCGACGGATTTATCGACGATTTTTTTATTTTATTTACCGACGGTCCAAAGCCTTCGGTAAATCCGCCGGTAAGTGAAATGTACATTACCGACGAATTTATTGAAGGCCTGTGGCCGTCGGTACAAAGAGCGGGATTTTCCCGCTCCTTTTCCACTTAATGGCATTACCGACGAATTTACCGAAGGCTTTGGGCCGTCGGTAAAAAGAGCAGGAATTTTCCCGCCCATTATTTATCTCAGCGACGTTATCGACGGATTTACCGAAGGCTTGTGGCTGTCGGTAAAATCAACGCTTACTTCATTCTCCAGCTCATCTTTTGCTGCTTGTAAAAGAAATGTTGGAATGTGCGTGGTGTTTTTCCTATTGTTGGACGTCGTGCACACCGCTGCAGCTTTCTCCATGAATCATCACCGTGCAGTTGTTGGGCACCGTGACCACCAAGAAAATCAATCTCTATGCGCCTCCTTGGACGTGAGCTGCTGGACGAGAAAGAAACGAGACCCTTTTCCAGGCCGTGATCGAGCTGCTCCTCAAGGCTGGATGTGCTCTCTTATTCTCCGTGTCCGAGAGCTCCTCTTCCAAGAAAATGGATGCATCGTGTGTGCTACAGGTGGCGGTTGGACCACCTAGGCCGAGACAACACTCTCCCTTTTCCCACCTTTGAACGCAACCCCTGCTGCTCCGCTCTCTTCTCTCTAGTGCCAATATATGTGGCAAACATCACACTCTTTGGTACAACTTCTTCCCACCAACCCGAATTTCTCTCCATCTAAGTGTACAACTTCTTTTCCGGCGAGCTCTACTCTTTCAGCGAGCCATTGCAAAGTTGATCTGTGCGATGAGGAACATCACCGGTCCTAATAACATCTTCTTTCTCTTACAAATATGAGAATTGCAGACAAACCCTCCATGATTCCCTATGATTTTAACTATTGAAAATAAATTGGTTGTTTGATTGTTTTGAAATGAGTTTGTTATTGGCGTGATGCTTTTTTGGTGGCGGAGTTCGTGAAAACGAAAAAAAAAATGACACGGAGGGAGGAAGGAAGACGAAGAAGATGAACCAGATCGCGGTAATTACCGACAGATTTACCGAAGGCCCCAAGCCTTTGGTAATTACCGACGGATTTATCAAAGGTCAAAAGTCTTCGGTAATTACCGACGGCTGAAAAGGTCGTCGGTAAATGTTACCGACAATGTTTTACCGACAACATTTTGACCATCGGTAAGCCGTCGGTAAACGACAATTATCGACGAATTTTAGACATTACCGATAAGTTACGATAGTATCAATTATTCTTGAATGTTTACTAAGTATATAAATATTTTGGGCTACAACACTTTCACTATTTATTAATATAATTTTTTAGGTTATAAAGTCGTAAGTTCATGATAAATTTAGAATTCTAAAAGGTTTTTATTTTTCAATTCAGACTCATGTTTAATTTTATTATTAAGGTGACATTGTTAATATCTTGTCTGATCACATTATTCTATAATATTATAATTTCATAATTTTAAATTTTATAATTTTATAATTTTACAATATTATTTTTATCATTAATCTCAACAACTACAATGTCTTCAATTATTTTACAAGCATAAATAGATCTCAACCTTGTGTAAAATATCTTTAGTGAAAAATTTCCAATCACCTCTGCATCAATAAGCTTGTATAACGGTCAGGAACTTTAATAACATTGTTCCACCAGTCAATCACTAGAAAAATCGCCTGTGAACAATTTGATCTCTTTAACATTCAAAATTATAAAAAAAATTAGTAAATAAACATGTAAAAATAATTAAATAAGATGACAGGTAAAATAACGTACATATCACTCCGTTAAAAAAATAAACATGAACTCCATTAAAAAAACATATAATTATTAAATATTTAATATATAGAAAAAACATACGTTTCCACTAGCTAACGCGTAAATAGTGTAGAATAATTTTGTATTTTTTGAAAACATGTAACGGTATTTTGAAGTCACATGGATCCATATTTTTCTTCGGGCAGTATTCTTCACCTGTTCAACAACCATAACAACGGATCTCAATTATAAGTGAAGTTTCATCACCTATCAAGGTTGAAATGGCTTGGAAGAAATTACCATTATTATTACAAAATTTGTCAATCCAAGAAGTAGGGTTGAGATTGCGAAAAAATATCCGGTTAAGAGATGATGCCAATTGATTTATATAGCTTTGAAATTCTTAGAAGCAAATAGGTTTACAAAATTAATTAAGAATTCCAAAATCTCTCATAAAATTAACTTTATGTTCTTTTGAAGGCAGCTATTAATTGTTAATTTATGACTGAAAATGGTGTTTGTTTAGGATCAAAGTAATGAGCTCAATACTTTGTTCTAGATGAAATTGAAAATTTAAAATATTTTGCAAAAATGTTAACACATTTGTTACAAATTGTTGTAAAAGATACTCACATAATATCACGAACTAATTTTTTAGACGTGTAGATCCATTGTACTTAAAAACTTATATATGGTGTGTTGTGCAAGCCTTCTAATATACAATTAGATAATCCGGCCTGACCTGACCCAGTCCATCAAGGGTTGGTCACTTAGTGAGTTAATCCAATCCGACTCACTTATTAGCTAGTCGAAAAAAATTGGAACCCGATAACCTACAACGTGTTGGTGGGTTAAACGGGTTGACTTACTAGCTCACTTAATTACAAGTGTTTTTAAAATAAAAAAATTATAATTTTTTTAAATTCAAATCTAAATAAATTTCACTATAAAATGATGTTAAACTCTAAAGACAATTCAAAATAAAAGAAAAGTACCATACAATCCTAGTGTAATCTAAAAAAAGGCACAAAGGCGAATAAATAAGTTTTTAATATTGATAATTTTTGTATCACTTATCCATTTATAAGATTAGAGTTTTGAATGGATAATTCCATAATATTTTTCCCTCTTGAAATATATTTTTCTTTATCCACATCTACAATGTAATAAAAAAATGTTAACTAATAATATTGAAACACAAAATAATAAATAATTAAATTAAATTAGGTAGGTTGGTGAGCCAACTCGGCTCACTACGGGTTCAACCCGGGTGAGTCGGGTTTTAAGTGAGCTAGGTTGAAAACTAACTCGTATAAAAAATTACATTTTTTTCAAACTCAACCCGGCCCGAACTTGTGGTGGGTCGGGTTGGCCCGCAGGTTACGACCCTTTTTGAAAGCACTATATAGAATAGGAACTTTCAAAAATTTTATGAGGATATCAGAACTAGTAAGGAACTTTAAAAAGAGTAAACTTATAAACCCTGGATCTTATAAGAAAGAAAAGTGGAAAGAAACAAAAATAAGAGAAAAAAGGAGAATGAGAGAAGTGTCTATTTGGAAGAGTAAATGAGGATCTATTTATAGACCGTATGAAGACCTTAAATATTGGAAGAAGCTGCCCACGACGGTTTCACTAACTCCGACCCATGTAGTGGAAGAAGAATTAACAAAGGAGAGAGCAACATTAAAAAAGAAACATTTTTTGTGATACTCACAGACACAGGTTTTATAACAATCCCCGTATATTGCAAAAGACGAGAAATTAAAATTGAAAGAAAGAAAGAAGAAATTTTATTAGATTTTATGAGATGTAATGCATCAGAGCTGGTATAACAAGTTATATGAATCAATCCTAGATCAAGAAACTTAACACACATTATAGTTGGTATAACAAACTATATGAACCAAGCATACTAGACGTGTGTTAGAGATTTATCAATAACAATACATCCCCACAATCCTTACTTTTATTGTTGTGTTGCACTTACTAGGCCATGCACATGTCCAATATTAACGAATGCTCTAGAGATCATTCCAAGATATCATGCAAGCGATCCCACTTGAGACTTATATAGGTGATTTTATCAAGTGCATGTTGTAAATCATGCACCACCTGTAAGGGATATGAAGATCATTAAAACCTTTCTTTAAATTAAAATTATTTCACCACATAGAATTTCAATTACAACGTTTAACCTCTTAATAATGCAGTCTCTAGTACTTTCACACACAATAGGAATGGACACATTTGATTTAAAATCAATTTAGTGCTATCAGAACTAACAAATGACTTGTTTTTACCCATATGAACCTTATTCATAGATATCTAATCACAAAGGTTGAGTTACCATCACTTGTTTGTTTGCGAGTGGCTTAAGTCTCATTCCCCTTGATGTTTCTAAGATCATATTTCTTAGTAGCTTTCATTCCGACTGCACAAAATCAATGGAAATAATTTCACTCTTTAGCAACTGTTTAACTAAATTCTGTCTCAATTGTATATGTTTTTTCTTTCTATAGTTATTCTTGTTTTTAGCTATAATTATTGCTGGTTGGCAATAACAGTGTATTGACACCAATGTGGTTGGTTTCATTCCTAATGGATGTTTGCTAATAAGTTTTTTAACCACTTAGTCCCATTACGAGCCATCTAAAGAGCAACAAACTCAGATTCCATTGTTGATCTTGCAATGATTGTTTGTCTGGTTGATCTCCATGTAATCACACCAGTCGTAAGTGTGAATATATAGCCACTAGTGGGTTTTGTCAAATCTGAATCTGAGATCTAGTTAGCATCATTTTACCTTTCTAATAAAGTGGGAAATCCACTATATTCAATGACATAATCCATTGAACCTTTTAAGTATCTCATAAGCCTTGCAAGTGTATCATAATGTTCCTAATTTGGACATTAAGTGTATTTACTCAGTCTACCTACTACATAAGCAATATCGGGTCTAGAAAAGCTCATCAAATGCAATAAGATCTCAATTATCTAAGCATACTAAGGTTGAGATATAAATTCTCCTATATTTTTCATTAATTTAGAGTTAACATCATATGGGGTACTCACTGATTTGAAGTCATAATACTCAAACTTCTTCAGAAGTTGCTCAATGTATTGTTCTTAGGATAATAATATGATATTTCGTTTCCTTATGACTCTAACACCTAAGATTACATTGGCTTCAACCACGTCTTTCATTTCAATGTTTGATCCTAAAAACAATTTTGTTCTAGCGACAAGCTCATTGCATGCACCAAAAACTAACATTTCATCTACATACAAGCATATAATGACACAATCACAATTTTCAGATTTAGAATACACACATTTATCGCATCATTAGGTGAAAAACCATCATATAGCAATACATTATCAAGTTTTTCATGTCATTGTTTTGTTTCTTGTTTAAACCCATACAAAGATTTTAAGAGTTTGCATACTTTATTCTCTTGACCAAGTACAACACACCCTTCAAGTTGAATCATATAAATTTTCTCCTCCAAATCACCATTCAAAAAGGTAGTTTTAATATCCATATGATGTATTACTAGCTTATGTATAACTACTAAGGCTAACAACACTCGAATGGATGAAATCCTAGTCACAAGGGCAAAGGTATCAAAATAATCTATGTTATTTTGAGTGAAGCCTTTAGCTACTAACCTGGCCTTATACTTCTCTATAGATCCATCAAGGTGATTCATTTTCTTAAAGATCCACTTATAACCAATGGGTTTCGCTCCTTTAGGCAAAGCTAATGAGGTCCAAGTATTATTTTCTGAATTGATTTAATTTCAGCCCTAATGGTTTTATCCCATTGTTTTGCATCAAAAGCACTAAAAAATGTTACAAAGTTACTTAGATCATTATCAATTAAATAAGTACATAAATCATTACCAAAGAAATTTTCCTTCCTCTATGTTTTACTTTTTCTTAAATTCTCACACAAGAGATCACTATTATTATTATCAGTAAGGTCAGATGTCTCACTAACCTTTAAGAGAAAGACATGTTAAAAAAACGTAGCGTTTTTCGTCTCCACTATAAAATTACTCTCAAGTATATCACTTTTAAGACCTAGAAACCTATAGGTAGGACTATGTTCAGTATAGCTTATGAACATGCAATCAGAGGTTTTAGAGCATATTTTCCTTTTCTTAGGATAGGTAATATCATCTTAGCTAGGCACCCCCACACTTTTTGATATTTAAGGTTAGGTTGATAACCTCTCCACAATTCATAAAGAGTTTTACCAGTTTTCTTATGAGGTATTCTATTTTGTAAAAAACACGCAGTAATTCTTTCTAAAGGTTATTAGGTGCAGTATAACTAATAAGCATGACATTGATCATTTTCTTAAGAGTTCTACTCTTTTTCTTGGTTACTCCATTAGACAGAGGTGCATATGGTGGGTGTTATTTTATGGATAATACCTTCTCTAACACAAAATTCATTAAAAAAATACATATTCACCACCTCTATCTCATTTAATCATCTTTATTTTCTTATTTAGTTCATTTTCTAATTCTGCTTTATAAGTTTAAAACACATCAAAAGCTTCATCTTTATGTTTGGTTAAGTATACTTTGTTGTATCTAAAATGATTATCTATAAAGGTTACCAAATAAGTTTTACCGCCTCTAGACATGATTTGTTTTAGATCAGCTAGATTAGTATGAATTAACCTTAACAATTTAGTTTGACAATCTACAAGATAACATGTTTTCTTTGTTATTTTACATTCTACACATATATGATATTTACTACTCTGTTTATCATGCATATTAGTTAATCATAACCGTTGTAATTTCATAACATATGAGGAATTCAAATGTCCTAATCTAGCATGCCACATATCATACGAATCAATAATATAAGCAAAAGAATAAGATTTATTCATATTTTCATAAATGTTGAGTACAATATCCCTTGTAGTAGCACACATTTTTCTGCTGGTATCTTCAATAATCATGTGTGTGATGAGCTCTGGAAGTGACATCTTCATGTGTCTTTGTTTCAGTAGTTGTTTGTAATCAATCCAGGATGGTGGCAATTTCTTGATCAGAAGTTCTGAAACACATTCATCTAGTAGAAGAATGTTCTCCGCTTTGATATCTTCGAGCAGCTTGTGTTACTCATTAATTTGAGACCTTATATTCTTATCTTCTTAGCTTCAATAATTTCCAATCGGTAGTAGTTTCCAATGATGAACCTTTGTTTGAAGACATTTTCAGCAGTGTATTTGAGAATCAATAAATCCCAAATGTCTTTTGCTTTTGTATAGGAACAATAAAAAAATCATTATAAAGTGTACTAAGTAAAGTATGTCGACATAACTGGTTTGTATGAATCAAATCTTTAACTTGTTTTGTGATTGAAGGAAGATTAGAGTTGGATTTTGAAGATGAAAGAGAAAAAACAACTTGATACATGTCTAAAAAGGTAGACACATGTTCTTACCAACATCGAAAATTCTGACTAGAGAAAACTTCAATTTTTGACACATCCGAGAAAGGTTTTACAAAGACCATTTGAGTTTTGAAAACAATGTTTTGATTCTCCAGATTTGGTTCTTGTTGTCAGCCATAAGTCCTTAAGATTGTTGTAAAAAATGTTGACAACATATCACAAACAAAATTTCTTAAGGCGTATAAATCCACTGTTCTTAAGAACTTATCTCCGGTATATTGTGCAAGGCCTCAAGAATACAACAGGAACTTCTTAGAAATTTCTAAAGATACCAAAACTAGCAAGAAACTCTAAAAAAGATAAAATAATAAATCCAGGATCTTATAAGAAAGAAAAGAGGAAAGGAAGAAAATAAAAAAATAAAGGAGAATTAGAGAAGTGTCTATTTGGAAAAGTAAAAGATTTTATTTATAGACCCTATGAAGGCCTTAAATTATGGAAGAAACTGTCCTTCACTAACTCCTGACCTATCTTACGAGAAAAGAATTGACTAAGAAGAAAACAATATTAAAAGTAATATCTTTTATGATACACGCAGACACAAGTTTTAAAACACATGTCACTAGAACAAATTTAAAGTTATACTTTAAGTTTAATTTAATCTCACAAAATTAATTTATAAAAAAGGTTTGAATTCATTTAAATATTAATGAGTTGTGTGAAGATAGACTCAAATTCATAACTTTAATAATGATAAATTTAAAAATAATCTTTAAATTTAATGTAATTTTACGTAATTTTACAAAACTAATGAAATTTACTTTTTAATTATATATTATAAACTTATCTTAGATTTAATTGATTTTATTTCTAGTACAAACTTTACCGTACAGTGTTTTGTCTTTGGGTGAAAGTGCTTGACATTGCTTGCATCAGCAAACACCCGTTTCGATCCGTTCACTCTCAGCCACATACTAGTCTTCTAGAATGGCTGAGACATACGGTTATGCCTTTAACCATTTACTTTTGTCATGATTGAAGTTGTACTCCAAGTAAAAACTAATTTTCATATCTTATGAAAAACTTAATTCACATCAGTTCAAAGTAAAAAACTTGTGGCAGTGGTTTATTCATTTTAGTTTCTAGACCATTTCTCATATAATTTCTTTATTTTTAGTTGAGATGATTTTTATTATTTTTCTTTTTGCTATTTTATTCACTGTAATATCACTCAGATGCTTCACAGCTAGTCATATATACTATTCACACCATCATACATGTGGGCAGAATTTCACATTTCTCTTTCTAGTTTTGATTATACTAATTTCCAATATATGATATTTTACATCTTTTTTGAAAATTAGTTTAGGCCCAAATCAAATATATACCTATTGTTATTTTCATTGCTAACCCCTTCACGCTTAATTTTTTTTTTTGTAGATAATGAAATCCCTTTTCAAGCTATTAATTAAGAATGAAACCAATTTGTGTCAATTACGTTTTCTTTCTAATACTTAAGGCCTTGTTCACTTGAGTGAATTTGAGGAAAAGTAATTGAGGGGATTTGAGAGGATTTGAAAATAAATTCTTTTGTTATTTATTTGAGTCAATTTGGAGGTAAGTGAGAATGAATTTGGATGTAAAGTTTTTGAGAATTAGTGTAGGATTTGATTGACGTGACAGATTAAAAAAATTTACTTCCAAATCCAATCTCATTTACCTCCAAATTCACTCAAATAATCAACAAAAAAATTTATTTTCAAATCCTCTCAAATCCCCTCAATTACTCTCCCTCAAATCCACTCAAGTGAACAAGGCCAAAAAAAATGGCTTTTTAACATATGTAATTTATACATTATGGTTTCTTATAGCACATTTATATAGATACACTTAAAAATAAAATTATTTAAATATGTACTAACTTTTATAATTAATTTTTATATATTTTAAATATTTATATCCCTTACCTTTAAAACATATATACTGTAATAATGTCTACAGAATAACTTATAAATATATTAAAAAAAGACAACATGTAAAAATTTATTAAACATATAAACTTAATATGTAGATAGGACAAACACTTATTTTATTATAATCTCATAGAGCTAATTTCCATAAACATTTTTGTAAACACTTTTAAAACAAACAAAAATAAAAATAAATTTGTCTTTCAGTTGCAATTTACTTATCACATGTTAATTAAATTTTATACAAGCTAATATGACAGAGCTTTTATAAATTAGATTATACATAAACTATTTTTAATTGATTTTTTTTCTGAAAGTATTTATGAAGAAATTAATATATAATCATATAGTTTTGTCAATAATCTTGAATTTTAAACAAGTAGTTGAGCTAAGTATTTAGAGGAAAGAAAAATTCAGTGTCTTTATTGTTAACTAGAAAGTTGTGTTCCTAGTCCAAAAGATACTAAAAAAAGTTAATAAATTGGTTTGAACATGGTTACCAAAGTAGTTATTATACATTGCTCCTACTGAATTTTCGCAATATTTTCTTTTCCTCTTTATCTTTTTTCTTTTTACCTTTTTTTTTTTGCTAAAATCCATATCTATCCTGATCAAAGAGAAAAGGCGTGGAGCACGATTAACGGCTAAAATTAGCGCCGCCTTAGGTTTAGGTCAAGTCTTCAAAGCAATATTTGTTTTCATATAAAATATTTTTATACAAATTATTTTACAAATGTAAAGTCTCAATATTTATATTAAATATTACTTTAATAAAAGAATATTCCGTTAGAGACTTATTTTCAAATCATTAATATAACTTTTTCGTTAGTCTATTTAAAGTGAAAGTTGATATAGACTTTAATATATTTTCAATCTCTCAAATATAAATAAGATTTCTTATTTACTTCCAACTTTAAAATTTTTTATGTAAAAAAAATGTTTCAATATTTTTTTTTATGTATAATGAATTATAAATTATTTATATCGCAAATATTTTGAATTTACATTTTACCGTCAAATATATCAGATCCTTTTTTTTTTTAGTTTTTCTTTTGATGATTTTAGGCCGAAAGCTTTTGGAGGAAACAAAAGTAAAAGATACTTTTTTTTTTATCAAATTACATGAATTAAAAATATTATTTTTTTTAAAAAAAATAAGACTATACTAAATTAGAAAGAATAAAAATATCTTAAAAACATCTGTAAATTATATAAAAGATTTTTCTCATTTTCACATTTTTACATTCTCAACTGTTACTTTCATTTACAAATATGCATGTTCCTTCGCTTTTAAGAAAATGTCATTTTTGTCCCTAGTTTCTGCTTGTCTGGTATATATTTAGTTTCTCTTACTTTCCAATTTTAATTGTATCATGAACAATTCTTTATTAATTGTTTTATTTCCAGTGAACAGTAGTGTATATTTGTTCATTAAATGGGTGCCAATAATTTCAAAATTAAATATTAGAATTATTAACTGTAACGTTAAGCTTAAAATTTGACATGTCAAACAGTAATAATGTTAAGTTCAATTACAGATATTATATTCGTTACCTTTAAATACGTACTTAGTCATTAAATTGGTTCCTGAATAAGCTTTTGTTCTGACATAGAGACTGATTAATTTAATTATATATATAAAACAAAAGCAACTTAATTTATTCATGGTTTCTTTTATTGAGTGACTGGTTATACATGAAGTAGTTTGACTATTCACCAAGTGTTGTTGATTGTCTACATAGACATATATATAAATGCACTACTTGGGGAAGATTAGAACACTCATGTCTTCATATTTTTCTCTATTTTCTTCTTCAATCTGAAAGAAACTTGATTTCAGGTTGTGTAAAGATGAAGAACCTAGTGCAAGACTTAAAGCCTGTGGTGCTGATGGTATTGGTTCAAATTACATATTCTTCTGTTAATGTGCTGTATAAGCTGGCCATAAATGATGGAATGAGCATTAGGGTAGTCACTGCCTACCGTCTTATTTTTGCAGTAGTTTTCACTTTTTCTCTTGCTCTTATTTTCGAAAGGTTCGTTCTCAACCCTCATACTTCTTTTCTTCTTTTTAACCACTTCAATTACAAGAACAACATCATTCCATTTTCTTACTTTCTTTTCTCACATTTTTAAAACAGAAAGAGCAGACCAAAGTTGACATGGAGGGTGCTTTTCATGTCATTTTTCAGTGGCTTATTTGGGTATGTATGTATATATATATATGTATCTATATGTATGCATGTATGTATATGGCTCGTTTAAACTTTCTGTTCACACCCCTTTGCTTTACATTTTTTTAGACATGCATGTATATTGCTAAATTGCATAGTAATATAAAGAGAATATCCATATATTTATGTGTTTGTGATTGTGAAACAAATATACACAGTGCAAGTTTATTGCATAATCTATTCCTGGAGGCCTTGGATTTGGTGTCTGCAACATTCGCTACAGCAATTTATAATCTTGTTCCTGCAGTCACTTTTATTTTGGCAATCTCGTGCGGGTACGTAATCACCAGTTATAACCATTATATGTTTTTTTTTTTCTATATTTATTTGAATGTGTTATCAGTAATAGAAGAATTTATAGACCATGTATTAAGGGAGAGAGACAGTGGATAGCATATATAGATTCTATGGCATCATTGCAAACATTGCAATCAGAATACATGATGAGTTTGGTGACTTAAATCTGGTTCACTAACTCCAAAAGTGTTTTTACGTGACTTCTAATAATTGATAAACCTTTATTTTTTAGTTCCAGTGGAGGACGCACATAACTTGTATATAAACTTCTTGAGTGTCAACTTCAAACACACCACGTGGTAGTAATTCAAAGTTTACTTATATCTTTATTTACACCTATACTAACAACCATATATATATATATATATATATGGAATAAAATCAGACCTGTGTCATACACACACCATGAACTGAATATAAAAAACTAAAAGGATCGTCAATTAACATAAACTACTTATTTCATTCTTATTGATGTCCTTTTCACTTTTAGTTCATAACTATTGGATAAAGTTAAATATAGTTTTACCCAATTTTTCCTTTACAAGAAAAAGTAAATTTATTCAGTCAAAGATAATCATAAAAAATATGTTAGTATAGGTGAAAATTACAGAAAATGTACCGATAGTAAAAGGTCCATTGATCAAATATTTGTTTATAAATTTTCCTGATGAATTTTAAAAAAAAATATTACTAACCGATTTACATATTTTATGATCAAAGCCTAAAACAAAAATTTTACCGTTCATTTTATCAGTGAAATTTATTAACAAAAATATATTTTTTCTAATTAATATTATAAATTATAAATAAATTTTAATAAAATATATATTGACAAATATATATATATATATATATATATATATATATATATATATATATATATATATATAGATTTTATTAATGAATCCATTATCAATTAAATAATTTGTCAATAATTAAAATTTTAAAATCCATCTTATCAAAATATTTTAATTTATCAATGAATTTTCTTTAATTGTAAAGGTTTATGCACCGTTAAAAGGTGTATATGTTTAGAGTTCACCGTTGAGAAAATGCTCACTATGTTAATTACATTACTTATGTTTGATGGATGTGTGTGGGATTGAATTTTACAATTAATTTTTTTAGAGGAAATAAATTCAAAGTAAAGAAAATTATAAAGAGAAACTAAGTAACTTAATATAGTATGGATTTAACATTGTTGAGCTTGCTTTGTTGGATTATTTTGTTTTTTTTGAATTTTGGTAGCATGGAAAAGTTGAATATGAGAAGCACAGCAGGGAAGGCCAAGGTGGTGGGAACGATTATAGGAATTGGAGGGTCAATGTTTCTGACATTTTTCAAAGGGCAAGAAATTGATGTTAAGAGTTTCCACACTGATCTTCTGCATAAAAATAACCATGTTTTAACTCTGCATAATACTGACTCTAGCCATAGATTTCTGGGTGCTTTGTGTGGTTTTGGAAGCTGCTTCAGTTTTGCATTATGGCTCATCATTCAGGTACATATATAATCTTCCTATTTTTCCATATATATTTGAGAATTGTGCAGTTTAATTTCATATTTTGTTGGAACAGTCTAAGATAAACAAAGAATACCCCAGTCATCACTCAAGTACTGCGTTGATGTCCTTAATGGCTGCAATACAAGCCACAGCCTTTGCCCTTTATGTTGAAAAGGACTGGAACCAGTGGAAGTTGTCTTCTAGAATTAGGATTCTAACCGTGGTTTATACGGTAACATCTTATGCTATATGGCACTAGATTTTCGGACAACGAACTAGATAAGAACAATGATTACTATTTTTGAATGAAAATGTTTTGTAGGGAATCGTGGCCTCTGGATTAGTGGTAATCGCCATTGCATGGTGTGTAAAAATGAGAGGTCCGATGTTTGTATCTGTTTTCAACCCTCTGATGCTCGTGCTTGTGGCTGTGGCTGATTGCTTGATGTTAGGTCAAAACTTATATGTAGGAAGGTACAAGTCAAGCTCTTGTTCAATTAAATACTAAATATATCAAATTTTAATATTGAAACATGAATTAATTTTAATTTTATATTTAAATTTATAGATTAAAAACATATTTAATCTAAAAAATATAATTTAGTAATTGGTTAACAAATAATATAAATCAATTAATTAAAAGTAATAAACTTCTTTTTCTTAAAAACAATCTCTCCTTCTTATGAAAAATGTTGTTTATCCCTTCATTCTTTTGACTGATTCACATTATCCTTTGTTTCTTTCATAGTTTATCCATGGTTGCATTAAAAAGTTTTTCCTTTAAAAGTTCATGTAAGACTAATGAATGACATGAACTTTTTTGTGCATAATGTTAGTGTGATTGGAGGCGTGCTGATTGTATGTGGCTTGTACATGTTTCTATGGGGTAAAAGCAAAGAAGTGAAAAAGTTGAATAAGACAGTCTCGTCAGAAATCACCCAGAAACATGAAGCAACCGAAGTAGTTGTCATGTCCACCACAACAAATAATGAGAATAGTGACTGCATTACCAGTACCAAACCCAATTGCAAAAGTAACATAGTTGTCAATGTTTCTTGATTACTCATGGAATGGACACAATCACACGACATTGAAACAGAGTTCCAACTTAAAGCTCTTCCTTTACTCGTCATGTATGCTGACAATAATATATGTGTGTATTTCTAAGTGATTGTTCACTTTGAATATTAATTATCACAACTCATACATAAAGTCAATTGCTAAAGTTTTCCACAAATTTAATGTTTAAAAGCACCTTGACATTAGAGTTTCAATTAACTCACTAATTAATTTTGTAGTTTATATCCGTCTCAATAAATCTTTCAAATTTTCTTATATGATCCTTCTTTTAAAATATATATATATATATATATATATATATATATATATATATATATAGAGAGAGAGAGAGAGAGAGAGAGATAGATTACACTTATGTATATGTATGTATCTTTCTCATATTTTTCATCCATACTCATTTCTTTCATCTATGTCTTGACCAAACACATAAAAGACAAACACAATCACTTTCATAAAAAGAATGTACTTAGAATCAAAGACTTAAAGTTGTTAAAAAGAGCATTAGTAGGAAAATGGAAGTTATATATCGTGAAGAAAAAAACAAATTCATATAGTCATGGAAAATCTTAAAGAGAGAGAATGAGTTGATCAATGGTGCTGGAGGACACTAGGAAAACAACTAGAGAAAGACAAAGGAGAAGTTGGTTTAATGAAAGGATAAAGCTTAATTAATTATTTGATATCTATATTAAGTCTATCATTAATTTTTGTTTCTATATTATTTTATACAATTGAGTCTTTTTTACTTTTAAATAGAGTCAATTTTTTTATATAATATCGAATAATAGCATAGCAAAACCAGTCAAACAGGTGAATATTTGTTTGCTGAGGTGGAAATTTGTTTCTTTCCTAGAGGGTTTGGGTTGTGGATTCAGTCACCCAAATTCATACTCAGTGCTTGCACAGGAATTTTCCGAGGGTTATTTCCTCCACCACCACGCGCCATGCTTCCTACATCTCCTCATTTCTTTTTTACCCTTTAATAATATTTAATTTTTGTTTTTATTGTTTTATCCAACACCCAATACTTTCATTAATGGTCCTACCACTATGCCAATGCACCTCTCCAATAGTCCACTACTTCCGCTTGAATGAAATTCCTCTTAATCTTCTTCTCCCTTTAATTTTTGTTTGTTGAAAAGTGGTGTAATGTGAGGTTACTGTGGTGTGTTTGGTTGGAGATAACATTGGTTCGTTGTGGTGCAAGAAGGTGGTCCAGTGAGTGATTAGAGGAAGTGGTGATGGAAGAAGAAGAAGATGCAGTGGTGAGAGAGCATCGTCTAGTGGTGGTGCACTAGTAAAAATTATGCTTTGTAACTCGTCCAATAGACTTCGGTTTAAGGAAAACCGAAGTCTATGAGAGAGCGATGACAGTTTTGTAGTTTTGATGAATTTATATGCCTCGGTTTAGTAAGGACCGAAGCATATAAACTGTGTTTTGGGCTATTAACTCGGTTAAAGGTAGAACCGAGACTGTATTTTGGCGTATTGACTCGGTTGAAGGTAGAACCGAGGCCTATTACCCCGGTCAAATCAGTCACACCACACCTGACCTACTCTCATCTTCGCTTTTTCATTTTACACGAAACGGTTCTTTCCTCTGGCACTCTCATCTCCCCTCTCGTTCTTTCCTCTGGCACTCTCATCTCCCCTTTTTCATTTTCATCTGGCAGAAACAGAGAGGGCGCGATCTCTCTTCTCCTCTCCCACTTGACAACCACGGTGCGAGGACGAGACGCGATGGTGGCCGGCGTCGAAAGCGGAGGGGAGGCGCGATGGTGGACACGAGTACCGCAGCGGCGGTGATGGGAGGCTCGCCGATCTAAGGCGTTTGGCGAGGTCAGGCGAGGTCGCGGCGAGGGCGTCCTGCAGCGGTGGCGTTGGCGAGCAGCGAAGAGGTGGCGGCGAGGCGTCCTACAGCGGTGGCGAGCAACCTCCGGCGAGCAACCTCCCTTCTTCCCCAAATCTTTTCTTCTTCCCTAAATGCTCATTGTATCAAAATCCATACTTTTTTTTCTCTGTTGTTTTGGAAGCAATTTTGTTAAGGTTGGTGTAGTTGATTTTTTTGTGTTATTCTGATATTTGGTTCTATGTTTTGAGATTTGGTTCTGTGAAAGGGAAAAAAATTCAATAACCCTTTGCTATTCTGATACTTGGTTCTGTATATTTTCTGAGATTTGGTTTTGTGAAAAGGGAAAAAAATTTTGCTTGTTTGGACTGTGCAACGAAGAGGTAGAAGTGGATTGTTTTGAAAAAAAAAAACACGCAATTGCCTCGGTTATCTAAGAACCGAGCATTATCCTGTCTCTTTTTAACCCGGTTGGTTCAGAACCGAGGCATAAAGCCACCCTCTTTTACATTGTCCGAATATGACTCGGTTGTAGAACCGAATCCTATAAACAAAACTAACCGATGCCATTTCCTTATCCTGTACTAGTGGTGGTTGAAGGTGGTCCGCCAACTTCACAGGTTTTTATTAAATGGATGTGGGTATGCGCTGGAGTATTAAACGGATGTCAACATCCGTCAGAACGGATGTGCCACGTCCGTTGAAGGCTTGTTTTATTATAAGTCTAATATTCATATAATTAATTTATCAAAACTAGCTCATATGAATCTTAATGGTCTGGCTAGTTTTTAGTGGTTGAGGAAGAATGATTATTTTTCAAATAAGTAAAAGACAAAAGCAAGAACAACATAATAATGATTAGAAAATGGGAGGGAAACTCACGGGTGGGCGTTTAGGAGGTGGCGGTGGGCGTGTTGGCCATGGTCGTTGCGACGGTGGAGCGCTGGATTCATCTGGGTCTTCGGGATAACCAGCCATTTTCTTGGATCCTAAGTGTTAAAAAAGTAATAGATAGCACACTTTCTTGTTGCATAATTTATCCAAATTCATTCAGTTTACAAGAACACCCTTTCAGTGATCACACACACAAACAAAATTAAAAGAACAGTGAACTAATGAATAAAGGCAGAAAAGGTTGATGAATATCGAAAATAGATAACTATGAAAAGAAGCAAATGGTGCGCAACGAAATCAAAGATAGTAAGAAAGAAGAAGCTTAGACGTAGACGAGAGGAGTTGAATTGTATTTAAAGATGAACAAACAAATCAAGAATGAAAGTGCTTCGGTTAAGCTCTTGGACGCACCACCGCACTAGGAACACAACCAAGACACGAAATGGAGAAGAAAAAAATTAAAAAGTGAAACCGGATGTGAAGAATAGGTTGGGAAAAACGAATATGGAGAGAAAGAGAGAAAGTCAGAGTTTGGGGGGTGTGAGGCTGCGTAGCCATGAGATTGAAAATGAGAGGTAGAAATTAGGGTTTTCATTAAAAAAAGTAAAAAAGTAAAAGGTTAAAATAAAAAGGGTAGTTTTGTAATTAAATTTTTTTGGAGAGGTGCAGGGAGCACTCGGGGTGGTGGAGGGAGTAACTTTCGAATTTTCCACTTGTAATTGGGCCTCCAGGTCCATGTTGCCACTCTCAAAACAACCCATTTCGATTCCAACTTACGCCAATGTGCTTAAACATTTTAACTAAACACGAGGCAGTGACGTTGCATCGTGGAAGTAACAAACGAGTCTGAAATTAAGCCACTTGTTCTTGATTTGTAAGGTTGTGTGGTATAGGTATTACAAGTGGTTAGGGGTGTGCACCGCACATCACAATATACATATCAAAGAAGCAGTTTCCAACAATTTAGGGTATCAGATTGGAACAACAAGAAGATAAATGAATATGCATGTTAACGGTAGTTGTATATGGTATATATGGAAACAAAGGAGTTAGAACATACATAAAAGATGTGTTTACATTAGTTTAGGTAAAAGTATGAGTTTGGATAACAAACAAATTCCCAAGAGTCATATTCCAATTTGTGCTTTGAATAATATTAGTATTCTGACCTAAGCACGAGTTTACACTAGTGTGACGTCTAGCATTCAACACCAATACCGAAAAAAGCCAATATTAAATTGACTAATGATATTGCTGTAAATAATTCTACAATTTAGACGTTAGAAATGATAGAGATTTTAACAGATCTTTTCTTTTGTTGTAACAATTTTATTTTTTTCCCTTTTTATATATATATATATATATATATATATATATATATATATATATATATATATATATATATATATATATTCCTTGCTTCCGTTGCAACTCAATATACTTTGCTTGAATTCATTCACAATAATACTTTTCTCTAGAGCCCTTTTTCTCTTTCTCAAACACTTACATGGTATCAACAGAAAGAAAGTAATTAGGGTTCTTCGTTTGCCCCTTTCTTCATCTCGTTATCTCTTCTTCTCTAATGGCCACCCCGATTTCAACCTCCGATTATCTTTCTAATCCAACTGATCCTCTGTTTCTTCATCCCGGTTAGAACCCAACCCTCATTCTTGTTAATCCTCCTCTCACTAATACCAATTTTCAACAATGGAGGCATGATATGCTTGCGCTCTTGAAACCAAGAACAAAGACAATTTTTTCTCGGTACCCTTTCTTGCCCTCCCCCTAATGATGCTCTTCATGAAGCCTGAAAGAGATGCAACAAGATGGTGATCACATGGCTAGTGTGTTCCATGACTCTTCCTATCAAACAATCTATAATGTGGATGGATTTTGCGCATGATATTGGGGCCGATCTTCTCCAACGTTTTTCTCATGATGATAAGTTTCGCATTGTTGATCTCCAAGAAGAACTTCAATCTTGTAAACAAGGTGATTCTACTGTCTCTCAATATTATACTCGTCTTCAAATAATTTGGAAAGAACTTTCTTTGTATAAGACCATTCTTCTCTACACCTGCAATTCTCCTTACAATTGTGGTTTATTGACCAAGATTCAACAAGAGCGTAACGATGATTCTGTCATAAAGTTTCTTCGCGAGTTAAACGATGAATTTTCCCAAGCTCGTTATCAGATTAGGCTAATGGAACCTATGCTGCTCTCCCTAAAACTTTTTCTTTGGTCCTTCAACAAGAATGAGAATTTCATAATTCTTCCTCTCAAATTCCACAAGATTCCATGGCCAATCTCAATTTCCAGGACCCTTAGAACAAGACTTCTAATACTTCCTGTGGTGAGTCATTTGGTGGTTGTGGATGAGGACGCACCAGTAAATTTGGTGGTCGTTCCAAATATTGTGATCACTGTTAAAGAACAAATCACACCTCTGACAATTGTTGGATGAAATATGGCCTTCCCCAAGGTTATAAACCCACCATCTAACAAAATTATGATCCCTCCAATCCCTCTACCGACCTGACTGATGTTGTTTCACACACCTCCAATGACTCCTCTAATGATAAAACCCAAGTTCAGTGCAGTTTTTCTCAAGAACATTATGAAGCTATTCTTGGCTTGTTGAAACAATCTCAACCCTTTACTCCTATCATGGCTAGCTTTAATCAATGCACTCCACAATCATCAGGTTCTTCTTCTACACCCAATGTTTCTTCTTGTATTGTAGATAGTGAAGCTACTGATCATATATGTTCTTCCAAATTTCTTTTTAATTCTTTACAGCCTATCACTCCTATTTCCATACGTTTACCAAATCAAAGTTTTGTTACCGCTAAATTCTCAGGGACTGTCACTATAGGAAATTTGGTTTTGCACAATACTCTATTTTGTTCCCAATTTTTCTGTTCATCTTATTTCTATTTCTAAACTGTTACATTCCAATAATTGTTTCATTATTTTTCATCAAAATAATTGTCTCTTTGTGCAAATGGATACTTAAGAGATGATTGAAGTAGCTAAAATTCCTTTCCTTATGTTTATAATAATAGCTCAACTGATTCTTGTAATTTGTGGCACATGAAACTTGGTCATCCTTCAAATAAAATTTATGAGACATTAGCTTCTCAATATTCTGACATTTCTTTTCAATCTATATATGCTTGTGCTTTTGCTAAACAAAACGTCTTCAATTTTTTGGTAGCAAAACTAAATCTCCATGTTTCTTTCATCTCATTCATGTTGATATTTGGGGCCCTATTTCTACTACTTCCATTGATGAATATAAATATTTTTTGACCATGGTTGATGATTATAGTCGTTTCACATGAATTCTTCTTTTGAAACACAAATTTGACGTCAAATCTTTACTTCAAAACTTCATTCTTTTAACTGAAAACCATTTCTCTTGTAAACTTAAAATAATAAGATCTGAAAATGGAAAAGAATTTCTTCTTAATGATTTCTAGACTACCAAAGGAATCTTTCATGAAACTACTTGTGTTGCTACTCCCCAACAAAATGACATTGTTGAAAGGAAGCATCAACACGTTCTTAATGTTTGTCGATCTCTTATTTTCCAATCCAAAGTTCCAAACATTTTTTGGTCTTATGCTATAAAGCTTGCTATTCATATTATTAATAGATTGCCAACACTTTTTCTTCAAAATAAATCTCCTTATGAAATAGTTTATTCCATCAAACTAGATTTTTCAAATCTGAAAGTTTTTGAATGCTTATCATACTCCAACTCTGTCACTACAGGTCACACAGCTTGATTCCAGAAGTAACAAATGCCTTTTCCTTAGATACAAATCTGGAACCAAAGGTTTTGTGTTGTATGACTTGCATTCACATTCTACTATTGTTTCACGAAATGTCATTTTTCATGAACATATTTTTCCCTATGAAACTTCTTTAACTCCACCTTCGTGTCCTACACATGATGATATTTCTCATGTTACTCTTTTTGACTTTCCAAATATGGCACTTGTTTCCACTACCACAAATTACCCAACTAGTAATACTTTTAACCATACTTCTAATAGCATCATTCTTCCTACTGTTGGACAAAGAGTTTCTCTTAAGAACAAAAGTAGACCTAAGTATTTAGATCATTACTACTATGGTACTACTTCTAGCATTCCCTCATCCCATACTACCTTGTATCCTATGCATTTGTTCCTTTCTTATGATAATTTCTCTTCTAACCATGCTTCTTTTTGTCATAATATTTCTGCACAAGTTGAACCATCCTCCTTTAAAGAGGCCAACAAGTTTGAATGTTGGCAACAAGCTATGAATTCTGAACTTTGTGCACTTGAAAGAAACCAAACCTGGACTTTTGTGAATCTCCCTGCTGGTAAGAAACCCATCAGTTGTCGTTGGGTCTATCGTATCAAGCATAAAGCAGATGACTCTATTGACAGATATAAAGCTCATTTAGTGGCAAGATGTTTCACTCAAACTGAAGGCTTGGATTACTATGAAACTTTCTCCCCTGTTGTTAAAATCACCACTGTTCGTCTTGTGTTTGCTCTTGCTGCTATCAACCAATGGTTTCTTCATCAGTTAGATGTTGACAATGCCTTTCTCCATGGTGATTTAACTGAAGATATATACATGAAGCCTCCCCCTAGTCTTTGTCCTTCTACTCCCAATCTTGTTTGCAAGCTTCAAAAGTCTCTTTATGGTTTCAAGCAGGCAAACCGAAATTGGAATCACAAACTAACATCATAATTACTCTCTATCGGGTATACACAAAGTTCTGCTGACCATTCTTTATTTATCAAACATTCTCCTTCTACTATCACCATTATTCTGGTATATGTTGATGATATCCTTTTATCTGGAAATAACTTGTCTGAAATCACTACTATTAAAGATCACCTCCACAACAAGTTTCACATTAAAAATCTTGGAGATCTCAAATATTTTATGGGATTTGAAATTGCTAGATCTCAAGCTGGGCTGTGTATAAATTAGAGAAAAAATTGTCTTGAATTGATTTCTGAAGCTGGTATGTTAGGATGTAAACTTGCTCCTACACCGGCTGATCCTTTTGTTAAACTTCATGCTGATGAAGGTATCCTTCTCACAGATCCTTCTTCTTACCGTCGTCTTATTGGAATGTTAATCTATCTCACCAATATGCGGCCTGACATTGCTTATGCCGTCCAACAACTTAGCTAGTTTGTTTCTACTCCTCCCCAACCTCATATGCAACAAGCCACGATGATTATTAGATATTTAAAGAAAGCTCCTAGTTCTGGTCTGTTATATGCTGCTGATAATTCCTTCTGCATTCATGCATACTCTGATTCTGATTGGGCCACTTTTGCTACCACTAGAAGATCCATCTTTGGTTTTTGTGTCTTTCTTGGAACTGCTCTTATTTCTTGGAAGTCAAAGAAACAAACTACCGTTTCCAAATACTCTACTGAAGTCGAATACAGGTCCTTAGCTTCTCTAACTTGTGAACTGCAATGGCTGCAATATCTTTTAAAAGATCTACATATATCATGCCAGACTCCTTACTCAGTCTATTGTGACAACAATTCTACTATCCACATTGCCAAGAATCCCAGCTTTCATGAAAGAACCAAACATATAGACATAGACTGCCACATTACTAGACAAAAGCTTCAAGATGGTCTCATCAAGCTTCTTCATGTGTCTTTTGCCAATCAAGTTGTTGATGTTTTCACCAAGTCTTTTTATCCTTCTCCTTTTAACACTATTATTTCCAAGCTAAACATGCATAATATCCATGTTCATCTTGAGGGAGGGTGATAGAGATCTTAATAGATTTATTCTTCTGTTGTAACAATTTTCTTTTTTCCCCTTTGTATATATTCTTTGCTTCCGCTGTAACTTAATATACTTTGCTTGAATTCATTCACAATAATACTTTTCTCTGGAGCCCTTTTTCTCTTTCTCAAACACTTATAAGAAATTTAAAATTTTTGACATCATATGCTTAATTGACATCGGAAATGTTAGATTCCGATGTCCATTAACGTTGGAGTTTTACTCTCTAGGAGTTGTATGGTTGCATGAATCATGACAATCTGCATAGAAATGTCCTTTGGGATGTTCAGTAAGCAATCAGATGTCGGAAGATGTGAATTTCAATGTCCATTAATGTTGAAATTCACTTTCTGGATGTTATATGTCTTTTGAAGTTTATGAAAACATCAAAACGTTTGGCAGACAGGTGGAAAAATTACTACCATAAAATGTTAGGAGCATTAGATTCCAACGTCAAAGACCAAAAAGACATCGGAATTACTTCGTTTCCAATGTCATATGACTTGTAAAAATTTGTAAGAACATAACTAACTCATAATTATTTAGTTTAAAAGCAAGGAATGGATGAACCGATAAAAGTTTCACATAATTGTTAGAGTTTTTGAAGGAAATGCTTTAAGAAAATAACAAGTTACCTATTTGTAATTATGAGACGAAGAAAATTCTATGTCCAATGCGTTTGGAATACCTAAAGATACATGCATGCCCTAATTATTCTGTATTGTATACAAATGAGTATGTTGCGTTGAAGGTGTGCCTAACATGTGGTTTATCACGGTTAAAGAAGAAAACTGATGTAAATAATGGTGATAAATAAAATGATGATCCACCTACTAAGGTGATGTAGTACTTATCTATAATACCTAGGTTGAAACGATTGTTTTCCATTAAAGAAGATGCAAATAACCTTAAATGGCACGTTGATGGAAGAAAATGTGATAATCTTCTTCGATACCCATCTGATTCCCCACAATGGCAGACGATTGATGAAACTTAAGACTTGCACTTATTACCGATAGTATGAATCCTTATAGGAACTTAAGTAGCAAACATAGTTCATGGCCAATGTTGTTGATGATTTACAATCTATCTTCTTTGTTGTGCATGATGAGAAAATATATGATGTTGTCTATGATGATATTGAGTCCTAGACAACTTGGAAATGACATTGATTTTTATCTGAAACCATTAATTGATTATTTGAAAATGTTGTGAGAAAAGGGCATTGAGGTTTTCTATTCATATTCTGAAGAAAACTTTCATTTGTATGCAATGTTGTTTTGCACCATAAATGATTTCCCAACATACGGAAATTTGAGTGGTTACAATGTTAAAGGTCGTTTTGCATGTCCTATCTGTGAAGAAAATATTAGTTATTCTCAATTAAAGCATGACCAAAAAACTATATATACAAGACATCGTAGAATCCTTCCTCAAATTGATCCTTACTGTAGATTGAAAAAAAAATGTTTAAATGAAGTCCTGAAGATGATGTTGTGTCGAGACTTCACAATGAGGAAAATGTATACAGCCAAGTGAAGAACATTGATGTTGCGTTCGAAAAACATCAAAAGAAGACCATTGAGAAAAACATTTTGAAGAAATGATCAATATTATTTAATCTTCCATATTAGTGTAAACTTGATGTACGACATTGGATAAACGTGATTCATGTTGAAAAAAATGTATGTGATAGTGTCGTCAAAACTTTTACTAAACGTAGAAGGAAAGACAAGAGATGGAGTAAAAGCACAACAAGATTTGGTTGACATGGGCATCCATTCTAAGTTAAATCCACAATCAATTGGAAGACGCACCTACCTTCTCCAATCACACTGTTTCTAAAAAAGAAAAACAAATTTTTTGTTGGTGTTTAAGGAGTTTGAAGGTTCCACATGGTTACTCATCAAATATTAGTAGCCTTGTGTCAACACTCAATTTTGTCCGGGTTGAAAAAAGAAGTGTTTTTATTGGTTTTTTTTATTTTTTTTATTTTTTTTTACCTTTTTGTTTTATTCTATTTTTATGTATTTAGATTTTTGCTTTTAATTCAATTTCTACTTTTCTTATCTTCAATTTTGTTTTAATAGAGTTAATAATTAAAAAATTAAAAAATGAAATTAAAACTGAAAATAAATAATAAATAAAAAAAAAATTAAAAAAAGGGGGAAAAATAGAAAACGTGGGAAATGGGTATGTGAGACGTGTCTGGGGGGAGGGGGACCAGGTGGTTAGAAAGGAATATTTCCCAAGATTTTGGGGGGGGATTTTGTGGGGATCAGAGAAAGAGAATAGAAAGGAAGAGGGCATACGGGGGACCTTGGTCTGGGGATCATCATCCAGATTCACCATTTTTACCTGAAGAAAAAGATAGACGCCAGCAAAAGGAGAAAAAAAAAACTCATTGGAGACGCAAGGTTGGCAGTGGCAATTGAAAGGTAAGTAATATCTAACACTCCTTGTTCTACTGAGCGGGTTACTGGTTCATGAGCATATCTCCGATTGTTGTTAAATTTGTATATGAATATTGTTGAATGCACTGGATATTTGTATATGCTCATTATCACCAAACATCTTCAATCTTCACCTCCAACACTTGATTTCCAATATCCATGATCATCTTCATTCACTGCTGCATATTCCATCCATCATACACCTCATGACCACGGTCCATTATCTTCATCCCTCTCCTCTTCATTTCCAGCTTCAACACCTTATACCACGGCCTGACCTCAAACTCCTTGACCCACTCACCCTTAACCATCCCAACCTCACTGCCTAGCCTCCACTAGGCTCCCATCATCATCTCGCCAACCCATTTTTACGTATGATCTTCCTAGAGTTAGTAGAGATCTCACACAGAGCACTACGAAGAGTCATCCCAGGGAGTGCGTTTTCGTCATTCACGAGAAGGGAAAGAGAGAGTTGAACGCCGCAACCGGCGGTAGCTCCGGTGGAGTGTGGTGTCGCTGGCGACGTCGAGACTAATAGAAGGTGGTGGCGCGGTGGCTGGTTCGGAGGCATAGTAGTGCATATGCGAAGGAGGTGGGGAAGCAGAACTTGGCCGCTGTTAAGGGCGCTACGATGTTGAGTTCCGGCGGCCTGGGCTGTGAGGGAGCTGGCCGAAGAGGTAGACGGAGATGCGGCGCGGGGAGGTAAACCCGTCCCTGGGTTGGCGTTTTCGAAACGAGGAGTTCAGGTTGTCACCGGCGAGGCCAAGTCGTGGTCTTGGCAGAGGTGGCGGTGGCTGGTTCCAGCCGAGGTGGCGGCAGCGTGCCTCCCAGATTTAGGGTTTTCCTGGTCAGAGAGAAAGAAACTTGGGTCTATGGAGAGTGTGTGAGATAAGAGAGGGAGCTTACGGGAGGGTGTTGGGTCTGAGTGGGTGAGGAATGAGAGCGGGAAGGTAGAACCCCTAGGAAATTCTAGGTTAGAAACCATTCAATTGGGCCAGGCCCAAAATTTAAACGTACGTCCAGGAACCTTTGGCCTTTTTCGAACGTTCGTCATCCCTCCTCATCATTCCCAACGAACGCTCGTCCATAACGAGCATTCGTCATCCCTCCTCATCTTCCCAACGAACGCTCGTCCATAACGAGCGTTCGTCATCCAGCCTAATCTGCCCAACGAACGCTCGTCCCAAACGAGCGCTCGTCATTCGTTCGCCATCCAGCCCATATCCTCCCAACGAACGCTCGTTAATAACGAGTGTTCATCATCCAGCCTCATCTTCCCAACTAACGCTCGTAAAAAACGAGCGCTCGTCGTTCATCATCCAGCCTCATCTTCCCAACGAACGCTCGTCCAAACGAGCGCTCGTCGTTCGTCATCCTGCCTCATCATCCCAACGAACGCTCGTCCATAACGAGTATGCGCCATCCAACCTCATTTTCCTAACGAACGCTCGTCCCAAACGAGCGCTCGTCATTTGGCCTCCACTCACCTCATCTACCCAATGAACGCTCATCCCCAGCGAGCGCTCGTAGACTAGCCTCCTCTTCTCAGCGTCCGTTCACTATCTTTACCAATGAGCGCTCGTTATTTTGCTTTCGATCCAAGCGCTCGTTATTTTGCTTTCGTTCAAAACGTCCGTTCGCCACCTTTCTTGAATGAGCGCTCGTTATCAAGCTTTCGTTCCAAGCGTTCGTTCGCCATTTCCACAACGATCGCTCGTCATTCAGCCTTCGTTCCCAATGTCCGTTTGTAATTTCAACAACGTCCGTTCGTTTTGTCTCTTAACGAACGCTCGTCATTTCAACAATGTTCGTTCGTCCTCTCCTTGCGAACGCTCGTCATTTTGTGCCCTTTACAACGTCCGATATCTTCCCCAACGAACGTTCGTTTCTTGCAACGAACGTTCGTCGTTTCAGTGCACATTTTTAAACGTCCGTCCGTTATGTTCCTCAATGGACGTTCGTCCTCTCCCCCAACGAACGTTCGTTCTTTACCTAACGAACGCTCGTTATTCTGATACTGTCCCCAACGTTCGTTCAACCTCTCCCATTTCTTTTTTTTTTTTTGTTTTGTTTGTTTATTTTATTTCTCTTTATTGTCTTATTTTATTCTGTTTATTTATTTTAAATATCTACTTATTTTAAAATATATATTTAATAATACAATATTTATAGTTTAATTAAAAAAAATTTTACAAAAATATATAAAGGTTTAAGCGCACGTGTGACCGCTCGCGTCGTCCTTGTGCTAAAAACCTTTTCTTCTTCTTTAAATAAAATTTACAAAAATATGTTTTAAAGGTTTAAGCACACGTGTGACCGCTCGCGTCTTCCTTGTGCTAAAAACCTTTTTCTTCTTCTTTAAATAAAATTTACAAAAATACGTTTTAAAGGTTTAAGCACACGTGTGACCGCTCGCGTCTTCCTTGTGCTAAAAACCTTTTTCTTCTTCCTTAAATAAATTTACATAAAAATTAGGTTTTGAAGGTTAAGTACACGTGTGACCGCTCGCGTCGTCCTTGTGCTAAAAACCTTTTTCTTCTTTTCTTAAATAAAATTTCAAAAATACGTTTAAAGGTTGAACACTCGTGTGATCGTTCGCGTCGTCCTAGTGTTCAATACTTTTCGCTCTTATTTACGTAATATTAAACGAGGGTATGAGTGCTCGTGCGATCGTCCGCATCAGCCTAGCACTCAATACTCTCAAGTTTTCTTAAATAAGTAAATAATGGTATGTGTGCCCGTGCGATCGTCCGCATCAGCCTAGCACTCAATACCCTTAAGTTTTCCTAAATAAGTAGATAACGGTATGAGTGCTCGTGTGATCGTTCGCATCGGCCTAGTGCTTAATAACGTTATCTCTCTTTTCAAAAATAATTAATTAAAAGTATTTAAATATCATTTTAAAGGAATGAGTACTCGTGCGACCGTTTGCGTCGGCCTAGTACTCATTACCTTCTTTTTCTCGAAAATATTAAAAACATAAAAATCTCCAAAAATTAAAAACATCTGCTTTTTCAAACAAACAAACAGTCTTTCAGCTAGAACTACGTAACCCTGATTTCTCATTTTGAATGAGAATACGTAGGAGCAAGGTCAATCCTTGTCGGGCCCAAAAAACTAAAAAATATATTTTGTTTATTTATAATTTTATTTTAGGGGATAGTTAAACATTTTGAAAACCACATCATATTCGCGCATTTAGTTAAAGGTACTGCCTTAGGGCAGGCGTTGTAGGGTGCTAACACCTTCCCTACACATAACCGACTCCCGAACCTAGAATATGGTTTTCGTGGACTGTGTCTTATCATTTTATGGTTTTTCCGTAGTTTTTCAAAATAAACTATGGTGGCGACTCCAAATCTCTTTTTAAAACCCGTTTCTTATTTGGATCGTCGTCCCGTCGCGATTCTGGTTGCGACAGATGGCGACTCCACTGGGGACGCTTAGAGAGTCGAGCCATTTAATTAGATGCGCGAATTTGGTGTAGTTTTGCTTTGTGTTTTTCTTTCCCTTTTCTCTATCTATGCTTGATATTTAGAATAACTGCAATAACTGTGGAATATTGAACCCTAGGGTAGACAATATGTTTATATCTGCCTGGGAATTTTTCTGGTTGTTTTGCAGGTGAGGGTTTGGGTGTGCATAATTTCCTCCCTTCACACACACACTTTTGGCATATCATGAGTGGGGCCCTATACCCGGGTCTGAGCGTAGCTTAGAATTAGAGGAGTTGTGTAGCGGTGTCACTCTGGGATGTACTTCCTGTTTGGCTATCGTGAGAACTCCAGCTAGAGTCTGTTCTCTTCATTTGTGTCTTCACACCTAGTTGATTACTCGACTGTTGTGGAAATGCTATGAAGGGGGCCATAGCTCTAGTAACCTTTGACCTTTAGGTTCAGGGAACCATCCTGGTGAGATTGCATATACTTGACCTTGAAATCAAAGCAGTGAACCTTTGTTAGGGCACGATGGGAGGAATATGTACTTCTGTAACCCTCACGCTGTTCGTTTTTTTTATGATATTACATTTCATACCATGCATGTGTTTTGTTTTGTCATGTTATTTTATTATCATGCATCATATTCATACATCATTTAGTAACATGTTAATTTTAAGGGAAATCACAGGTACCTATTTGACTTCATACGAGATGGATGTTAACACAAGATCCGATGCTACACAGCACACCGACTCTTCCGATTTAAGAAAGAAGTATAGTCTAAGGACCCATGTTGGAAATTTGACCGGGCTAATAAACTTGGGAAAATCTTTTTTGGCTGCTTTGGGAAACGGGGCAATTGAAGACATCCCCAGGATGGTGTCGAATGCTGAAGCAAGCACTCATTTTTGTAACTCACCAGCGGAAATAGAATTGTTTATTAATCATTGTAAATGGTTGGTGGGAGAGATGAAATCTTTCATTGCCCGGGCGCGGGATTGATGTACATCAGAATTATGCGTTTTGTTCCTTAGACTATGTAATGGATCAAATTTCCTTTAAATGAAAGATAAGGGATGTTTGTTTGGTATCGGCTTGTGTTAATTTTCCATTGGTATTGTCATCGTTATCCTGTGATTTCCACTTACCACTAGCATGCATCATGTTTTCTTTTGTTTTGCATCCTTATCTAATTTAATTTAATAAAAAATAATAATCAGCAGTACAAGTGAGAAAACAACGGCAAATTTTACACGACATCCGTACAGGACCAGAGCTAACTCGAAGGTCATGGAGAATTGGGAGCAGTCACACGAATCTATTAAGGCCGATGTCAACCAGTTGAAGGATCAGATGGCCCAGATTTTGGCGGCTCTCGAAGCCCTGAAGACTACGGGAGGGGCGACGCCTGCGCAAGTCGAGGGAAGTGCTCAATATTACCCTCCGGTGTTCAGTTCTGGGAGCCAATCTGTTCCGTTCCCAATATATGGATTACCTCCAGGTTACACCCCACCTGTGGGAGAATACACAGAAGGGGAGCAGGCTTCATTCTCTTTCCCTACCACTGTCAACATACCGCCAATCAGTATTCAGGGACCTGTTGTAATGTCCGCACCCATGATAAATGAAGGAATGCATGCAAGCATGTCTGATGGAATACGAGTAACTCCGGTGCCGCCTGTGATTACCGGAGAGGGCTTTTCTACAGGGGCTGCACCACATACCTCGTTTCAGGGGGTAATTAGTAATGTTGACGGGGCGAAAGATAAACTGGAGAGCCTAGAGGCAAGATTGAGGGCTGTGGAGGGGTATGAAAGTTATGGATTTGGGGATGTTTCTAGATTGAGCTTGGTTCCTGGCGTCAAAATTCCACATAAGTTCAAGGCGCCAGATTTTGAGAAGTATAAGGGAAATACATGCCCAAAGAGCCATCTAACCATGTTTTGCAGAAAGATGGCTGCATATGCTTATGATGAGCAGCTGCTCATCCATGTTTTTCAAGATAGTTTGGCTGGAGTGGCGTTAAATTGGTATACCCATTTGGAGCCGGCTCGAATTCGTTGTTGGGCGGACTTGGCTGATGCTTTTGTGAAGCAGTATATATACAATACACATGTTGCACCAGATCGTTTACAGCTGCAAAATATGTCAAAGAAGGACAACGAAACTTTTAAGGAGTATGCCCAACGGTGGAGAGAGTTAGCTGCACAAGTCGAACCACCTTTGTATGATAGAGAAATGGTGGCAATGTTTGTGAACACTCTCCAGCCGCCATTTTACGAGCACATGGTCGGGAACGTGTCTGCCAATTTCGCTGATATCATTATAATAGGCGAAAGGATAGAAATTGGGGTTAAAAGTGGGAAAATTGGATACAGTTCGCCCGCATCTGCAAATTACAAAAAAAACAATTTCAATGCGGGAAAGAAGAAGGAAGGGGATGTGCATGCGGCATCGGCAATGCCTGTATGGAGAGGTCAAGCTCCCGCTCATAGCTTCCGACCATACTTGGGGCAACCCCCTCTTGCAGCTAATGCGGCGTTCACTCATCAAGCCAGGCCTCAACAACAACAAGGGTATTATCAACCGCCATTGCTCCCAACTGATACTTGGAGGGCTGGGGGAATTGCAGGTCCAAATCAGAATGCGGGCCAAAATACTTACCCAAGAAGGAACCAATTTGTTAATTTCACCCCTATCCCTACAACTTACACAGAATTGTTACCCCAACTCGTCCAAAGGGGTTTGGTTGCTATTTGTCCAATGAAGCCCATGCAACCTCCGTATCCCAGGGGTTATGATGCAGAGGCCAAATGTAGTTACCATGGGGGAGGTGTTGGTCACTCAACTGAGAGGTGTCTGGCTTTTAAACACAAAGTACAGACTCTAATCGACTCTGGGTGGTTAAAGTTTCAAGAAGATAAACCCAGCATTGAGACTAACCCACTATCTGGGCATGAGAGTGCCTCGACAAATGCCATCGAGGATGGAAAACATGAGTTGATAAGGGACGCGGGTGGAATCCGAAGTTCCAGAAAGTTTATCTTCAAGGCGCTGATAAAGGTGGGCCTTTTAAAAGGTGATTATGACGAGGATGTAACATGCGCGCTTCATCCGGATGATGGGCACTCTATTGAGGAATGTGGTGAATTTGAGAATGTTCTGCAAGACCTGCTGGATAGGGGTTTGATGCAAGTATGCTACAAGGATAAGGAGGGGGAAGTGTTTACACAGATTGGTGGAGAATCCGACGTAACTCTGCCTGAGCCGTTGGTGATCCATTTCACTAGAACCACCCCTGTGCCAGAGGCTGAAGAAAAGTTGTCTGTCATCATCCGAGCGCCGTCTCCCTTTCCTTACAAAACGGGAAGGCTGATGGAAGAAAGGAGAGAGTGCGGTCTAGCTCGTGTAGAAAGGCGTGAACCCAGGGTGGAAAAGATTCGTATTCGTGACATCAGGGAAAAATTTCGTAGTGCTGGTTGGATCAACACGGGCCATATAACAGCCATGGAGGATGAAGATAGCTTTGAATGCTCAAGTTTCGTGCGGGCCGGCTCCCCAGATGCACCACTCAACAATTGGAACTCTGAGTTTACCCGTGATGCTTAATTTGAATAAAATGTAATAGTTTTAATTAATCCTATAGCTTCACCCGGGGCTTTAGGATTCATGACCTACGGGTTGACGTTTAGTTTTGTGCTCAGCGTGATAATCGAATCGTGTTTGTTTTTATCATCATTCCGCATTAGTCATCTTTTTTCCTTTTTTATTTATTCCTTTTTTTTCATAAATTTAAATAATGCAGACGTGACAATGAAAGTTTTGAAAATAACAATGTCGATATTCCTAATTTTGAATACCCTATCGATAATACGGAAGATGATTATGAGGATAATCCGGAACCCTCTCCAGAGCTCTTGAGATTAGTGGAACAAGAGTCTAAAGAGATAAAACCCCATCTGGAAGAGGTTGAAGTACTCAACTGGGGAGAGGAAGAAGAGAAAGGAAGTAAAAATCGGTACTGGCATGAAAAAGGAAGTGAGGAAAGGGTTGCAAGCCCTATTGAAGGAGTTTAAGGATGTGTTCGCTTGGTCTTACAATGACATGCCAAGTTTGGATACCAATATTGTGCAACACAAGCTCCCACTTAAACCGGAATACCTTCCAGTCAAGCGAAGAACTAAGAAGAATGAAAAATGCATTCGACAAAAGGGTGCATCCCAGAGAATTCCACGAAGGTGAGCTGGTGTTGAAGATGATCTTGCCTGTACAAAAGGATCATAGAGGCAAATGGACCCCGAATTATGAAGGGCCATTCGTAGTGAAGAAGGCATTTTCTGGTGGGGCACTAATTCTCACAAGGAAGGATGGAGAGGAGTTACCATTACCGGTTAATTCGGGTGCAGTCAAAAAGTTTTACACATGATGATTCCGTGATAGGGGATCAATATTAAGGGATATTGACATGATCTTTATAGTTTGTTGTACTCTGTGTTATTTCATTCAATAAATACTGCATGGTTTCATTCATAATTTTTGTTTGCACGCTTCTTGAAATATTGCATGTCGCGCTGAGCTTTTAGGTAAATAAAGGAAAATAAAGGTAATGATAATTAAGCACACATGAGTAAAAGCATCACGGGTATATTCGGTTGGCACCAGCTCATTCCTGAGGGATGTCGTGAAAGACTAAAAAAGGAGAGAATAAAAATGCACATGTTGAATTCATTGTCAATTAGGTTGTCTAGGGCATAGTACGTTCAAAAAAAAAAAAAAAAAAAAAAAAACAATAACTAGAAATGGCAAAGATGCAGAGTCTTCTCCTGATTCAGAGTTTCGGGGGTAACCTGTGTTCGTTTCTCGTTAAAGCATCCGCTTTCTTATTGCGTGAACCCCTAACCTTTTCATTTTCCCTTCAAAACAAAGGATTGTCGTGGATATAACACTGGGGCAGTTGTCATCATTGTACACATGCCCAATGATCCGCGATCGGGGAGCAAAAATTAAAAAAAAAAAAAAAAAAAATTGAAAAAATGAAGTCGATGTGTCAACTGCTACAGAATTTCGTCTCATGGTTAAGGTTGTGGAAAGCAAGTCAAGCAAGCTTCAGGATGACGTGTGGCCGTTTTCTTTATCCAAATGATAAAAGAGGTTTAATCAATTGCACCCACTTTGAGCCGTAAGTCGTAATCATTTTTCATTACCCTAGACAAGAATCATTAGCATATCGACGTCAACTCAAAAACATACATCATAAGCATCCAAAGTTGAGGAGGAAATCTCTAAAAAAAAAAAAAACAAAACAAAAATGAAAAGGAAAGTATCATAAGGGACCACAGCAGGGGCAACAAAAAGAACGATCCACAAGGAAAGAAAGAAAAAAAAAACAACAATAAAGGATGCCTGAAGTTCAAATCTCTAAAGACAGTTGACTAGGCACCTTGCAAATGATTCTTGTTTAAAAACTTTAACCGTCAAACACTTATTTGGGCCTTCATTATCCATTTCTTTCATAACCCGTTTGCCTTTTAGCCACGTTACAAGCCGATTAAAGTCCACGCCGACTGAAGATTGTTCGTCCTGGTCTTTCTTACGAACTTAACTCTGGGAAGGAATGATGTGGTGATTGATATCATCACTTGAAGAAAAGAAAGGACATTGAAAATGAAAAGTGAAAATACAATGTAAAGTCTCCCCGTCAATCGTCATGTCAAGAAGGAACCCTCAACTGGGGCAATCCTTCCTACCCAAACCTTTTCACCTCCCCAAATCGTACTTACTGTGCACAACAAAATTGGGGCAGTCCTGTGGGCCCTACATGTTTTTATGTTAACCATACCTCCCCAGATGAGGAGAACACAAATGTTAGCTCCACATACAATCATTCAGCTATCTAATTTTCGTCCCTATTTTTCCCTCACCTTCTCGGGTTCAGGCCAAATTGGATTGCAGGAAGCGATAAAGAGAACTTGAGCTCATGGTTACACCCTTCTCTTTCTCATTAGAGGGCTCACTGTCTCCTGAGATTTTATGATTACGTTTTGAACGTACATTAGGTTTGATGACAATGTTGACAATGAGTTTCAAACATGGGCAGTCTAATTAAGAGAGAGTGGCAAAAAAAAAAAAAAAAAAAAAAACAAAAAAACAAAAAAACAAAAAAACAAAACAAACCAAAGGTTTCATGTGTTTATTCATTCATGCACCCTCATGACATTACATCATACATTTCATAATAAGCAAGGTATTTTGTTTGAAAAATCCTTTAGGCACAAGAGAAGTTGTGAAAAGGTTAATACAACATTTGCTTTTAAGTTTATTCAATGTTTTGCTAAGTGTTTACCAACGTTTCAGAAAGTTTCAAATCCAAGTTTTCTTCTGCGATACCGACCCTCTGCTTCGCAATGGTCAAATTCAAGTTTTCTCCTACGATATTGGCCCTCTGCAAGGCATTGGTCGAATCCAGTTTTCGCTTTATGGCCCTCTGCTAAGCAATGGTCTAATCCCATCTCGTTGTTGTATTACTGGCCATCTGCTCGGCAATGGTCAATTTCAGCTCGTTGCTCTGTATTGTTGACCCTCTGCGTGGCAATGGTCGAATTCAAATTTTTCTCCTACGATATTGGCCCTCTGCAAGGCATTGGTCGAATCCAGTTTTCGCTTTATGGCCCTCTGCTAAGCAATGGTCTAATCCCATCTCGTTGTTGTATTACTGGCCATTTGCTCGGCAATGGTCAATTTCAGCTCGTTGCTCTGTATTGTTGACCCTCTGCGTGGCAATGGTCGAATTCAAGTTTTTCTCCTCTGTTATCGGCCCTCTGCATGGCAATGGTCGGATTTAAATTTCCGTTCTGTGAGTTTGGCCCTCTGCGAGGCAATGGTCAAATCCAGGTTTTAGTTTTCTGTTATTGACCCTCTGCATGGCAATGGTCGGATTTAAATCTCTGTTCTGTGAGTTTGGCCCTCTGCGAGGCAATGGTCAAATCCAGGTTTTAGTTTTTTGTTATCGACCCTCTGCATGGCAATGGTCAGATTTAAATTTCTGTTCTGTGAGTTTGGCCCTCTGCGAGGCAATGGTCAAATCCAGGTTTTAGTTTTCTGTTATTGACCCTCTGCATGGCAATGGTCAGATTTAAATTTCTGTTCTGTGAGTTTGGCCCTCTGCGAGGCAATGGTCAAATCCAGGTTTTAGTTTTCTGTTATCGACCCTCTGCGTGGCAATGGTCGATTTTAAATTTCTGTTCTGTGAGTTTGGCCCTCTGCGAGGCAATGGTCAAATCCAGGTTTTAGTTTTCTGTTATCGACCCTCTGCATGGCAATGGTCGGATTTAAATTCCTGTTCTGTGAGTTTGGCCCTCTGCGAGGCAATGGTCAAATCCAGGTTTTAGTTTTCTGTTATCGACCCTCTGCGTGGCAATGGTCGATTTTAAATTTCTGTTCTGTGAGTTTGGCCCTCTGCGAGGCAATGGTCAAATCCAGGTTTTAGTTTTCTGTTATCGGCCCTCTGCATGGCAATGGTCGGATTTAAATTTCTGTTCTGTGAGTTTGGCCCTCTGCGAGGCAATGGTCAAATCCAGGTTTTAATTTTCTGTTATCGACCCTCTGCATGGCAATGGTCGGATTTAAATTTCTGTTCTGTGAGTTTGGCCCTCTGCGAGGCAATGGTCAAATCCAGGTTTTAGTTTTCTGTTATCGGCCCTCTGCATGGCAATGGTCGGATTTAAATTTATGTTCTGTGAGTTTGGCCCTCTGCGAGGCAATGGTCAAATCCAGGTTTTAATTTTCTGTTATCGACCCTCTGCATGGCAATGGTCAGATTTAAATTTCTGTTCTGTGAGTTTGGCCCTCTGCGAGGCAATGGGCAAATCCAGGTTTTAATTTTCTGTTATCGACCCTCTACATGGCAATGGTCAAATCCAGGTTTCAGTTTTTGTTACTGATACTTTACTTAACATTGGTCGTTTGGCATCGGGACTTGAACCATTTTGTTTGTTTTCTTTCATGATTGAAACCCGGACAAAATTAGTGTCTTTATCTTTACTTAGCTTTACTTAAATAATAAGAAAAAATTAAATTTTCATATTATTTAGTAATATCTAAGTAAAGAGGGGCAGCTGTCAACACTCAATTTTGTCCGGGTTGAAAAAAGAAGTGTTTTTATTGGTTTTTTTTATTTTTTTTATTTTTTTTTACCTTTTTGTTTAATTTATTTTTATGTATTTAGATTTTTGCTTTTAATTCAATTTCTACTTTTCTTATCTTCAATTTTGTTTTAATAGAGTTAATAATTAAAAAATTAAAAAATGAAATTAAAACTGAAAATAAATAATAAATAAAAAAAAAATTAAAAAAAGGGGGAAAAATAGAAAACGTGGGAAATGGGTATGTGAGACGTGTCTGGGGGGAGGGGGACCAGGTGGTTAGAAAGGAATATTTCCCAAGATTTTGGGGGGGGATTTTGTGGGGATCAGAGAAAGAGAATAGAAAGGAAGAGGGCATACGGGGGACCTTGGTCTGGGGATCATCATCCAGATTCACCATTTTTACCTGAAGAAAAAGATAGACGCCAGCAAAAAGGAGGAGAAAAAAAAAATTCATTGGAGACGCAAGGTTGGCAGTGGCAATTGAAAGGTAAATAATATCTAACACTCCTTGTTCTACTGAGCGGGTTACTGGTTCATGAGCATATCTCCGATTGTTGTTAAATTTGTATATGAATATTGTTGAATGCACTGGATATTTGTATATGCTCATTATCACCAAACATCTTCAATCTTCACCTCCAACACTTGATTTCCAATATCCATGATCATCTTCATTCACTGCTGCATATTCCATCCATCATACACCTCATGACCACGGTCCATTATCTTCATCCCTCTCCTCTTCATTTCCAGCTTCAACACCTTATACCACGGCCTGACCTCAAACTCCTTGACCCACTCACCCTTAACCATCCCAACCTCACTGCCTAGCCTCCACTAGGCTCCCATCATCATCTCGCCAACCCATTTTTACGTATGATCTTCCTAGAGTTAGTAGAGATCTCACACAGAGCACTACGAAGAGTCATCCCAGGGAGTGCGTTTTCGTCATTCACGAGAAGGGAAAGAGAGAGTTGAACGCCGCAACCGGCGGTAGCTCCGGTGGAGTGTGGTGTCGCTGGCGACGTCGAGACTAATAGAAGGTGGTGGCGCGGTGGCTGGTTCGGAGGCATAGTAGTGCATATGCGAAGGAGGTGGGGAAGCAGAACTTGGCCGCTGTTAAGGGCGCTACGATGTTGAGTTCCGGCGGCCTGGGCTGTGAGGGAGGTGGCCGAAGAGGTAGACGGAGATGCGGCGCAGGGAGGTAAACCCGTCCCTGGGTTGGCGTTTTCGAAGCGAGGAGTTCAGGTTGTCACCGGCGAGGCCAAGTCGTGGTCTTGGCAGAGGTGGCGGTGGCTGGTTCCAGCCGAGGTGGCGGCAGCGTGCCTCCCAGATTTAGGGTTTTCCTGGTCAGAGAGAAAGAAACTTGGGTCTATGGAGAGTGTGTGAGATAAGAGAGGGAGCTTACGGGAGGGTGTTGGGTCTGAGTGGGTGAGGAATGAGAGCGGGAAGGTAGAACCCCTAGGAAATTCTAGGTTAGAAACCATTCAATTGGGCCAGGCCCAAAATTTAAACGTACGTCCAGGAACCTTTGGCCTTTTTCGAACGTTCGTCATCCCTCCTCATCATTCCCAACGAACGCTCGTCCATAACGAGCGTTCGTCATCCCTCCTCATCTTCCCAACGAACGCTCGTCCATAACGAGCGTTCGTCATCCAGCCTAATCTGCCCAACGAACGCTCGTCCCAAACGAGCGCTCGTCATTCGTTCGCCATCCAGCCCATATCCTCCCAACGAACGCTCGTTAATAACGAGTGTTCATCATCCAGCCTCATCTTCCCAACTAACGCTCGTAAAAAACGAGCGCTCGTCGTTCATCATCCAGCCTCATCTTCCCAACGAACGCTCGTCCAAACGAGCGCTCGTCGTTCGTCATCCTGCCTCATCATCCCAACGAACGCTCGTCCATAACGAGTATGCGCCATCCAACCTCATTTTCCTAACGAACGCTCGTCCCAAACGAGCGCTCGTCATTTGGCCTCCACTCACCTCATCTACCCAACGAACGCTCATCCCCAGCGAGCGCTCGTAGACTAGCCTCCTCTTCTCAGCGTCCGTTCACTATCTTTACCAATGAGCGCTCGTTATTTTGCTTTCGATCCAAGCGCTCGTTATTTTGCTTTCGTTCAAAACGTCCGTTCGCCACATTTCTTGAATGAGCGCTCGTTATCAAGCTTTCGTTCCAAGCGTTCGTTCGCCATTTCCATAACGATCGCTCGTCATTCAGCCTTCGTTCCCAATGTCCGTTTGTAATTTCAACAACGTCCGTTCGTTTTGTCTCTTAACGAACGCTCGTCATTTCAACAATGTTCGTTCGTCCTCTCCTTGCGAACGCTCGTCATTTTGTGCCCTTTACAACGTCCGATATCTTCCCCAACGAACGTTCGTTTCTTGCAACGAACGTTCGTCGTTTCAGTGCACATTTTTAAACGTCCGTCCGTTATGTTCCTCAATGGACGTTCGTCCTCTCCCCCAACGAACGTTCGTTCTTTACCTAACGAACGCTCGTTATTCTGATACTGTCCCCAACGTTCGTTCAACCTCTCCCATTTCTTTTTTTTTTTTGTTTTGTTTGTTTATTTTATTTCTCTTTATTGTCTTATTTTATTCTGTTTATTTATTTTAAATATCTACTTATTTTAAAATATATATTTAATAATACAATATTTATAGTTTAATTAAAAAAAATTTTACAAAAATATATAAAGGTTTAAGCGCACGTGTGACCGCTCGCGTCGTCCTTGTGCTAAAAACCTTTTCTTCTTCTTTAAATAAAATTTACAAAAATATGTTTTAAAGGTTTAAGCACACGTGTGACCGCTCGCGTCTTCCTTGTGCTAAAAACCTTTTTCTTCTTCTTTAAATAAAATTTACAAAAATACGTTTTAAAGGTTTAAGCACACGTGTGACCGCTCGCGTCTTCCTTGTGCTAAAAACCTTTTTCTTCTTCCTTAAATAAATTTACATAAAAATTAGGTTTTGAAGGTTAAGTACACGTGTGACCGCTCGCGTCGTCCTTGTGCTAAAAACCTTTTTCTTCTTTTCTTAAATAAAATTTCAAAAATACGTTTAAAGGTTGAACACTCGTGTGATCGTTCGCGTCGTCCTAGTGTTCAATACTTTTCGCTCTTATTTACGTAATATTAAACGAGGGTATGAGTGCTCGTGCGATCGTCCGCATCAGCCTAGCACTCAATACTCTCAAGTTTTCTTAAATAAGTAAATAATGGTATGTGTGCTCGTGCGATCGTCCGCATCAGCCTAGCACTCAATACCCTTAAGTTTTCCTAAATAAGTAGATAACGGTATGAGTGCTCGTGTGATCGTTCGCATCGGCCTAGTGCTTAATAACGTTATCTCTCTTTTCAAAAATAATTAATTAAAAGTATTTAAATATCATTTTAAAGGAATGAGTACTCGTGCGACCGTTCGCGTCGGCCTAGTACTCATTACCTTCTTTTTCTCGAAAATATTAAAAACATAAAAATCTCCAAAAATTAAAAACATCTGCTTTTTCAAACAAACAAACAGTCTTTCAGCTAGAACTACGTAACCCTGATTTCTCATTTTGAATGAGAATACGTAGGAGCAAGGTCAATCCTTGTCGGGCCCAAAAAACTAAAAAATATATTTTGTTTATTTATAATTTTATTTTAGGGGATAGTTAAACATTTTGAAAACCACATCATATTCGCGCATTTAGTTAAAGGTACTGCCTTAGGGCAGGCGTTGTAGGGTGCTAACACCTTCCCTACACGTAACCGACTCCCGAACCTAGAATATGGTTTTCGTGGACTGTGTCTTATCATTTTATGGTTTTTCCGTAGTTTTTCAAAATAAACTATGGTGGCGACTCCAAATCTCTTTTTAAAACCCGTTTCTTATTTGGATCGTCGTCCCGTCGCGATTCCGGTTGCGACACCTTGTTTCTATGCTAGATTTAAAGTTAGTTGGTTTAAAGTCTCACGATTTTCATGTCTTAATGCAAAGACTTTTACTAGTAGCTATTCGAGTCATATTACATGGTTCTATTAGAGGTGTTCTTACACGTTTGAGTTTGTTTTTAACATTATTTGTAAGAAAGTTATTGATCCTCGACTGTTAGATAATTTTCAAAATGAGGCCATTAGACTATTGTGTCAATTAGAAATGTATTTCCCACACTCATTTTTTGATATCATGGTTCATTGATAATTAATCTAATGAGAGATACATGAATGTATTTCCCACACTTATTTATGATGTTTAGATTCAATATTGATTGGAATATTCAATTATGGAGTGCGACATTGTAGAAGAAGCCATTGAGTTCGACTCAAGTTATATGCTAAGTTGTGAACCAGTAGGGCTTCCAAAGAATAGACATGAAGGTAAATGTGATGTTAAGGGTGTTTGAGGAGTGAAGATTGAAAGTGTTAGTAGAAAAGAAGTTAATCAAGCTCATTTGTACATCTTTAACAACACAAATGATTTTATTCCTTACATTTCGTAACACATTGATGAAATAAAGTCTGCACACCCATAGATGAGTGAAAAATGGTCACTTCATAAACATAATAGAACTTTCTTAACTTGGTTTAAGAAAATGATTTACATGAATCCAAATGTTTGAGAGTCTATATAGGTTAGGTCGTGGACCTAACACCAATGTGGTCACATACGACGAATACTAAATAAACAATTATTGTTTCTATTCAAAGCTGGAAGATGACAAAAGTAGGATGTACACTTTGCTAGTTCTAAGGATAAAAATCCAATTACAACATTCATGAGTTATTTCGAATTAATAAAAGAAATATGAGAAGTTAACTATGTCAGTTTTAGAGATAGAGTTTTCGAGTGTAAATGGGTTGACAAGAATTCTAGTGTGGTGACAGATGACCTCAAGGTCACTTTGGTGGACCTTAACAAGATGAGTTACATCGATAAACCATTTATTACGTCTATTCAAGTAAGATAAATATTTTGTCACTGATCCAGCGAATTATAAATGGTTAGTGGTATTGGAAGGTAGAATCATGCACGTAAATGATGATGAAGACTCTTGAGATATACTTGAGACAATGTCTTTCTCATTAAGAACCATTGAAAATAAGGTTGATGACGTAGCTGATAAAATCCATGCAATTTGAAGTGATTATAACAAAGTCATATGAGGAAAAACAATTCCCTAATAGGTGTTTTTTTATTATTTTTGCCACATTTACAATTTCTTTATTTTGTCTGTTCTAAATGTATAGAAATAATTTGTTTTTTTCATCATGTATAATTTACTAACATTGTGTTTTTAGGTATGACAAGCTCCAAATTAAGAAAGAGTGGATATGGTAGATCCGTGACTTGGTTACCTGATTTCACATCCTATCAGATTGCCATGAAGATGTTGGTTGATGAAGATTGCTTTAAGGAGGCTCCTTCAACATAAGATGATCTCGATGATGAGTTGATGAAGCTTCTTCAAAGAGGTAGACTCCATGATGATCAATGAAAGTACTGGAAGAAAATAAAGATGAAGAGATGAAGATCTTGGTGTTGTATGGTCTTGGTAGATGTTCCTCTACGAGGTTAGGTGTTGTATGGTCTTGGTAGATGTTCCTCTACGAGGTTAGGCCAACCATGAAGGAGGAGGAATGAAGAAGTCTAGAAGAAATATCCATGAAACCTATAAATAGAAGATCTCTCAAGAAGAAAATCAAGAGGATAGCTTAAAAGAATATAAAAGAAAAGCTTACAACGATATATTCATCCTAAAAAGAAGAGAAAGAGCTCAAGAAAAAAAATACATTTGAGCTGTAGAAAAGAAAAGAGAAGAGAAAAAGAAAGAGATACTCTCAAGCTTCATTGTCATATTGCTTACCATTGTAAGAGAGAAGAGAGAAACTACTGTGGGTGTGTAGACTGTTTTGTACTGTACTCAAATCCTCTGTGTGAGAGAAATAGTCTGAAGTACTTGTAAGCAATTGTTGATTCGAATTCTGCAGAGAATTAAAACAGTTATAACTAAACTCTATTTGAGTTGAAGAATCTTGGCAATGTTGCTAAGTACTTCCAAGCTTTATATTTATGAACTTACAAGCTAAATGATTATAACTAAACTCTATTTGAGTTGAAGAATTTATGTAAACCTTCAATCCCTAGGTGTGTCTTTTCATCCGCTCGGTGAAATGCAGTTATGGACGTCCATACCTCCTCATTCAACTTAAGATTAACTCCTTTAACTCTAGAACATAAGATGTCATCAACAATCTTAAGATTTGCATATAATACATTGACTAAATATGGATACCAAACACCATCGAATTCTAATAAAGTCTTGAAACCTTGGTGCTTCAACCAATCTTGAAAGCTAAAGCCTCCTCAAAATTATTATTCCAAAGTCATATATTAGAGTAATTTGACTTGTATCATAGCAGAATTTGATTAATATAGTAATGATAATGTCATGGTACTAAATGCTAAGTATGTCAAGTGATCTTTGCAATGTTTAAACCAAGTATGATTTACAAATCTAAACATTGAAATTACCATGTATTATGTAGCAGAAAACATGATAGATGTACTAGCAACGTTGCAGCAGAGTAATAAGTGCATAAATATAGTCAAAATGATGCATATTACACTTTATACCATGGTATTCAATGTGAATTTGTGCTATATGCAACAAATAACATGAATTTTACTCAAAACATGAATTTAATACAATCTTAGACTTGTGCAGCAGACCAAAAATGCAGCTAGATGCACATTAAAACAGAGTTTGTCACATAACCGATTACATTATTGATTTAACATATTAAATTCTACAATAATGGCCATTTAATATATTTTAATTTGTTAAAAAGTGCAGTAATGGTCTGAACAAAACATAATGATGTCTGAGTTTATTTCACTCAAGTTTTGATATGAAAAAACATCTTTCACTATACTGAATCATGTTAGTAGCTTAAGAACAAGTATGTAAAGTAGTTTTTGCTACTATGCATGAATATTGCATAACAATGAGTATTGAGTCATATTACCAAGTGCTAAAGAACAAACTTACCATACTATAAGAGGACAAACTTGATAGTCCAATATATTTAAGCAAGAATAAATCAGTTCACTCAATCATACATGATAGTTAGTATCAATTTGAGTTGGCACAACTTTCAAACACAATTCTTTCTGTTTTAATCGATTATCAAACTTATGTAATCAATTATATTGACACTTAATCATATTAGTCATCCATTTGCCATCCTTAACAGATTATGTTACTTATATAACATATTATGATTTTCTCTCTGTTTTAATAAGTTATGTAACTTATATAATCGATTATAACAGAGTGATTTGCTCCTGTTTAGCTTTCTAAGTGTTCAGGCTAAATCTAACCGATTATTATACTTATGTAATCGATTATTTATACTAGATTTTTGATTTGTTTTAGTCTTGATTCACTTATCATTAATGAATTCAAACATCTAGCACTAACATAGTAAAAATATAAGCAATTGTTATGCCATTTTGTTGTGCAAGAAACCATTTAAGCAATTTAGCTATTCATCACAATTTACAAAAAAAAATTAAAAAACTAAAAAAAATGTCAAATAAATATAAATATAAAGACTTATGTGTCTAAATATATATATTTTAACAACAATTCTACATAACACAATTCTCAACACCTTTGTCCTCTTTAAGGCGGTTCGCAAGCTTAACTTTTCCGAGCTATATAATAGACAAATGAAATAGTTCATGCATACAATAGATTTGCAGGAAAAAAAATTACTCACTGCTTCTGGATAAAAAGAACTTCAAAATAGTTGTTTTTTTTATAAAATTAAATATCTTTTAGGATATTAAATTTGATAAAGAAATCCATGCATTAAAAATAAATAAAACTGGAGTGATAAAAGTAACCACAGGAACGACATTAAAAAGGGAAGTAGCAAATGTTGCTGATACCCACGCCAGGAAGAGGTGAGAAGTAGAAAATAGAAGTCAAATTTTCTTTCTTGAAAAATGTCAAATACAACTTAAGAATCTCCAAGTGATGAAATTTTTCAAACTTAAAATCAGTCTTTTAGGACGAGTATGTGTAAATATTAATGTTTTAGGACATTTTTAATATATATTAGATAATTGGACTTAAAGTTGTATTTTTCTTTTAATTATTAGTTGTTAGGTTAGTTGAGTGAATTTATAGAAACAGAAATAGGATGTATTAGATTTTCATAGTCTAGCTTATTTTAGTATAGACTTAACCTAATTTTCGTCTTACCAAGGGTAATCTAGTTAGCTCGTTAATAAGAGGATAGTATATTAGTTTCTTTTTGTTGATTTTAGTTTAGGACTTTATCAAGTTTTTACTTTTTTTTATTCGTTCAAAAAGACCATATCCTTTCTAATAGCAAGTTACTTACACTAGTGCAGAAAGGGGAAACAACACCGGTTCTTTTGGGCCATAGACAGCGGTTTCTGAACCGAGACATATCTAGGCGAGATAAAAAGTGATAGCCTATTTGCCTCGGTTCTTGGACCGAGGCATAAAAAGACAGAATTTTGACTCGGTTGAAAGTTAACCGAGGCCGTAGGTTCTTTTGTTTTTATTCCAACGGTCTCATTCATGTGCACCAGCATCCACTCTACTCTTCTCATACTCTAGTGCTGCACATTTCCTTTTTGTCATTTTCCATGTGCCCTTGCTGCTGTTGTCCATCACGTACACACATTTCTGCTGGACATTCTACTCATTTCTTTTTGGACACCATTGTTTGCTGGCCGAAGCTGGAGCTGGAGCGTGAAGTGTAGTGTGCTTGACTTCCACCATGCCGCCACACTCCTTCTTCTTCTCCACGGGACACTCTTCTTCTCCAAAGTTGGCGGCTGCTCTCCCTTCTTCAATCACCATTCAAAAACATCATCAACCAGCCGCTCCATCTTCTTCTAGCCGCTCCATCTTCTTTTGTAATTGATCAGGAGCAATCCAGAACAGAGAACAGATAACTGATTTCAAAATTAACATACCCAATTGAACATCAGAAAGAGCAATTTTAACATACCCAATTCAATTCAAGATCATAAGGAGCAATCCAGAACAGATAACTGATTTGAACATACCCAATTGAACAGATAACTGATTTTAACATACCCAATTCAAGAGCATCCACTCTCCGAGCTGTCTTCGCACTCGTGTAAGCCGCACACCTTCTTTGCATCTTCTCTGCATACCCAATTCAAGCATCTTCTCTGCACTCCCTCATTCCGATCATCGCCACTACACGAACCTTCAAAGTGTCCGGAACCTTCACATGTGCCACCTCCACAAACCCCTCTCTGCTTCCACACCTGGACAAATTGCTCTTCCGCATGCAACCACCCCGACCCATCTTGAAGAAACCACTCCCTCTCAGACCTCGGTTCGAACCCCGACAAACAGTCGCACCGCTTGAAGGTTGATGCCTCCCCTTCTCGCAGAAACGCCATCGCTGTAGGACGTCCTCGTCGCGACCTCGCCGCCACCTCGTCACGACCTCGCCGCCACCTCGTCGCGCTTGCCGCCAACATTGAGTCTGTCGTGGTGAAGAAAGAGAGAAGAAAGAAGATGGAATTTAAACCCTTTTAGAAACCCCACCGCTGCAGAAACGCCATCGGTCCAGGATCCCCTCGCCGCGACCTCGCCGCCACCACATCGCCACCTCGTCGCGGCCTCACTGCGGTCTCGCTATGACCACGCCGCAACCTCGCTGCGATCTCGCCGCCACCTTGCTGCCACCTCGCCGCCACCTCGCCGCCACCTCTCCATGCCTCGCCGCACTCGCCGTACTCGCCACAGGCGCCGTACTCGCCACACTCGCCGCACTCGTCTGCCGTGGTGAAGAAGCTTTATGCTGCTTCTGGGTTTCGTAGAGGATGCTGCTTCTGGGTTTCGTAAAGGAGAGAAAAGAATGGACCCAAGTCGAAATTAGGGTAAATTACCCTTTTGATTTCGGAATATGCCTCGGTTGGTGAGAGGACCGAGGTAGTTGGACAATTTCAAAAAATTACAGGAATAAATTACAGGAATATGCCTCGGTTTTGCTTTTAACCGAGTTAATTTTGCTTTTATGCTTCGGTTCTTTTGTAACCGAGGCGTATAAATTCGTCAAAATTTCAAAAATGCCACCACCTCTATATATGCCTCGGTTTTCTTAAAACCGAGACGTATAACCCGTTTTCATATCTCTTATTTGCACTAGTGTTAGTTCTTTAGATATTCATTTTAAACATTTCTATGATAATCTTCTCTCATGAAAATTCTTCCAACTTTTAATAAGCTTCGATGCAACAAAAGCTATAAATGAGCAACCAGTTTTGGAAGTGGCCAGTGCAACTAAAGCTAGAATTAAATCTGATCAACTTGCACTTGAAGGGAGAAGGCCGTGAGCTGAAGCTTATGCCAAATGACCATTAAAAGGTTGAACCAAGCTGTGGTGACCTAATGTTTCAAGTTAAGGACTCCAATGAACAATTTGAAGAGCTGGAGCAACCTATCACATCCAGTAAATGAAGACAGATTCACTTGCTAGACTTGCTACTCGCTGGACAAGATCAACCAAATGCACTGGACAGAGGAATTTACATTGAAGTCTACCTACTGTAGGAAGTCCTTTTAACCTGTACTTGTAGGTTAAACCATGTTTATAGGTAACTAGCTATAAGTAGTGAAATCTGTAACAGTGTGGAGTTCGGGAGATTTGTCTACGAAGCTTGGGCAAAGAAGGAAAGATTCAAAGTTGCTGAACAAGGAGAGCTAGAGACATACCTTTTAACAGCATTTAGTAGGATCATTTATTTATTTTGTCATAATTTAAGAAAAAAAAAAACGCTGTATAATTGTATATAGCTTACTAAGTATTTAATATAATGCATGCAAAGATTGTTCCATATATTTCAATAAGCTATAACTATTCACAAAATGGTTTTGTGCAAGGTAGAGAAACATGAGAGGCTGCATCTAACTACATCTGAAACTATACATTTTTTTAACAAAAAAATGGTTGGTCCTCAAGTTTTTGACACACTAAGTTGAAACTCTTATTGTAGTATGGCAAGTATGAAGTGTGCTATTAGGGTTAGGACGTATAAGCTGTTTGCTTAAGTAAAAAGAAAAATAATATTTTCACACACACATCACATTCATCTTGCATTACTGCTCCTTTACATGCATGCCTACATCAATTTCTTTCCACTATTATTTTCAATGTCATTCATTTGATGATCTCACCTATTCCCAAAGATTCATTTAAGAGCCTTTGTTTACAGTGTTGCTATTACTATTCACCTGGTTATTGCTAACATGATCACTCTTATCGTTGGCAGAGACTACAACAACCTCAGTCGTACTTAATTCTGTCTCTGATAACACCAAATCAGTTTGTGGTTTAATTTCTTTGCTTTTACTCCACAGCACCATGTACAAGCCACACACAATTAGCGATGCGCCAAGTACACTGAACATATTAAAAAATAAATAAAAATCAGTCATACACACACTAGAGAAATTAACACGATATAATCTTGTATGCGAGTTTTTTTTTCCTTCTCAGCAATAACACACAATATAGAAGAAGAGTAAAATAGCATAAAGTACATAATTATGATGCTACCTTTTAATTAACTACCAATTCATAAATATATATCGTTTTTTATCTTCTCTATTTAAGGTTTACCACAAGTTACCAACAATTTTACCAAACAAGGTCTAAATGTTTATTAAGTCAAAATATGGTGCAAAAGAAATAGTGTATACCTTCCAAGGTATAGTTTCTCTTGTAATAAGAGGGGAGCAGTGGCAGCCACGAGCACAAGCTCAAGGGGATTGAATACAGATACATATAATGGACCTTTCTTCCGTACACACCATGAAGTGATAATATTCACAAATGCAGTGACTGCAATTCCCTGCCACAGAATTTTAGTTTCCAAATATGAAATATAAGTAAATGGCAAATTTCCATTTCATTTTGGAGTTAGCTAAAGTATGAGAAAAACAAGCGGAAAGAGAGCGCAATAGGTAAAATGTGATGAAAATTGAAAATATGAAGAAAATAAAATAAAAATGATATAGAAATTGAATAATTGTTATTAGCGTACCGAATAGAGTGTCGCCAAAATCCTAATAGCTGAAGGCAACTTCCATTGATTCCAATCTTTTTCAACACAAAGGGCAAAGAGTGTGGCTTGTACTGCCGCCATTGAATTCATTAACGATGTACTTGAGTGGTGGCTTGGATATTCCTTACTCAGCTTAGCCTATATTGTACATTCACAGCTTCAGCATTAATATGTATCCAAAACCACACCAAACACATGCCTACTTGTATTAATTAAAGAAAAAAGGGCACATCATATATATAACATGTCTAAGTACTCAACTTACTAGAATGAGAAAAAAACGAGTCAAGAAAAGTAAACTGATGGGTATAAAAGTTTTCTAATTTTTTATGCTCAAACAATGCTACCTTCTTGAAGGAATACCAAACAAAATTACAGAGTGTGTTAGAGGTTATATATATATAGTAGTTTCTTCATGTTTTTTGGTTTAAATTTAACACGGGTGAAAGGAAGTGTTGGTTTTTAAAGTATAAGAGACAAAAGAATGAAAGGAAAACTGATATATTTTAGAGTGTGTTAAAGGTTATATTGTAATTTCTTCATGTTTCTTGGATTAAATTTAACACGAGTGAAAGGAAGTGTTGGGTTTCAAAGTATAAGAGGCAAAAAAATTAAAGGGAAACTGATATATTTTATTGAGCTTAAGTAATAAATATTTATATTACAGAATTTGTAACTGATTTGAGAAATATCTACTAAACCTAATTAATTAAGTAATCCATAAAATCCTCCTAAGAAATAGGATAGGAATATATTTTTATTTAACTTATTTGACTTCTTCAACCAAATATTGTTTGAGTCACAAAATTCCAACAATCTCTTCCTTGACTCAAAGTCAGCATACACTAAGTTTTTTCATCCTTGACCGTATCATCTAAAGTTCCTTCACTTTTGGAAGTCCCAATTACAATTTCTTGCTTAGTCTTCATGTCCTTACAATCTTCCGCAAATATCTCATTTACTTGTAGTTGTTCTTTTGCCTTTTTTGCATTTTCAGCTTCTGCTTTAGGAAGAGTTGTCGTATGATGTTTTTCTTCCTCTAAATTTTCTAGTTTAATTTGACTTTCACCAACTATAATACCCACTAACACTACTTTCTTGTCATTCAGAGGTGGGGTTCTTTTACGTCTTCTGACATCCATATGTATTAACTGCAACTTGTTTGTTGCTCTCCAAGATTTGTCTTTTGGAAAAGGCAACCTTGTTTGTTTTCCATATTGCAAAGTTGCGCATACGGGTGATTTCTCTTCTAGTTTGGGAAGCCCTTGTACCTGCATATTGTCTTCAACCTTGTGCACAACAAACTGCTCTTCATCAATCAAATTCAAAGCAAAGCTCTTGCCTTTCATTTGAACTCTAAATAATTCTTTATTATCTGAATCTTTAATCATGCAGGTTTTATCTTCAAATAGAAGTTTATAGCCTTTCTCTAGAAGTTTGCCAACACTCAACAAGTTTTGGTCAATTTCAGGAACGTATAGAACATCGGTAATTAATTTCAAACATGTGCAACCTTTGATCGCGATGGTTCCTTTGCCTTTCACTGCTATTTTTGCTCCGTTTCCAATTCTGACATTTGTATTGTAGGTTGCATCAAAATCTTTGAATAATTCTTGATCGTAAGTCATGTGGTTTATGCAACCACTATCAATTAGCCAACTTTCTTTTGATCTTGCAGTAGCAAAGCAAGAAACAACAAAAAGTTCTTCTTCTTTACCCTCTTCAACAACAACTTGTACATTCTCTTGTGTTTTTTATGACTTGCAGATTTTCTCCACATGCCCTAATTGTCCACATTTATGGCATTTCACATCTGGCCTCCACCAACACTTTGTATGTGGATGATTGTTTTTCTTACAAAAAGGGCATGATGGAAAAACATGAGAGGATTTACTATCATTTTTGTGGTTGAAAGACTTACCCTCTTTTTTCAGAAATTTAGTTGCCAAAGTCCCTTCAATATGACATTCTCCTCTCATGAGTCTTCTTTACTCTGGAGCCTCAAGTGCGGTCAAAAGTTCTACCAATGTCATTATCAACAGATCATAACTCTCGGTAATTACTGACGGCTTATAGTTGTCGGTAATTATCGACGGCTAGTCTATTAGTAAATGTTTTTCAACAAGTATTTATTGACGAAATTTTGTACGTTGATAATTCGTCTAAAAGTTGACATCAATGACGAATTTTGATAGTTACCGACGAATATATTATGTTAGTAAATCAAGTTTTTTTTGTAGTGTTTCGCATACCAATCTGAGTACAAAAACAATCTTTTAAGTCTTTGAATTTAAGTTTGTTTAAAGGAAACAAGCTTAAAAAATACATTGTGGCCATTTTACAAATAAAAGACAATTATTTAAGTCCGTTAGTCTCGTAAGAAACTTAAATAATCAGTTTTTAAGTTTGTCGTTGAGTAACAGACTTAAATAGTCCCTTTCCAAGTTTGATCAAAGACCAAAAAACTTAAATAAGCGCATTTTGACATTCGTTGATCGCCCAATAGACTTTAATTGATGTTTTCAAGTCTATTGATTCTACAATGAACTGAGGTTGATGTTTTGACTATCTCAAAATTTTATTTGCAACCTTCCACACACAGATTTACACAACACATAATCAACTCCCTCCTATTCACAACACATTTTCAATTATGCAAAATAGATTTGTTAGCTCCATCTCCTACAACAACAACAACATCCACTTCCAACAACAATGACATAGTGAAAAGCGGACCAAGGGTGACTAGTGTTGGTGTTGACCTAAATCGTGGAACTAAAAGGAGAAGAAGAAATACAATGACAAACCATCATATCTCGCTGATAACTAGCTCCGTTTTAGCTGGTGTTGGGGTTTTAGATGTGTAATGCAGCAATGTCGATGCAGGATGAGGTTAAGCAAAGGAGCTACAATGATTGTGAACGAGAAGCCTTACATAAAGAAGAGGCGCCACTCATGCTTCTAGTAACTCCGGTGATGGTAGAAATTTGATTCCAACAAGTCAACAATGATAATGAATCTAGGAGGGTATAACTCGGTAGTTGAATCTCGTGGAATGGCAAAGAAGAATCTCATTTATTTTGAGGAAGAAAGAGAAGACTTAGGCATGAAAAGAAAATAACCCATATATAGCATCTGTTTTATTTTGAAGACTTGGTCAACAATTGACTTAAAATTTAAGTTTGTTAGTCAATAATAGACTTAAAATCTAAGTTTGTCGAATCTAAGTCTATTTTAAAAAATAGACTTGAAAAACACAAAATAACAAACTAGGAAAGTTTGTTTTGGGGTAGCTATACCCAGTTAATGCGAGGATTCCTCATCAAAATAGAGAAAAAGTTTGAACAATATCCATGAAAACATGTTTATTTGTCATTCCTAGTGACATCTCTTGTGATAGATGTAATTCCCAAGCAATCCATTTATCCATCTTGTCTACAAGACGTGCTTAAAATTCTTTCATTTTACTTCTTCTCTTTATTCTTCAGGTTTAATGCAATAAATCCCACCCTATTATCGTGTGCCTTAGTTGTTTGAAGCATTTGAAGTTCTTTAGTTCTTGTTGAGTTCTAAACTTCCTCCAAGGTAGTAGTTTGTTCCTTTTTGAACAACAAATAATCCTTGAAATGCTCAAACTTCTTATGCAAAAATATTGAGGAACAATAAAACCTTGTCTTCTCCATTTCCTCATTCTTCTTCTTCTAGCTTCATTTGGATATTTTCAAGATCATCTAGAACCTTATTAAAATATGTTAGTTGTTGGACCGTCCTTTTTTATTTTTTCATCATGAGAGAGTATAATTATTGTTTTCAAGACAATCTATGCACTATGATTTCATCATATATAATTATTTGAGCTTCATCTATATTGTTTTAAAAAATCTTTCCTTCATGACTTTATTATGGTGTTGATTTCTTTTTATTGATCATACCAGTCATTTCTTTTTGGTACAGAGAAGATGAAATGTTCACCTTGTCCTTTAGTACAACCTTGTTTTATCAATTCTTAATCGTGACTTTTTCTTCTTTTTTATTTCCATAGATGATACCAGTTGTTGGATTATTTGGAGAGAAAAACATTAATATTTAGATGTAACATGTGTATATATATAAAAGCAAAAGGAAACATATACCTGAATGATGAGCCACACTGAAAAACTGAAGCAACATCCAATACCACTTAGAACACCTATCCATTCTTTTCCATCAGATGCTCTTATCTCATTATTGTCTTTTTTATGCATGAGATTAATGTGAATATTTTTCCAAATATTTATTTCTACCCCTTTGAAGAATGACAACATCATAGAACCGCTAACTCCAATTATCGTTCCCATCACCTTAGCTTTCCCTGCGGTGGTTTGCAAATTTAACTTTTCATAGCTACAAAAAAATCAGAAATCACTACAATACTTTTGAATTCTCTTCCCACAAAAAGTAAAATAGCACATGAGTGTAAAAATTGGTGAGTGGTGACTACCTACCCGCACAGGAAGGAGAGGATAAAAGTGATCACAGGAACCATGTTGAAAATAGCGTTAGCATATGTTGCTGATACCAACGCTATGGCGGTGAAAAAAAGATTTTGGAATAAACTCCCTCTGTTCATTTATATCATCAACAAACATTATTTGAATTCAAGTTATTTTATAAATTAATTTAATAATAAGAACAAAGAGGTGAATGCTGAATAGTTTGCATCAATTATACTCAAATAATCCGCAAAGAAATGTCATCAAGAGCACCCTCCATGTCAACTTTGGCCTGTTCTTTCTACTTTGATTATAAAAAAGAAGTAAAAAACATTGATTATCCAAAGATGCATAAATTATGATGTCAATATTATGAAATAAAACAACTTATGGTGTGTTAATTCACCTCTCAAAAATAAGAGCAAGAATAATAGTGATAGCTGCTCCGAAAATTTGACGGTAAGCAGTGAATACTTTAATGCTCATTCCATCAGTTATGGCGAGGCTAGTACTTACAGTATTTCCAGTATATGCAACCTGCACCAGCATCATCAGTAAGAGAGGCTTCAACTCTTGCACCACTTTCAATATACGGTTCATTGTATTGCCTTTTGTATGTTGGTTTGTTGAATGAAAGAAACAAAGAAAATGGAAAAAATAGGGAAATGTGTGTGGAGGTTCTATATATCAACAAACAAAGGTTATATTTGTTCACAGGGATTACTAGTTACTACTCAAACTATCATTCCTTCCATGCTCTTCAATGTATTAATTACACGGCTTATCCTAATCTGTATATGAACATAAAAATGTGTTAATTATGTATTATTAAACATTGACGGATTTGTGATATTACTGTTAGTATTAAAAGGGTTGTCTTTTTAATACAAATTATTGTTCTTATCAACGAATCCGTATATGTCAATCGCATCACACTCTTAAAGACCATGTTAACTAGAAGATGTAATTTTCTAAAATAATTTAAATAAGAAAGAATAAATATTTAAATAATAAATTATACTCTCTTTTTTAACTTTAACTAAAAGTTTAGATATTCAAACTATACGTCGACATACAAGACGCTCCATTATTCTTGTTATACTTAATAAATTAAATGATGAAAGATAAATAAAAATATATGAATTATGGTTTAGAAGATGTCACTCTTTCCTAATTCAGCTAATGAGACAAAATGAATAATGATTTTTGCCTAAAATCCCTTGAATAAGGAAGAAAGAATCATTTTTCTCTTTATCTCTTTAATGAATACCAAACTAGACATATATATATATATATATATATATATATATATATATATATATATATATATATATATATATATATATTTATACGATATAGGTTTTTTTAGTATGAATTTCATCCAACATAAATTAAATTAATTTTAAATTTATCAGTCTTTATTTTAATTTGGAGATATGAATATCATTGATAATATGTACCTATAGGGTCCACACAAGTTGTCTGAAAGCTTATCACAACAAAATATATACAATTTATTCAGAACAGATAATCCTATAAAAAGCAACGAATTGTAAATATCCTCTACAGATTTTCTTTTAGTCAGATATTATCAAATTAATTATTTTGTAATGTTATAAATATTAAAAAATGATTATTTACAGTAAAGGAAAATTAAGTTTATGAACTGGCTGAATGTCAACGTATTCCTAATTAGGAGTTAATGTAATAAGAGAAGAATAAATATGAGAGAAAAATGAATGTTAAATATGAGTGGAAAGTGAGGTTAAATTAGGTACAACAGCAACTCTTAAGATAACGATTACCACAATAATTTACAAAAACAAAAATAAAAAGGCAGTATACTCCTGGAGTTTATTAAAATTTGTATAAACGAGAAGCCTATGGTAACTAACTAGTCAAAACACTAACGTGGAGGATTATTGTAGCTAGCCCCTTCCAAACCCAAAATGAAACCATTTTGGAGTTAATTATGTTATTAAGGTGATGATGCACTACTCTTAAGGACACCAAACCTTTTAAACAAAGCTAAACAATGTTCTTCGCTAAATACAAAGCCTAAAATGAAACTATATTACATATTTACAAGGCTTAAAAAGAAAGAAAAAACAAGAATAAACTTGAAACCACCATCTTTCACAAGATTGAAAGTCCTTAAAGTCTTTATACTACTTCCATTCTCCAAGCACAAACCTAAGGTGTTGCTCCTTGGATAGATCTCCATTAAACTCTTAGGATGGTTTCCATCAATATCTCATCAAGAATTACGATTTCACGTATTTGGGTGCAAAGTGTTTGTCTTGTTTTTGAGCATGTAGGAAAAATAAGCACCTTCATCAGGAAGATCAATATACAGTAGAGAAATGCCCCTTCATAGTAATGTACTTGCTACCTCTTTTGGATACAATGTTCCTCAACAAGTTCATATAACACTAGGTGACAATGTGGAAACGACCATGATCGTATCATGGGTGATCATGGAAGAACCAGTTTAGTACGTTACTAGAGCAAGGATTGTCCATCCTGAAGTTCACCTAGATGCATCATTAACATTTGATATCACTAGGCATCTGCTTGCAACCAAAGGAAGGACGAATATTGAAGTTGGAGTGTTGAAATTGTAATTTAGTCACTACAGTTCTTCTTCTTATAAAACGCTGACAAAAGATAATATAAAAAAGAAAGAAAAAAGATTTCTTGAGGCGTGTAGATCCATTGTCCTTTAAGACTTATCATGCAAGCTCCTTAGGTTACTACAAGAACTTCCTAAGGGATAAGTCAGATGATTTTCTAAATTTCGTTCTGACTTCACATAATCAATGGAAGTAGTTCCCCTCTTTAGCAACTATTTAACCAAACTGTGTCTCAATTGTATATGTATATTATTTCCACTATAATTCTTATTTTTAGCTATAGCTATAACCGATTGACAATCATAGTGCATTGACATTGATGGGTTTGGTTTCATTTCAAGTGAAATGTTTGCAAAGAAGTTTTCCAACCACTAAGCCTCACTACCAGTCATTTCAAGAGCAACAAACTCAGATTCTATTGTTGATCTTGCAATATTTGTTTGTCTGACTGATCTTTAAGTAATTGCCAAGTTTGAATAAATAACCACTAGTGGATTTTGTCTCATCTGAATCAAAATATTTGTTAGCATCATGGTACCCTTCTAGTACAATAGGAAATTCACTATATTCAATGATATAATTTATTGAACCTCTTAAGTATCTTATAAGCCTTGTAAGTGCATTCCAATATTCCTGATTTGGACATTAGTGTACCTACTCGATCTACCTATTGTATATCCAATATTAGGTCTAAAAACGTTTATCAAATACAATAAGCTCTCCATTGTCTGGGTATACTAAGGTTAAGATATATATTCTCCTTCATTTTTCATTAATTTAGAATTAGCATCATAAGGGGTACTCACGGGTTTGAAGTCATAATACCTAAACTTTTTAACAAGTTTCCCAATGTATTGTTCTTGGGATAGTATTATACTATCTTCATTTCTTATGATTCTAACATCTAAAATTACATTGGCTTTATCCATGTCTTTCATTTCAAAGTTCGATCCTAAAAACAATTTAGTTCTAGAGACAATGTCATTGCATGTGCCAAAAATTAACATGCCATCCACATATAAGCATATAATGACACAATCACCATTTTAAGAATTTATCAACATAAATAGGTGAAAACCATCACATAACAATATATTATCAAGTTTTTCATGTCATTTTTTAGGTGTTTGTTTCAACCCATACAAATATTTTAAAAGTTTACATACATTATTCTCTTGACTAACTACAACACACCCTACAAGTTGAGTCATATAACTTTGCTCCTCCAAATCCCCATTCAAAAAGACTGTTAGGGCTAACAATGCTCAACTGGAGGAAATTCTAGTCATAGGGGCAAAGGTGTCAAAGTAATCTATGTTAGGTTTTTTAGTAAAACATTTTTCTACTAATCCTGCCTTATACTTCTCTGTAGATCCATTAGGGTGATACTTTTCTTAAAGATTCACTTACAACCAATGATTTTTGCTCCTTTAGGCAAGTCTACTAAGGTCCAAGTATTATTTTTTTGAATTGATTCAATTTTAGTTCTAATAGCCCCATAGTTTTGTATCAGAAGCATTAGTAGCCTATACAAACCTAGTTGAATCATTATTATCAAGATAAGCATAAAAATAATTACTAACGAAAGTATCCTTCCTTTGTGTTTTACTTCTTCTTAAATCCTCACACAAGGCATTACTATTATTGTTATCAACGGGTTCATACGTCTCACTAACCTTTAAGAGAAACACATGTTTAAAAAACTCAACAGTTTTCATCTCCACTATAGAACTACTCTCAAGCATATCACTTTTAAGAACTAGAAAACCTATAGGCAACATTATGTTCAACATAGCCTAAGAACATGAAATTAGAGGTTTTACAGCCTATTTTCCTTTTCTTAGGATTGAGTAACATCACATTAGCTAGGCACCACCCATACTCTTAGATATTTAAGGTAAGGTTGATAACCTTTCCATAGCTTATAAGGAGATTTACCAGTTTTCTTATCAGGTATTCTAGTTTGTAAAAAGCACATAGTAAGCAAGGCTTCTCCGCAAAGGTTATTAGGTGCACTAGAACAAATAAGCATGGCATTTATCATTTCCTTAAGAGTTTTATTCTTTCTCTTGGCTGCTCCATTAAACTCAAGTAATTATGGTGGGGTTACTTCATGGATAATACCTTTTCTAACACAACATTCATTAAATAGTACCTATTCACCACCTTTATCCGATCTAATCCTCTTAATTTTCTTATTCAATTGATTTTCTACTTTTTCTTTGTAGGTTAAAAGCACATCAAATGTTTCATCTTTATTTTTGATTAAGTACACTTTTGTGCATCTAGAATAATCATCTATAAAGGTTACAAAATAATTTTTACTACCTCTAGACATGGTTTGTTTTAAATCAACTGGATCTGTGTGAATTAATCCTAACAATTTAGTTTGAAGATCTACAAAATAACATGTTTTCTTTATTATTTTATAATCTACACATATGTCATATTTACTACTCTATTTATCATGCATATTAATTAATCCTAGTTGCTGTAATTTCATAACATATAAGGAATTCACATTGCTTAATCTAGCATGTCACATGTCATATGAATCAACAATATAAGAAAAAGAACAAGATTCATAGATATTTTTCAGATATGTTGAGTACAAAGAGACCTTGATCACAATATCTCTTCCCCACAAAAACATTATTTTTTCATTACAATATTGTCAAACTCGAGTGGCTCTTTAACACTTACTTTTTGCAATAGAGATTAAATTAACTCTGAATGCTGGAAAGTATAGCACATCACTCAAGTGCATAGTCTTTCTAGATGTGAGTTTAAGAAGAACTTTCCTTTTTCCTTAAACAGAAGTTATCCTGGAATCACGAAGGTAAACATGTTCTTCACCATCTCCTACACTAGTGTAAGAGGTAAAGACACTTCTATTTGCATAGATATGTTTGGTATCACCAAAGTCTATCACCCATTTGCTCACATTCGTCATCAAATTTACTTGTGAAATGAGCACAACAATAATATCATCTTCTTTCTATCCAACTATATTTGCCTTAGGAGGCTTGTCGTTTCAATTTCTTTGCATGAATCTAATCTTCAACTTGTTTTGAATTTGAAGGGAGATTGGAGACGAGTTTTGGAGATGAAAGAGCAAAAACAACTTCTTACATGTCTAGAAGGATATACACACGCTCTTGCTAGCGTACAAATTTTTGACCAGAAAAGAACTCGATTTTTGATACATCCTGAAAAGATTTCGCGAAGACCGTCTGAGTTTTTGAAATAATATTATGAAGGTTTGAGTTGTTTTTGTTTGTCATAAGTCCTTAAGCTTATTGTTAAATGTTCACAAAAGATAATAAAAAAATCACGAAACAAGATTTTCCGAAGAGTGTAGATCTTGTTATAAAATCTTAATGTTGATTGCAAAAGAATAACCTTAGATTGCAACATTCAAAACTTTAATCAATGTTGAAATTTCAAGCAACGTTAAAATTCTTTAAGTGTTGCAACCTTAAATAATTTATTGTTTTTTATTTTCTTTTAATAATTTTATTCTCTCCTACCTCTATAAATAGAGAGTTCTTCCTTCATTCCAAAATCAATCTCTCTCATTCTCCTTTGTTCTTAGTTTCATTCTTTAGCTCTTTTTCTCTTCTAAAAATATTCTGGGTTATTTTTATACTCTTTTTAGAGATCCTTGTTAGTTTTGATATCCTTAGAAATATTTTTGGAAGTTCCTGGGTTATCCTAGGGGACTTACGCAATACACTACAGATAAGTCCTTAAAGACAGTGAAACTACACGCCTCAAGATACTGTTTTGTCAGCTTTTCTTCAACAATCTTAACGACTTATGGCTTAATTAAACAACATGCCTTCGGGGAGCCAAACCATTTTTTCCAAAACTCAGACAGTCTTCGCGAAATCACTTCCCGACATGTCAAAAGTCGAGCTTTTCTTTGGACAAAACTTCTGGTGCTGGAAAGAACGTGTGTCCATTTTAACGACTTATGTCATTTGAATCTAACAAGATCATTATGACGAAAGATAGTGTTTTCGTGGGAAAGGGATATTGTGATCAAGGACTCTTCATACTGAATGTTTCTAAAAATATTTTGCTTATATTGTTGACTCATATGGTATATGGAATTCTAGATTAGGACATGTGAATTCCTTGTATGTTTTGAATTTACAATGACTAGGATTAATTAATATGCATGATAAACATAGTAATAAGTGTGATATATGTTTAGAGTCTAAAATAACAAAGAAACATGTTTTTTTGTTGAATGTCGAACTGAATTGTTAGGGTTAATTCATACTGATCCAGTTGATTTGAAACAAACCATGTCTAGAAGAGGTAAAAATTATTTTGTGACCTTTATAGATGATTATTCTAGATACACCAAAGTTTACTTAATCAAACTTAAAGATGAAGCCTTTAATGTGTTTTTAACCTATAAAGTAGAAGTAGAAAATCAATTGAATAAGAAAATTAAAAGGATTAGATGAGATAGAGGTGGTGAGTATGTACGTACTGTTAATGAATTTTGTGTTAAAGAAGGTATTATTCATGCAGTGACCCTACCATATTCACCTAAGTATAATTGAGTAGCTGAGAGAAAAAAAAGAACCATTAAGGAAATGATGAATGCTATGCTTGTTAGATTTGGTACACTTGGTAACCTTTGGGGAGAAGCCTTGCTTATTCCATGTTTTTTACAAAATAGAATACCCCATAAGAAAACTGGCAACACTTCTTATGAGCTTTGGAAAGGTTACCAACCTAACCTTAAATATCTAAGAGTGTGGGGGTGTCTAGCTAAGGTAAACTTACTCGATCCTAAGAAAAGGAAAATAGGCTCCAAAACCTCTAATTATATGTTCTTAGGCTATGTTAAACATAATGCTACCTATAGGTTTCTAGTTGTTAAAAGTAACACACTTGAGAGAAATTCTATAATGGAGACAAAAAATATTAAGTTTTTTGAACATGTGTTTCCCTTAAAGGTTAGTAAGATGTCTCAACTTCTTGATGATAACAATAATAGTGATACCATGAATAAGGATTTGAGAAGAAGTAAAAGATAGAGAAAGGAAACTTTCTTTGGAGATGACTTTTATACTTATCTTGTTGATAGTGATCCAACGAGCTTTATAGAGGCTACTAGTGCTCCTGATGCAAAATAGTGGGATAAGGCCATTAATACTGAAGTTGAATCAATTCAGAGAATCGTACTTGAACTTTAATAGATTAGCCTAAAGGAGAAATACCATTGGTTGTAAGTGGATCTCTAAGAAAAAGTATCACCCCGATGGATCTAAAGAGAAATATAAGGCAAGATTAATAACAAAAGGTTTTACTAAAAAACCCAACATAGATTACTTTGATACTTTTGCTCCTGTGAATAGGATTTCCTCCATTTGAGTATTGTTAGCTCTAGCAGTTATCCATAAACTTGTGATACATTAAATGGATGTTAAAATAACTTTTTTGAATGGTCATTTAGATGAGGAAACTTATATGATTCAACCTGAAGGGTATGTTGTACCTAGTCAAGAGAATAAAGTATGCAAACTTTTAAAATCCTTGTATGGGTTGAAACAAGCACCAAAACAATGGCATGAAAAACTTGTGTTTGATTTGTGATGGTTTTTCACCTAATGATGTTGATAAATGTGTGTACTCTAAATCTGAAAATGGTAATTGTGTAATTATATCCTTGTGTGTGGATGACATGTTAATCTTTGGTACATGCAATGAGATTTTCGCTAGAACTAAATTGTTTCTAGGATCAATTTTTGAAATGAGTTTAGGTACTAGAATGATAAGGAAGGCAGACAATATATTATTATCTCAAGAATAATACATTGAGAAACTTCTTAAGAAGTTTGGATTTTATGACCTAAAACTAGTGAGTACTCCCTATGATGTTAATTGTAAATTAATGAATAATAAAGGAGAATCTATATCTCAGCCTCAGTATGACCAGATAATTGGGAGCTTACTGGACTTTATGAGCTTTTCTAGACCTGATATTTCTTATGCAGTAGGTAGACTGAGTAGGTACACTCAATGTCCAAATCGGGAACATTGGGATGCACTTACTAGGCTTATGAGATACTTAAGAGGTTCAATGGATTATACCATTGAATATAGTGGATTTCCCACTGTACTAGAAGGGTACAATAATCTTAATTGAATCTTTGATTCATATGAGAAAATCCACTAGTGGTTATGTATTCACACTTGGAGGTGGTAATGAGGCTAAATGATTGAAAAACTTCTTAGTGAACAATCCAGTAGGAATGAAACCAACCTCATTAGTGTCAATACATTGTGATTGCCAATCGACAATAGTTATAGCTAAAAAAAAGAATTATAATGGAAAGAATAGACATATACAATTGAGACACAATTTGGTAAAGCAGTTGCTAAAGAGTAACTTCATTAATCATGTGAAGTCATAACGGAATCTTGCTGATCCACTGACAAAATCCCTAGGAAGACATATGATATTAAAAACATCGAGGGGAATGAGACTTAATCCACTTGCAAACAAACAAGTGATGGTAACCCAACCTTTCTGATTGGAGATCCCATGAATAACGTTTATATGGGTAAAAACAAGTAACCTTTTAGTTGTAATAGCACTAAATTGATTTTAATCAATTATGTCCCTTCCTATGGTGTGTGTGTTTGTGAAAGTGCTAAAGACTACATTATTAAGAGGTTAAACTTTGTCACTAAATTCTATATGGTGAAAGAATTTTAGCTTAAACAATGTTTTTAATGATTTTCATATCCCTAATGAGTGGTGTATGATTTGAAGCATACACTTGATGAAATCACTTATATGAGTGTCGAGTGGGACCGCTTGCATGAGATCTTGGCATGATCTCTAGTGCACTCATGAATATCGGGCACACGCATGGCCTAGTAAGCACAACACAGCGATAACAACAAGGATTTTGGGGGTGTACTAAACCTCTAACACACGTCAAGTGTCTTTGATTCATATAGCTTTCTATACCAACTACACTGTGTTAAGTTTCTAAATCTAAGACTGGTTCATATAACTTGCTATACCAACTTTGATGCATTACATCCTATGAGACCCAAGATAAAAGTTTCGTATCTTTTCCTTCAACTCTCTTTTGCAATAAGTGGAGGATTGTTATAAAATATTAATGTTGATTGTAAAAGAATAACATTGGATTGCAACATTCAAAACTTTAATTGTCAACGTTGCAATTTTAAGCAAAGTTGAAATTCTTTAACCTTAAATAATTTATTGTTTTTAATTTTTTTATTGATTTTATTCTACCATAGTTCTATAAATAGAGAATTCTTCCTTCATTCCAAAACACACCAAAATCAGTCTTTCTCGTTCTCCTTTCTTCTTATTAGTTTCATTCTTTAGCTCGTTTTCTCTTCTAAAAATATTCTGGATTATTTTTATACTCTTTTTAGATATCATTGCTAGTTTTGAGATTCTTATAGATATTTTGAGAAATTCTTCTTATATCCTGGAAAACTTGACCAATAAGCACTTATAAGATTAATTAAACTACACCTAAGGAAATACTAAAAAATATTGTTGCCAAATTTTCTATAACAGATCTACGGTTCTTGAGAACTTATTCGTAATATATAGCACACTGTAATATAATAGAAAGTTTCCAAAAATTTTGAAAGATATTGTAAGTAACAAAAAGAACTCTAAAAAGAATAAAAAATAAATCCAAAATATTATTAAAAGAAAGAAGAGAAGGAAGAAAATCCACGGAAGAAACCGCACTTTACGATTTCAACAAAATCTATGTTTTAGAATCCCACTTGCAAGTCTTGCGGAAGGGGATTTGACCAACAGAAAAGTAGCCCTCACCAAGCAACGTGCCCGTTGCTTTGGGCTGAGAAGATTTGCAATACAGTTATAACACTTTTTCATGCTGAAATATTATAGGTTTTTAATTTTTGAAGTTATTTGACTGTTTCAATAAATTTAGGAGTACTTCCATATTTTTAGGAAGGTATAAAACATGGAATGTCTGTAGTTCCTATTTTCTGGCTTTCAGATTGAGTTAAGATCTATTTAAAGTCTTTTTCAATTCAATAAAAAAATAGACTTAATATAACAATTTCTTTGTTTTACTTTCTACTAACCCATTCCTTCAATTCTTTTAAAACTCCAACAAATAATGGAAGTAGCAAATGTTGCTGATAGCCAAGCCAGGAGTAGGGGTGGGCAAACTGCACTATCTGTACTGTATTATAACCAAACTATAATTAACTATATAATAATTCAAAGAAACTGAATTGAACTAAAAAGTAGTTAAGAAAAACTGATCTGAACTTAATTTTAGTGCACTTAGTGCAGTACAATCCAGTAAACTGCTTAAGTTCAAAGTCACACTTTTCATCACACGCAATGCCTTCCTGGACTGTCCTCCTCTGGATCCTCTCCTGTTTCCCTGTCACGTGGTCTCCCAGCGCCTCCCCTTCTCCGACCACCTCCTCCTCCCCGCCGCGCCTGCCTCCCTACGTTCCTCGCCGCCTCCCTACGCTCCTCGCCGCCAAAACCATCTTCGTCACTGACAACTCCCTTACCAACTTCTCCCTCGACCACACCCCCTTCACCCACCCCGACCTCTTCTCCGCCTCCTCCCTCGCCGGCGTCCAGTCCTTCCTCGACTACTCTCTCTTCGGCGACGGCCTCCCGCCCTCACCCTCTCCCCCCGCCGGCAACTCCATCGACTCCTTCTGGAACTCAGGTGCGTCCTCCTTCGGCTCCCGTCTCAACGACATCGTTTTGCTCCCCCTCTTCTCCTTCGTTCTTCCACCTTACCATGCCAAGGTTTTTCAATCTCTTTTGAAAGGGAAAGGGAAAAACGTGGGTTTGCAGATTTGCTTCTCTTTCCAACGATAAGTGTTCTCAGAACCCGAGTCTTCGACAACAATGGTGGCAGCAGGAAATTGTGATGGAAAAAGAAAATAGAAAAACCTACGATTGAGAAAGGAAACAGGAAAACTGAAACCATAGTTAACTGTATTCAAAATGAAATAGTTCAGTATTTTTGAACTGTTAACCAGTATAATTAGTTTTTAGTAAAAGTAGTTTTAAGTTTTTTAAGTTTAAAACAGTACAGATAAACTATAATTTAAGTTTCTTAACTTAAATGTGCCCAGCCTTAGCCAGGAGGTGAGAAGTGGAAAATAGAACTCAAATTTTATTTCTTGAAAAATGCCAAATACAATTGACGAATATCCAAGTGGTGAAATTTTGCAAACTTAAAATCACTCAAGAATGTGTAAATATCTTTCTGTTGATTTTAGTTTTAGGACTTTATCAAGTTTTAACTTTTTTTATTTTTATTCGTTCATATAGACCATAATCCTTTCTAATAAGCTTCGATGCAACAAAAGCTAAAGATGAGCAACTTGTTTTGGAAGTGGCCAGTGCAACTAAAGGTGGAATTAAAAGGTTGAACCAAGCTGTAGTGACCTATTGTTTCAAGTTAAGGACTCCAATGAACAATTTGAAGACCTGGAGCAACCTATCACAACCATTAAATACATTTGCTAGATTTGTTACCTGCTGAACCAGATTAACCAAATGCACTGGATAGAGGAATTTACATTGAAGTGTACTACTGTAGGAAATCTTTTTAACCTGTAATTGTAGGTTAAACCAGTTTATAGGTAGCTAGCTATAAGTAGTGAAATCTGTAATAGTGTTGAGTTCGGGAGATTTGTCAATGAATCTTCACTAGTAAAAAATGACGTTTTTAACTCGTACATTATGACTCGGTTTTTACTGAACCGAAGCATATCAAAACGCGGTGGCAGTCTCGTAATTTTAAAAGCATTATATGCCTCGGTTGTTAAGCAACCGGTGTCTAAAAGTAATACTGATTCGGTTATCAGAGTGAACCGAGGCATAATCCTCACGTAGCAAACATACGGCCTCGGTTGGCATGAACCCGAGGCATATTGGACTCTAAATCGGCCTTGGTTGGCATACACCCGAGGCATATTGGGCTTTAAATCACGCTTCCCTGCTCATTTCCCCCGAATTAACACCTCTCCTCTTCTTCTTCTCTGCCTCTTCTCTGCCTCTTCTCTGCGTCTTCTCCGCCTCGCTCCCTTCCTCCGCGATGTGCAATGTGCGACGACGGTGGACGCAACGGCGGCAGCGAGGACGCGGCACCGAGAACGCAGCGGCGACGAGACGCGGCGACGACGACGCAGCGGTGACGAAGGGCAGATCTGGGCGCATGGAGGGCAGATCTGCATCGACGGACTGCATTCTTCGTTGGTGGCGGTGAAGGCGACGGCGAAGCTGAGGCTGTTGGCGAAGAACAGAGCGGATGCAGGAGCAGCGGTGCCCTGATTGGCGAGTTTGGTGCGGTTCCCGGTCTGGTTTCGTTGCTCCGGTGCAGCGATCTGTGGACGGACTGCGGCAAAGACGCAAGGGCGCAGTGGTCGTTCCTTTTCTTGCGGCGGGGCGCAGTGGTCGTTCCGATTCGTCTAAGGTTCCGATTTCAATTTTTGGAGTTTCTGCTTGAGTTTTTGATTGGATTTTTGATTGGAGTTTCATTCTTGTTTCACTTTTGATTGGATTTTTGATTGGAGTTTCATTCTGGTGGAGAATCATTCTTGTTTCACTGAAAATGTGGAATTGCGTTGTTGTGTTGGTAGCTCTGAAAGTGGGAAATCATGCTGGTGGCAGTGGAAGATGGGTGATGGCAGTGGAAGATGGGTGATGCATAAGAACAAACATCAACAACATCCTAAAGCTTAAAAAAAAAAAACAAGTTACTGCCTCGGTTACGTAAAAACCGAAGCATAAATCCTATTCTTTTTAACTCAGTTCACGACCGAGGCATAAAACCTACCCCTTTTTACCTCGTCGGTATATGCCTCGGTTGTAGAACCGGTGCAGTATCCTCTTAGTGTACTAGTGCTTGGGCAAAGAAGGAAAGACTCAAAGTTGCCGAACATGGAAAGCTAAAGACATACCTTTTAACAACATTTCTTGAATTTCTTCCATTGTAGTACATTTTCTCTTGAAGATACATAGAATCCTGGACTACATAGTTAGCTAGGAGTATTTGAACTTCAGGTCTTGAGTTTTTTTTTTTTTTAGAAATAGTTTGCTGTTTTTATAATTTAAGAACTACAAAGTTTGGCTTAGATCATGAATTCAGTTCATTTTATGTGAAATTCGTGATTTCTTCAATCTCTACATTATTATTATTCTTGGTTTCCACCAATTGTTTACTCAAATCGTATTGTTCAACATATTGTAAGGTGACGTTTGCAATTATATACATTTTGACACGAGACTTTCAATGCATTAGTGTAGTATAAATATTTCGAACATGAGACTAGACATTAATATATGGTCTAACAACGATAACATGTAAAATAATATGTGCAACAAATAACAAATCTCTCTAGAATATAATATAACAATGACTCATGACTCTAATATAATGTTAATAAAAGAAAAAGTACATATGAAATTAATTTATCTTATGTTGAATATATAGATAAAATGTTATATTTATAATAAAAGAAATATAGACTAAATTCAAAATAAAAACAAAAAATAATAACAAATTAACTAAAAATAAAAAAATAAAATAAAATATTTATATAAAATATCTAATATTTTAATATATGTAGCAGATAAAAAATTTTGTATAATGAATGCATAGTCATTGTTGTAACAAAGTGATCACATAGATGTCTCTCTCTATCTCTCTCCCTCTCTCTCGTGTGCGTGCGAGCACGTTTGCGCACATGTGTGCGTGTGTGCGTGCCTGTACCTGTGTGCTTGTGCGTGTCTGCGCGTGTGCGTGGGGATAGGGACAACTAAGTAGTGTGTGATATGATTTGTTATGATAAATTTTTTTCTTAAACATGGTTCCCATTTGCGCAGTGCTGTAATTGAATTTAATTTGAATCTGTCCAATGGTATTCTTAGTTGCTTTCTTTGTTGTTGTGCACATGACTGCCAAATCATAAGTTGGAATATGAGGGAAGAAGATGGAAAAGGGAAGAACTATGACTGAAGTTAACAAGGCCATCTGGTTCAATATATAGTACAACATAATATGCAGTGGAAACTCTTAAAATACTTTATAAGAACACACGCGCACACAGATTCCCAAATATTCATTTAAGAGCCTTTGTTTACAGTTTGCTCTTACTATTCACCTGTTTTTGCTAACTCATTCTTATTGGTGGTGGACACTACAACAACCTCAGTCGTACTATTTAATTCTGTCTCTGATGACACCAAATCAGTTTGTTGTTTCATTTCTTTGCTTTTACTCCACAGCACCATGTACAAGCCACACACAATTAGCGCTGCGCCAAGTACACTGAACATATTAAAAAATAAATAAATATCAGTCACACGAGAGAAATTAGCATGACAATTTTTTATTCAAGGTTTTTTCTTCTTCTTAGCAACAAGACACAATATAGAAGAAGAGTAAAAGAGTACATAGTACATAATTATAATGTCACCTTTTAAGTAACTCCCAATTCATAAATATATATTGTTTTATCTTCTGTATTTAAGGTTTACCACAAGTTACCAACAATTTTACCGAACAAGGTCTAAATGTTTATTAAGTGAAAAAATGGTGCAAAAGAAATAGTTTATACCTTCCAAGGTATAGTTTCTCTTGTAATAAGAGTGGAGCGGTGATAGCCACGAGCACAAGGGTAAGGGGATTGAATACAGATGCATATAATGGACCTTTCTTCCGTACACACCACGAAGTGACAATATTAACGAATGTAGTGACTGCAATTCCCTGCCACAGAATTTTAGTTTCAAAATATGAATTATAAGTAAATGGCAAACTTCCATTTCATTTTGGAGTTAAAGTATGAGAAAAAAAGGTCGGAAAGATAGCGCAGTAGGTAAAATGTGATGAAAATTTGAAATATGAAGAAAATAAAATAAAAATGATATAGAAATTGAATAATGGTTATTAGTGTACCGAATAGAGTGCCGCCAAAATCCTAATAGCTGAAGGCAACTTCCATTGATTCCAATCTTTTTCAACACAAAGGGCAAAGAGTGTGGCTTGTACTGCCGCCATTGAATTCATTAACGATGTACTTGAGTGGTGGCTTGGATATTCCTTACTCAGCTTAGCCTATATTGTACATTCACAGCTTCAACAAATATGTATCCAAAACCACACCAAACACATGCCTACTCGTATTAATTAAAGCAAAAAAACATACATCATATATGTAACATGTCTATGTACTTATCTTACTAGAATGAGAAGAAAATGAGCCAAGAAAAGAAAACTGATGGGTATAAAAGTTTTCTAATTTTTCTTCTTAAAAAATGCTACCTTCTTGAGGATTACCAAACGAAATTACAGTGGTAGGGGTTATATGGTAGTTTCCTCACGTATTTTGAGTTAAATTTAACACGGATGGAACGAAGTGCAGATTTATTAGTTTGTGAAGGTATTTTAAAGAGAAGTAGAAGAAATATATTAGGATTTTATTAGGAGTTTCTCTACATTTGTGGGAATTCAAAATGCTTTTTTTTTTTTCGAGTTAAGTGTTGGATTTAGAAGTTTCTAGCTACAATGTGATTTAACTTTGGCTTGTCAAGCTTTATCTGATGAAAAGATACTTCCATGGTCTGTTAGAGGTTATTGCATAAAATGTGTAAAGTTTTGTAATGATATTGATTTTAAAGTGTAACATTTTTCGAGGAGGAAATTGTTGTATGGTGAGTTTAGGCCTTTTATAGGGAATGTTTCGGTGGTATACAATTATACCAAGACTTTTATCATATAATTGGTTATGGTTTTGGTTCTGAGTTTTGTTTGATTCTTGTTTATTTTAATAATATTTTATATGATGATATATTATAGATGTAATTTAAGATATTGTTAATGTTAAGGAGTATATTGATGTTTATCATGGATTTTACAAGTTAAAAAAATATAGTGAAATTACAAAGTGACAAATATTACCTCACGCAACAAAAAGGTTGCATAATAGAACATAATTCTTCACAATATTGTTAAGTGTATAATAAGTTATGTGCTCATTCTCCTTCCAAAGGTGCAAAGTAAGTTGAGAATTTCTAGCTTGAAAACTAAGAGTTTAAAATCTTCACATTCAATCCATAATTATTCAAATCTAAAGTAGTTTAAATTTATTTTGATGTTTTTAAGCTCAAATTCAAATTTATATTCATAAACTCTAGATTTGGTCCATTCAATTGTATATGAATTAAATATAGATTGAAAAACCTTTCTTATAAGTTTGAATCAGTTTATTTAATGAAACATTAGGGTGGGTCTCTATGTATGACAAGACCAAGTGAGCTTACCTCATGTAAGGTCGATTTGGTGACAAATCCTAATTAAAAGTCCAATTGTAAGAAGTATGATTAAGCAAATATAAGAAGAGTTATCAATAGAAGGTGAAGTAAAGCTCTCTTTCTCTTTTAGACCATCATGGGTGGAATAATTTTGGACTTTGTATTATGAATCTAGTAATTGTAGGACTTATTTTTTGATCTTGTATTTGGACCAAGTAAAATAAAGTTTTTGGCCACTTAAGTCAACAAAGGGACAAGGTCCAAAGTTGATCCAAGTGGATGTCAAAGAGCTAGTTTAACCAAGGGGTCAAAGTTTTCAACCTTATTTGGTGAGCAAGTGTATGAGGCATCCCACCTATGTGTGTGTAGTCATGTGTGATGCTCACATTAGAGATGATTTCCCATAGATGGTGGCCACATCCTCCTCTTAATGGAGAGGAATTTTGACACATTTCCTCCTCCTAATGGAGAGGATTTTTCATCTTGTTCTCCAAGCTAGCCAAGTTTGGGTTTTTAGGTCTAGCTTCTACAATTTGGAGACACCCTTAGCCTATAAATAAAGATGTCTCTCACTCCTGTAATCAACTTTGAATTTAAATTATGCTGTCATTTTTGAGCCATAATACTCATCTTAGGTCACCCAAGGTCAGCATCCCAAGTGGTCTTCTCTAGTCACCTTCCTCAAGAGTTGGCCTAACCTCTCTTTGAGCATCATCAAACATCTCTCCCTTCCATCTTAAATCACATAGGTCGAGATTCTTAGCCCTTTCCCCACCAAATTCCGCTCCATACCTTTTGTCTTGTTGAGTTTCATATTCTACTTTTTTATTCTATATGCTTCCTTCTTGAGCTTTCAATTTCAAAATATCAACTCTGTTTTTGTGTGTGGTGGTCTTGTTTTTCACTTAAAAAGAGTGGAAAAAGAAGTGATAAAAGATTCAAAGAAAAGGTTACAAATAGTTCCCAAAGAGCCTAGAAAAGGTACTTCAAATTGTGTGCATTTGATCACTACCACTATCTTGTTTGATAAATATATTTTACTGCACTTGTGCTCTCTATTTTGTGAGTTTTGGGCTCTATCCAGCAGCTCAAACTCTTGGAAATTGATTTTAAAGGAGTGGTCTTAGTGTCCTATTTCCTCAAAGCTTGCCAAAGACAAGAAGCACTAATTTCTATTTTAGTAATTTTTGTTTTTGTGCTTTTATTCTAGTGCCTTTCTTTAGGTAACCTTTTTTGTGTGCTTAACCTTCTTTTCCTACCCTTTAATTTATTGCTTGTCTCCTTTGGTTTTCTTCTTTTGTCATACATAAACTCCTTTTGGTAACCTTGATTCTTTTTTAGACATTTTCTTGCTTTTGGTTGGCCTACTTCTCGATTTTGGTGATTTCCTCGTGGTGTAGGTTATCTATGAGGTGATCCAACATTTGGAGGTAGCATCCTAGGTGATGGATACCTAGTGGGAGCTTCAAAGTCTTGTGTGGTAGCCAAGAAGGAAGTGAAAGAAACACTTAAGAAGAAGATTAAAGTTTGTGTGTATTTCTTTGAGTTATAATCTTGCTTTGTT